>NW_017729009.1:4815454-4821798 GCF_001723915.1 Gavialis gangeticus | reverse complement strand
ATCCCCACTATGTCCGGGCTGGTGTCAGCCAACAGGAGGGTGAGTTCCTCTTGCTTGTTACCCGTACTACGAGCGTTTGTGTAGAGGCATTTGAGGCCTCCTGTGGATGTGTTCAAGTTAACTCAGTCACCCAGCATCCCAGGATGCCTTGCACCTCCCTGGTAAACACCCTCTCGCAGGATGGGCAGGCTAGCCTTGGCCCAAGCTGCCTACTCCAGCAGATCAGGGAGGTGGGCTCTGGCACTCCCCAGCTTCTGGCCTGGGCTACTGCAGGCATGTGGCTGCATTTTCAGAATCATAAGTGAATGTCTGTTCACTTAATTATTAGTTCAATCTACTCAGATTAGACTAATCTGCAAAGATTGAATCGATTCAGCTTTGGACTTTGACTGTCTGTACAGTCCCAACTAGGGACTGCCTAATAGACCCAACCAGGTAATGCAGGGCAATGTCACCTACTGGGTACCACCTTGCTCAAAGTTTATTATCTCTGCAAAGAGACTAGATAAGAAGAAGGGTGAGGCTGATGAGAAACAGCAAAGTGCAGCCCCTGTGCAAGGTTCATGCAGCAGTTACAATGCTGACATTGCTGAGTTATGTAGTGCTTGTCTTACTGAAAAGCATGTGGGAAGACAGTCTCTAATGGAGGAATGCACTCATCACCCTGCTTGCAATCCTTTTCCGAAAAACTTATAACTCTCCAAGACTATCCAAGTCTCAACCCATGAGGCTGTCAACAGGAGAGCCACTGCAGCTGAAGTATCTTCTTTACACACTGGTGATTTAGAAATCTTAAATCCCTAACCTGATTTGTATTTCCCCAATTTGCTGCTGTGGGAATAGCTGATACCAAGGATTTGTCAATCTGATCTTGGAGGGATTAAAATAAACAAACACACAAAACTGCAAACTACAACCTTTCTATATTGTTAGGTAAAAATACTTGGCAGTAGCTGACAACATTTTTTAAAAGGGAGAAAATCCTCACCCAGGGTTTGTGAGTTTGTTGTGGTTAATACTGCACATGGGAGCTCTTTGGGGGCAAGGACTCTTCTGTGTTTGTACAGCTCCTAGCACAACAGGGTCTTGGCCCCTGACTGGGGTACCTGGGCATTACTGCAAAGTGTAATAATAATACCCCCTTGATAAGGAAACAGGCAAAGATTCCTGGAAGCTAGTTTGAAGGTGCCTAAAGGTTTTAGTATCTGTCAATTTTTCCTAGATCACTTTGGTTTGCAGAACTGGCCTGACACAGGGGTTTCCAGCATTTTTGGGCCAAGCACCAAAAACGCCCGCAACTTCATCTTGTAAAATGCACCAGGGTGGACAGTGGGGGAGCCATGAGAGGCCTGATCCTTGTTTAGGCAGTACAGCCCTGGCCCCTTCCCCACTGTCTGCCCTGAGGCGAGCATGCCAAGCAAAATGCCACACTTTGCCAGGCCTGGGTCAGCAACCCCAGCACATTTCAGTTTCACAACAACAGGATCAGCCTTAAGATTCTGTTCATTCTTGCTGAAAATATCTACAAGGATCTTCCTTTCACTTACTGATATCATCACTTTTCACTGTAAGAGACACTGAATTATCCAGAAATGCAAAACCATGCTGGAGGTTAACTGGATGTTTCTGGCTGGAAAAAAAAAGAAAAACAAAAAGGTTCAGACTTCAGTTCTGATTTAGATAAGCAGGTTTGCCTGTCCCTAGTTAGGTGTCATCTTGTTTTGATCCCCTTGAGTTAATTCATAGGATCCTTTGTGAGCCCTGTGGATCACAGCAGCTGGGACATTTGGAGCAGTAGCCCAGCCTATCATTTGCTCTGCTACAGGGACTCTACACAGCCACAGTTTAACAAAAAGGTCAGGTACTGGAATGTTGCAAAGGACATGTCTACACATGCATTAATGTGCCATTGTTACTGCGTATTAAGTTTAGTACCTGTAAAAACAGGTATTAACTTAATGCACAGGAACTGGCGGTACTGCACAGTAGTACTGGTGCACAGTTTTTTAGTGACGCTAGTATACAGTAGACTAATTCTACTACGCATTAGCATGGCTTTTGCTGTGATGCCCTAGCATGCAGCAGAATTAGTCTACTTGTGTAAATGCACTCATAGTTGCTCACCCCTTTATTAAGCGTAAAGTATTTAGCTTACTGTGACAGGGATGTCTCGATGCGGGTCACAGTGTCGGCCTGCCCACCTGTGTAGGGCAGTCTGCCCTGCCTTTCCTGTCATGCCTTGATGTAATGATACTAGATATAATAATGTGGGAGGCTGCCCATTTTATGCCCCGATGCCTAGGGCGTTATGCACAGCTCTGAACCTTCCCTTTACCATGTCCCATGCCTCGCAGATGGCATCCAATTCCACTATTACTCCCCTGGCCCCTTAACTGGGTTGCACTTGGCCTCTGGCCCAACTTGGCCTCAGGTGTCCTCAGACATGCCTGGGCCTCAACTCACATCCCTTCACTATGGCCTCAACTCTGGCTACTCCAGTCAGCCCATGTGAAGTCCTTCTGGCCCCATAAAACCCTACTCTACATGGCTGCTGGTCACTTCTCTACCCTCTCACTGGGGCCACTATTCTGCTCCCTTGCTGGGGCTGCGGGACTGTATGTCTCTTAGGCCTCAGGTGTCTGTCGATGTGCCTGGACCTCCCTCTCAGCCTACGGCCTACTCAGGCCTCAGGTGTCTGTTGACATACCTGGATCCTTCCTCAGGCCCCACTCAAATGGGCCTGGGCCCTGCCTCAGGCTCCACTCAGTGGGGCTGGGCCCCTGTTGGGGTGTGCTCCCTTAGCTTTTCCCCTCCACAGGGTACCCACAAGGCAGTGGGGGCTGAGGCTTTCTGGTACCCCATACTTGCTCTTCACTGGGGAGGCACAGGTGTGGCATTTCCTGGAAACTGCAGTGCCACAAGCAGCCCCACCACACCATCCAGCCCCAGCAGGGTATAGTTTTAGGTCATGCCCTAGGACCAGGAACCTCCTCCATCCCCATAGTTCCAGCCCTTGACCTCCAGGTGTTCAGGGAGTAGCAGCTCCAGCCAGGTGATGTTCCCCCTCTGGCTGCTTGCAGCAACTGCTGGCTCTACTGCTCAGGGCCTGCTCTTATTCTCTAGCATCTAGGCCCTTCTCCCAATCAGGCAGTCTCCTGCTGGCCCTGTGGCTCTCCTGATTGGCAGTGCAGACACCTGGAGGCTGTTCTGCTGCCTACTCAGGCCCTTGAAGTGGCAGACACCAAAGGTGCCCTGCCACATTAAAGAAGACATGAACACACCTTTTTTTCCAAAATGATGAGGATGCATCTGATCTCTCACAATCCATTAATCGACAGAAGAGCCTGGCATATAAAACAAGACAGAAGGATTTGGGAGTGGAGGGTGGGGAAGGGTAGGGAAGGTAGTTAGGATGAGGTGATTTTACTCTAAGGTAGAGTTTGTAGTCTGGGGAGTTTCCTTCCCATCATAGGCAAAAACCCAATTCTCAGTATCGCAGAGCAACAACCCTGAGGAGCTGGAGACCCCAGCACTGATGGCAGGGAAACACTGAGGCACATAGGGAAGCTTGGGGACATGGCACAGATAAAGCCAAGCCTCAAGTTTACTTACCTGTTGCAGGAACAGCAAGATGAGACATGGAACAACAGGCAACATTCCCCCCACACTTTATCAGTGTGGCTGAGAGACCGCGGGGGCGTGACATCAGCTGGCACTGGGAGGGAACTTCAAAAGCCAGCACAGGACAGAGAGGGGGAGCAGCAGCCACAGCAGCAGCTGTAAGCTGGCTGTATGCTCCCGGCCAGCAACTCCAGTCGTACTCCATCCCAGAGAAGGGGAGATCCTGAAGGGATCATAGCCAGCCAGAAGCACAACACCTGGCAAGGGGAAAGCTGAGGAATTAAAAGCCCAGTGCCCAACAGGGATGTGTGAGTGGGGAGGAAGGGCAAGCCCTCCCAGCATCCTACATTCTTTTTTTTCTTTCTTCTTTTCATTTATTTCTCCTGAGGCCCAAGGTTGAGGCCACATACTGTTGCTGCTGTAACTGGAGCTCTCAGGGATTCTGGGGCGGAAGAGACTATTAAGGGCAGCACCCAACCCATTTATTCACCGGCGAACTCACAGCCGATGCTGGGGGCCCCAGAAGTCACTCGTGAATTGAAACTGACCCTATAAGGGTGAGGTGGAACACTGGACCACCGAAGAGTCCAGACAGTTTAGCTCGTGGCATGTGACCAATTGGTTGGCACTTGGAAGGGGTGTAGGGGAGGTGGAGCCCCAAGGAATGTCTGTCTGGAGTGCTCTCTTATGAGTGTGAGTCACAGAGGAGCCTCCCACATAAAGTTTTAAGAGCAGGTCGTGGCAGGAAAACAATGTGAGTTTCTCAGAGGAAACTGCACATGGTGGATGCCAGTGTCCAAGACAGACAAAGCTCGAGTGTGGGTCACCCAGCCCTGAACTGCTCGAGAGCAGTTGCTTGAACTTAGATGGGCATACTCAGCATGCACAGAAATGACAGTAAAGCTTCTCCATGAATAATTCTAAAGCACTATAGCTGGTAATTATTTAGGAAATGAGCTGTGCTTTCAAGAACTTCAACATGTTATTTTATGTCTGAGGCTGAGATTTATCTTCATAGAATCAATAAGGGAGAGGCATGATAGAAACAGACATTCTGATTAAATAAGGTCAATAGTGAAATAAGACAGGACTGAAGACATTCTAGAATGGCTTTTCCAGAGGTAAAAGACAAGTGATCACCTTTTTAATGGGACAGTATTTTTTTCTTGAGTTTTTAGTTTCAGGTGGTATCACAGAGCAGAAGAGTAACAAGGGCACTTTGAGATGAGTTCAGTAACTCATCTGAACTCTCTTTGAAGTATTTGAGTCTGTTTATTTTCTAGCTAGGTATTTTAAGAATCAAAATGTGCCATTTGCTGAAAACTGTCCACATTAGAAGTGAAAGCTCCCAGAGGAGCTGTAAATGAGAATGTTGCTGTCATCATCCGCAAATACCCAGCAAATTACTCCCATCAAATCCCTGCTGGCATACTGTAACCTATGGAAAATTCAGCCTCCAACCCCACGAGCAATGAGTAAGTCCTCACTCACCTTGTAGACCATCAGCTGATAAGGTGAGAATGTGAAATTTCTGTTGACCCAAGACAAGAACATTATTCCAATGTGTCTGTGTTAGAGGAAGAATGCACGGGCTGAACTCCTGTTGCTACCGTATTTCCCAAGAATAACTGGAAAGCAAAGTGATGACATTGGCTTCCTGCTTCACTGAGCTTCTAGTTTCATTACATTAACTCAGGGTTGGGACAGGGGTTTATTTCATTGTCTCATTGCTTCTAATTCTGCTAATAGATGCTATCCATCAGTAGCTGGTAGAAGCATAATAGAAAAAAGCTGAGTAGGCCCTTTGCTGACTTCCAATTTGCTCACAGGCTGTGCTGATAAAAACTGAGGCAGCGCATGAGCATTATAAGAGGAAAGGGAACCTTTTCCAGTCCTGCTAAACTGAAAGGCAAGGACAGCAAATAAACCATATAAGTATTGCACTGCCCAAGAAACCCCCAACCCACCAAACAGGTTACCTGTAAAATGTTTGTTCCATTAGCAAAGGCAGCTGTGTTGCTCTAATGCAGCTAAACTATGGTAAAAAGGGGGGAGAGAAAGAGAGAGAGAGAGAGAGAGAGAGAGAGATAACATGAGTATAAGTGGAGTCAGCGCCTTTGATTGTATTACTATTAATATCCATATTGGTTTTGCATTACTACAGCACAAAGGCTTTGACTGCAACAGCAACCCACTCCACCAGAAACTGCACAGACACACAGGGAGGGATGATCTTGGCTTTGGAGTTTGCAGCTGAAATAGGCAAGACCAGCAGAGAGCTGAAGCGGGGGAAAGCAAGTAGCCCAAGGTCATACGGCAGGTTTGGTGGCAGCCAGACCTTCTAACCCCCAATCAGAAACCCGTATCCTATAGATCAGGGCATGGCCAACTTCCAAATAACTGGGGGCTTCATGCTGTGTGCCCCTCAGATCCCTTTACCACGTCAGCTTCCCGGGCTCGCCACCCTCCCCAGAGGGAAGCTATGCCTGGGCAGGAGGGAATGGGGCCAATTCCAGGGACTGCAATCCTTTGAGACAGTTCATTTATGCCTAGAAAACTGTGCTTTACAGTTGTAACAAAAAGGAAAGACTAATGAAACAGGTTATACCTGAATAGTCATTTGGAAGTGAACAGAAAGTTGTAGTAACGGTAAGTACTTCCTGTGGTTCTAATAAACCACAAGCACCTTATAGATTCATAGATTCATAGATTAAGGGTCGGAA
>NW_017729009.1:4814622-4815443 GCF_001723915.1 Gavialis gangeticus | reverse complement strand
TCCAGCCCTCGCAGGAGGGAGTCCCCGATGACTAGGACCTTGGTCTATCGCAGCTCTGCTCATGTGAAAAATGCTACCTGCAACCTGCATTCAGAATTAAACTAACAAAAAGAGTCACTGGGGTTTCATTTGCATGGATAAACCCTTTGTTCCCCTAGCTGGATTCATTACTGTTGGATGAGGGGTTATGACGGGAGAGCTATCAGGTATAATGTCAGCAGAGTAGGCCTGTGCGAAGCAGCTAGTGTTCGCTTCGGATTTGGCTGATTTGGGGGACAGTGATTTGATTCGGTGATTTGAATCACTGTCCCGAATCAATTCGGCTGAATCTGATTCAGAGATTCAGCTGCTGCTGAAACAGCCAGGCCCATCCCCCACCTGCTCTCCCAGCCCGGCAATGGCTGCCTTGCCCACCCCAGCTCCCGGCTCTTTGGGGAAAAAAAGCCTCAGCTCACCGGGTGCTACTGGACAGGGGAATGATCCCCACTGCCCCCCCACTGCCCCACGCTGCATGCAGGGCTCTGCCATGAGCTCCCTGATTCCCACCTCGCTCCCCCAGCACCCCCACAGGTGCCACCCAGACCAGCTCCGGCCCTTTAAGACAAAAAAACCCCAAGAAAACCCCCGCACTCGCCATTCCTGCCAGCGGGGGTGATTCCCGCTGCCCCGCGCCGTGTGGGGGGTTCTGCATGAGCCCCCCAAAGCTCCGAGGCTGCTGCAGGAGTGGTGAGTCCTGGGGCTTTTCTTGTTTTTTTAATTTCTTAAAGGGCCAGAGCTGGCCTGGGTGGGGCACCTGTGTGTGGGGGGCTGTGGGAGTGAGG
>NW_017729009.1:4796889-4809622 GCF_001723915.1 Gavialis gangeticus | reverse complement strand
TGAGGGGGGGAGGTTGGGGGGCTCGTGGCAGAGCCCCCCCATGCAGTGTGGGGCAGTGGGGGTCAGCAGGCATTGCCCCTGCCTGGCAGTACCAGGGCTTTTCTTTAAAGGGCCAGGAGTTGGGGCGGGCAGGGCAACCACAGGGGGGCTGGGGGAGCGGGCGAGGGCTGGGGGCTGGCAGAGGTCTCCCCATGGTCCCCCCCCCAGCCCCTAGTACTTAGCAGCTTGGAGTGGCTGCAGCTCCCTGCTGCAGCCACCGTGGACTGCCCGAATCACCAAAGCTCTCCGAATCTTTTCCTAAGATTCGGAGAGCTTTGAATTGATTTGGACCTTTAAATTTGTCCCCTGATTTGATTCAGATTTGGAGAGTCAGCCACCAGATCAGGCCAAATCTCCTCCGAATCAAATCACCACCCAAAGCTTCGTACAGCCCTAGTGTGTAGCACTGTACTCCAGGATAATACCAGGATTACACTATATATTAATCATTAAGGGAGAAGTGTTCATGATAGTCACCCACCCAACTACTTGCACAATATGCAAGGTAATGGTGAAGCATAACAGGCCTAATTAGCTATTCATGCTTACATCGTAAACATGAATTAAGCATTCAACTTAATACCCACATTGTTTTAAAACAATCTGACCTTAGCATAAATACTCCAAATAAGGAGTATTTACGCTAAGTATTATGGAACATGTTAGGAAACAAAAGGATTGGTTCACTTAGAACATGACAAGCTTTTCCCTTGCTCCCAGCTTGTTTATTTGTTGTTGCAGTGCCAATTTAAACAGCAGAGGGTGACACAGGCAGATGACTATTTATGCATATACAATGCTTTTGGCTATATACAAACTAAAAATTAATCAAAATGAAATCATAAAAAGTTCTAATCTCATCTCCAGTCATTGAGCCTGCCACAAACCTCAAAGAGAATATTAGCAAGCCGCCTTTTAGCTTTGCCTGGCTCCAGGCTGTGAATTGCTTGTATGCCAATAATAATGGTCTAAAGTACTTTCAGAACAGGCTGTAATATGCATAGGAAGCCCTGGAAACCGCAGAACAGAGGGTAGGTAGTAGAATCAGCATTAGCCAGGATGCAATGCAGCCACAAGAACATTTCCAGAGTACTTTGACAGCAAAATTGATCAGATGCTGACTGCACTGCCTACATTTGTGGTAGCGGGATAATACCTTGAGAGAACAAATGGTCTCATAGCTCATTTCTGTTTGACCTTCAACCAGTGCTGCTGCTCATGGAGGTTGCAGTAGATCTTTGCACCACAACCTGATCCTTGTCCTTCCTAGCTGGACAAGGACAGTACTGGGGCCTATGCAGGCAGAGACTTTCAATGTCTCTTGGAGAGGCAGGCCGAGTACAGACTGCCTTACAGGAAGCTTGTGTTTGGCCTTTGTGTAGAAAAGATGGTAGTCTGTAGAACTTCAGCCATGGTAGTCTGAAGTTGGACAGAAGGCATGGTAGACTTGCACCTTATAGACTAACTAAATCAGAGGTGCATAGCATAGCTTTCATAAACAGCACAGAATTATAGAAAATGAGGGTTGGAAGGGACCTCAGGAGGTCACATTTAGTACAACCCCCTGCTCAAAGCAGGACCATCCCCAGCTAGATCATTCCAGCCAGGGCTTTGTCTACCTGGGTCTTAGAAACCTCCGAGGATGGAGGGTCCACAGCCTCCCTGGTTAATCTGTTCCTGTGTTTTATTACCCTCTCACTAGTACACTGACCCCTAGTGAGAGGGTAGTAAAACACTGGAACACAGGGGTGATTAGATTTTTCCTAATTTCCAATTTTCCTCCTATCTAATCTAAATTGTCCTTGTTGCAGCTTGAGACCTTGCTCCTTGTTCTGTCATCAGCCACCACTGAAAACAGTCCAGCTCCATCCTCTGGAATCACCCTTCAGGTAGTTGAGGGCTGCTATTAAAACCCCACTCAGTCTCTCCTCCAGACTAAATGGCCAAGGACAGACATTCAAAAAGCCAGAGCCTGAATTGATTCAGTCTTTGTAGGTTAGTCTAACCTGCCTAGATGGAACAAGTTTGCAAGTGAATAGACATTCAGGCCAGGAGCTGTGGGACACTAGAGCAGCCCTCGGCTGCAGGGAAGCTGCGCTGTGGGGGGTACGGCCAGCCCGGGCAGTAGCCTGGAGTGAACTGGTCAGGGAGGGGCCAATTTAAGTCCCCTCTCCCTGTCCCACCAGCACAGACCTGAGCTACCAGCCCAGGCTTCCGTCGCCACCAATCACTTCCTGCATGGGGCAAGCGGCAGAATAAGCCCCTCCCTGCCCCCTCACCTAAGGGGGCCTTGCTGGCCGGTCTCTGGCCGCACCCCTACCCCTGGAGTGACGTGGGACCCTGGAGGCAGCATCCCCTCTCACAGTTTCCCGGGAGCTCAAGCCTCTTCCCGACGTGGGAGCTACACTGCAGACGGGGCAGGACGGAACAGGGCTGTCAGAGCTGCCACAGACTGCACAGGGTGGGCAGCGACACCAGGGCTTTGAAGGGTGGTCATAGCCCCCCAAATCTCCCCTAGCACCACCACAGGCCAACCTGCGCAGTGTGTGGCAGCTCTGACAGCCCCACAGTGCAGCCCCCTGCCGGGAAGAGGCTTGCATTCCCTGGGAAACCATGAGAGGAGCTGCTGCCCGTCACAGTCCCTGTCCCCTTGCCGCTCCAGTGGCAGGGGTGGGGGCATGGCTCCAGCAGCAGAGGCGGGGCCAGGGCTGCACATGCTGGAGGACTCTGGTTTAAGTTAAACCAGGAAGGGGTCTGGGACAGAAGTGGCATAAACTAGTTTGAGCTCAATCACTTAAGTTTGATGCTATATTCAACCAGATTTATCTCAAACCAATTTTGGCTATTTTGAAACTGGTTTATGTGCACTGAACTTATGTTCTGTTACAGGTTTAAACCAGCTTCTGATCACTTAAACTGGTTTGTGTGTAACTTCTGTCCCTAGCCAATATGACCTGTTCCCTCAGCCTCTCTTCATAAGTCATGGGCCCCAGCCCTCTAACCATTTTTGTTGCCCTCCACTGGACTGTCCAATTTGTCCACATCTGTTCTGTAGTAGGGGGCCCAAAACTGGACACAGTACTCCAGATGTGGCCTCACCAGTGCCGAATAGATGGGAATAATCACTTTCCCTCAATCTGCTGGTAAAGGTACTACTAATGCAGCCCAGTATGCCATTAGCCTTCTTTGAAACAACAGCACACTGTTGGCTCATCTTCAGCTTACTGACCACTGTAACCCCCACGTCCTTTTCAGCCTCCTTGATTTATCAGATCCTGTGAAGGGAAAGCCAGGTCTTGGTGCTAATACTCTGCCAAAATATTCAGCAGCATCTAATCCTCTATTCTTGGCTCTGATGACTTTGCTGAGATGCATCTGTATATGCCCAACTTCCTTGATCCTGGACCATCAGGATTCCAACCCAGATATGACACAAAGTCTATATTTGTGGCATTTTTGATGACTTCACGGCAATGGAGATTCAGCAGCTAAAGCTACTGCAGGAGGTGACTACCAGCTTGTTGAGATGGGTATGCAGTTGGGAACACATACCCCTCAGTGCTCTGTAATCTCCCTTTGGGCTTCCAGGAGTTTAAATGGTCAGTTATAACCTATAAAGCTTGGAACAGTTTGAGCTCTTTGCACATGAAAGCAGCCTCAGTCACCATAGTGTAGAGCTGCAGCTGAGGTGCTCAAGTTGCGACTTTCTTACTGTGAAGGAGCAGAAGCGGCTGGCAGGGCATGTGCAGAAAGGGCCTCTTGTACTTTGAATTTATTCCCACCACTCAGGTCTGAAATAGCCTCAAACCCTTGACCCCCCTGGAGCCCTATAGTATAAGGCCCTGCCCTGGGCCTGGGGTCATTTAAAACGTGACAAAAGCTCCCAAGTGATGGAGCACGCCATGCTGACCTGAATGGGAGCTGTGAGCCCTTTACAACTTGCAGGCCATGCTCCTACTTAGTAGTTGTCATGTACCATAGCTTTATAGCTGATCTGATATTACAATTCAGATTACTGAAATAATCATTCATTGATGAGGTGAACCCTTCTCAGATATTTTCCCTTGCTCTCTACTGTTTAGATTGTATGGCTCTTGGGAGAAGGACCAACATTGTACGTTTGTACAGCACCTAGCACAATGGAGTTTGGTCTGGTTGTGACTGTTCATTGCTCCCACAATACAAATGTGAAGCAATCATTGAAAAGATGTTTAGTATATGCAGAGACTAGAGAAAACCTGTCATTCTGAATTAGTTTCCAGGGATGATTCATTCAGGAAGGCAAAGATTCTAAGTAGACGTTTCCAAAAATCAGTAAAAAGAGAAAGAACTACATATAAAGGGGGAAAGATTATTTAAAAAAATATAAAATCAACACATAAATTCATTAAAGCAACTCAGATATGAAACATGGTACAGAACAGCAGTAATTATTTGATCCATGCAGTTTATTGTTGGCACTTTGTGTCTGGCTGCTGTTCAGCTGACATGCTTCCAAGCATATAAAAAACTTATTAAGCTGAAAATAGAGTTTGTGATCATAAAATGCCAAGGAACAGGCAAAAACAAAGAGATGCAGCAAGCATTTCTATTCCAGGTCTGCTTCCTACATAACCGCCAAAGGTTCGCACAGCCCATAAGATACAATTGCACCGAGCAGGTTGCATGGTACCTTGCTATTCAGGTTTGTTTGTCAGGCAAGGAGGGTATGGTGCAGGCTGGCATCACCAGTAAAACCAACAAGATGGGTAGAGATAGCATGTACTGATCGCTAGGTGCCTGGAGGAGAAAGCCAGATGGCTCTGTTTCTATGATCTCAGGCCTAGGCCTAGAAGTCTTTACCCAGTTGGAAGAGAAGTTAGCTGTGACTTCTGGCTGGTAGAGCCTAGTGGAGGGAGGTGCTGGGAACAATGCTGCACTTTGGCTGTACAAAACATGTTCCTCAGACTGTAGCTGTCCAGCTGGCAGAAGGTGAGCCTGCTCAATGGTCCCCACTGCTCAGATATGTGGCTCAAAGTGCACTGCTTGCGCCAGCACTCCTGCCTGAGCTAAATGTAGCCAGTAGCGGGGGAGACATTTATGGATTTTATTGTAGTGACTTACACTACCCACAAGCTGTTGTCACCTCTGATTTTTTCTCTACTTATTTCCACCTTGGGTTCTCTCTGCCTCTACCCAAACCCCATCTCTGCTTCTTTTCCCCCTCTTGCTAACCCCTGGGAACATAAAAATATCAACACCCCTTTCACTGGAGCTGCTTGTAGTATTGCAGAAAGCTGTCTCAAAAATCCTTGCTTGGAACATGGGTTCCTTCCTAAAGGAAACCAAAGAAGCAGGTGATGGAACTGAATGCCTGTCACCAGGCATGGACCATATGGAGCCTTGCAAAAAAAATATAAGATGCTGGTAGTGGGGAAAAAAGAAGTTGGGTGTTGAAGGTCCACCTTGATTTGTAGAGGTGTGGTTGTGTTTGAATTCTGGATACAAATTCCAGGTTGACAATTCTGGGACAAACTTTCAGAATACTGCACTGAGCAAAATACCTACCTACGTAGTAGCTCAACTGTCTGAGCTACTACAGCTCATGAAAAGGCAGCAGAGAAAATCCCCACTCATGAAAAGGCAGTAGGGAAAACCCAGAAGAGACTGCAAGTTCCTGGTAAAGGTCTCTGAACTAAACTGGGCATTGCTGGGGTGCTGAAAAACCTTTTGTTATTATGCAAGAAAAGTGTCTCTGCAACAGTTGCAGGCAGGATAATGGAAGTTTAGAGAGCCCTGGAGTATGTATGGTTTTTAAGCTGCAGGGAAAGAGCAGTAGGCCTCGGCATGCAGGAAGTGGATATCTTAATTGAAGATGGGATACAGGATCAATTTAATCCAATATCTCCCTTCTACAGGGGTCCTCCTAGTACAGTACCCCTGCATCTTAAGAAGAAGGGGGAACTCCAACACAATGCACCTCAATGTGCAATACTATGCAACAGGGGGAAGAGAAGTGGGAACTGCTTCCTGTACCCCTGGCTAGTGAACACCTCATGAACAATTCCTGTGGACTGGTAGCACTTGGTACATTTTCCTGGCTAGGGCAAATGCGGATGTTACTGAGATTCATATGCAAGTCTCTATGCCTTTTTATAACTGTACTAATCTTCTGCTTTAATAATACCCTATGAATTTGAGCATATCAGCTCAGTAGTAAATTCAGAACAGCTGGTGCTTTTGCTAAATTTAAAGAAAAAGGTGATGGATATATATGAAGCAGAAGGAATTGAGATTGGACAGCGCTGAGATGGCAGAATTGGTTAGGGCTGAACCCAGATTCCAGAATGCCCACCCTGAACTACATGGCTGGGTACTTCCCAGGTAAAAACAGCATCAATCCAAGGCAGTTGGAGCCAAAGGAAAGAGATTGCCATGAAGTAAGCAGCCACCTACTAATTTTGGTATACTCTGCAAACAGGTGACAAAGCCGTCGTGTCAACAAGAGGTCAGCTGCTGTGTTCTCCCCATGTATGAGTCAGTCTGAGCATGCACCTTATGTGTACATAGCTCTCTGCAGTGCTGTTTACTTTCTGAGCAGCCGGAGGGGTGATACCTAGCCCCAGAAATTACCAGGGACTAAATTTAAACAGACTCACTGTAAGCCTATATTTAGAATGTATCAAATTAGCATTTTTCACCAGAAAATGCTAAGCAGCTTTACTTATTCCAATCCACTTGAACCAGCAAAGCTTTTTAATACATTTGCTGCCAGTTTAAGATCATGAGATGCTTGGCTAATTAGATACATAAATGAGGCTTGACTTTGTTTTCCATCCCCTGCTGGTAAGTAGCAAGTTTTTCAAAAATCATCTTAAAATAACTAGGAAGATAAAGAACTGTAATAACACACGGCTTAGCATACCAATAATGCATCATTTATTGCTGTGTTCTAATCTTAGAGCTTTCCCTTCCTCTCTCTGTAATATAAATAATGGGTAATTTCATAATGTACCAACTTGTTGGCAATCAATGCTAACATGTTTTTCCTTGGAGGGTCTGATCTTGCAGATCTTTTCCTGACCCAATCCAAACTCCAGTGCCGTCAATAGAACAAGGCAGGTCCCAGGTGTGAAACTTCTATTTAACTGAATGAGCATTGCAGGATCATAACCCATAAAAGCATTTTGCCACGTTGTATTATTTAATCCAGATTCTGTTCCTTTGCTCAGTTGGCAGAGCAAAAGCAAACTACATACAAGTATTTGTCCTTGTGACAGGCGGTAGCAGGCTAATGGGCCAGAGGCTCCAGCCCAGCTGTGAGCAGTACTGCCCATTACAGGCTACTCAGAAGGACTGGGCCAGCTGAGGGAGATAATTAGCAGCCACAGGAAGGCAAAAGGCTCCCAGGGAGGGGAAGTCAGAGGGAGGGAGAGGTTTGCTTGATCGGTGATGCTTGGGGCCTGGGAAAAGACACAGGTGCTGCAAGACTGGAATCACAAGCAGCGGCAGCATGGCAAGAAACTAAGTCACAGGCTTAGTTCCGAAAAGGAAAGACTGCAATGAGGAAGGAGCAGCAGTGAGTTGGAGGCACCGTCTCAGACCTGTGAATTAACCCTTCATGGACTGTGGTTGGGTTAAAATTTGAGGAATAACTGATATAGGCAGGTGTCTGTGTGACAGATGCGCCCTGGGAATACGGACTGTATTGTCTCTTGAGCTACCAAAACACATGAACCTGCTACAGCCCTCCCGTCACAAAGGCTCTGAGCTTGCAATCTTCAAGAGTTTTCAAAGCGCAGGCAACTGTATGCTTCAAAACACTCTATCAAAGCATGTTACAGTCCTTAACTCTTTTCTCCCTGTATGGCACATCCCCAATTAGTTATGGAGAGTTGCTCCTGGAAGATGGCCTGTGGGGTTTATTATCACATGGTTGCTTGGTACGGACTTGATACTCCCACCTGATTCAGCAGAGCAGGATCTTGGTCCAAAAGCAGTCCCACTGACTCCACTGAGGCTCTGTATGAGTTGGGCTGTTGGAAACAGAGCACTGACCACAATACTATCTGACATCACTGTGAAAGTTAAAGTTACTGATATCTGTGCCACAGACTACAGAACGATGCTGATATTATCTCCTGGGATTATACATTTCACTATGGTTCTCCTGGAAATAGAAGAAAATGTGCTTGTACCTCTAACTCCTAATGCAACAGGAAAGATGAGAATGGCTAGATGTGTTAGCAAGCTTTGCACAGGACAAGGCATTGTAAAATCTGGGATCTAGTTAATGTGGTCAGAAGAAGCATGATATAACTGAAGGAAATAAAAATGATCCTGGGCATAACTAAGACCTGGAAATGGGTAAATGGAAATACCAGCCAGACAGACCCCAACAATCTCACCCATAAGGACAGCAGACCCCAGGGGATAAGAGAGGATTACCATTACTTTATTAGTCACCTGACTTTGAAAAAGCCAGTTTCATATCCTAATGTCTCTAGTCCATTTGTGCTGGCTGTTTGCGATAGATTCCTGGACATGGAACCAGCAATGTCCCCAGCAATGTCAACCAGCAATGTCCCCAAAGTTACCACCGCTGTTTGAGCTGGAAGTACAGGCATACCTCGTTTTATTGTGCTTCGCTTTATTGCGCTTCGCAGATATTGCGTTTTTTACAAATTGAGGCAAGACCCTCCACCAGCAAAAAGATTACAACTCGCTGAAGGCTCAGATGATGGTTAGCATTTTTTAGCAATAAAGTATTTTTTAATTAATGTATGTACATTGTTTTTTTAGACATAATGCTATTGCACACTTAATAGACTACAGTATAGTGTAAACATAACTTTTATATGCACTGGGAAACCAAAAAATTTGTGACTCGCTTTATTGTGATATTCGCTTTATTGCGGTTGTCCGGAACCGAACCTGCAATATCTCCGAGGTATGCCTGTACAAAGGAAGAGGAAGATGTCTTGGTGACTTGTGGTAGAAGAAACCCTTCTTCTCATACTGAAGCCTCTTCAAGAAAATGGAACAAGCCACAAGAACTTAGATTAACCTGTGGATGTATCACTAGGAATAAAGGCTATCATGGCAATAATTTTTAGTTCTTTACCTTTCTTGATCCAAGGGGGGAGAGGGAAATGACTTGGCACTTTACAAACATAAACTAATTAGGCTGCACCTAGGGAGGCAGTAGTATGAGATCTGTTTACAGGCAATCAGCTCTGAGCAGCATTTCACAGCAGCTACTTACAGCACACAACAATGTCAAATTGCTAGCTAGGGAAAGTAGAGAGGAGGATTATAGACAAGTGAAAGTGTGGTGGTGGTGGGAAGAAGGTCGGGTTTCACCTAAAATGGGTTTTGCATTTCTTTTTTGTGGAAAGGACCCACAGCACCCCAACTAACCATCAGGGCTGCCTATCTCCTCTCTTTCGATTCATAAATGACTGGTAGAAAAATCACTGTCTTCTAAACCACCAGTATGCAGGGACTGTCCTGTCTGAGAAGTGGCCTAAGATCACTTTAGCTTCTAAGATCTGACCCGATCGTGTTGCGGAGCAGCAGGGCTGCAACCCAGAAGAATGTAAACATAAAACAGACACATTATTCCAAGAGAGGCCTGGCTATTTGATTTAAAACGCTGCAATATTTGAGATGTCAAACACCATTCTTCCAATGCCTTCTATTTCGGATGATAAATGTTGGAGCCCATATTTTTCTGCAGTAACAGATTTCACTAATAGTGCTGGCACTGGATCTGGGCAAAGCAGAGTGAAGTAGCTTATTTCGTCAGATGGCAGGTGTCCAAAAGCCAAAAAGATTTCCCAGTGGGTTAAAGCAAGAAGCTGCTTTCTACACAAGGAAATTACACCTTTAATACCATGCAGGGGATAAGGAGGGTTTAAAAACTGCTGTTTTATTTTAATCAAAGGAAGTACAGTTTATTTCTCTGGGAAGATAGTATCTCCACCAGTGTGGGACTTGGAGAGAATTAGCTTTCTATTTTTAACAGTGAATCTTAAGGGCTACAGGCAGGTTCAGGAGATGGATAATGAGAAATGGAGCCCTTTGCCTCTTGGCCTTTGATTCATATTGGTGCCCATTCAACTTGCCTGAAAGTCATTCACATCTTGTATCTTCCCCTACGGGAAATGAGCTTGATCTCAGTCCACTTTCCAGCAGGCAAATGTTCATGACATACAATTATCATCCTTGGCGCTTGTCAGTCGCAGCTAAAGGCAGAGACTGAACTGCCCTCTTACTCCTGGGAGGTGGGCTTCCCTCCCATTTGGTGCATGTTGATGATACGGGAAAGAGAGGAACTCTAAGGCATCTTATTCAGTGGAAAAAGAGCACATTTGGGGTATGTGACTATGGGCTGAAATGTCTGCCTCTAGGTCTCTTGTGCTCCCCTTGGTTCTATCTGCTTAATACAATACAGGAAATAGCAGAAAGGATTGCCTGATGTCTTGGGCTGGCAGAATGAGAATCAGAATAAAAATGACATTTCTTCCTCACTGTGGAGTGGCAAGTCTTGGTCAGTCTCCTGACGCAGCACATTATATTTGCTTCCCATGGCTGGCATTGCCTTCTCAAGGACTGTTGTAGCTGGGGCATGCTTTCTCCATGGCTGTGCATCTGGCCAGGTAAACTTCATTCCACTTTAAACCTACTTGGTCTTGAAGCACAAAGGGGCAGCTAGGATCTTCACACACCCCTCCAACCTGGGAGCATGGGGCGAACAGGGCAATGTGACTGTTAGTAGCATACCTGGGGGGAAGAGGGGGCAACTGGAGCAGCAGCAAGACACAGAGCTGCCTTGCTACACCTCTGGTGGCTGCCACCGCTTTATTGGGGTATCACCAATAAATGACAAATGTGTGAACCCAGGAGACAGATGGGGGCTAAGAGGCTCCTTAAGATGACCCCTCTCCAAGTCTTGCTTAGTGAGGCCCTGCATAGAAAGGAAATCACCACAGAGCCACAGAAAAGTGATTTTGAATGACACCGCCCAAACTGGCTTGCACCTTGGTTACTTTAGTGCCCTGCCTCTCTCTTCCTTGGAGATACAGCCCTGTGGCCATCACCCAAAGACCTGGCCCACGAGCTTACAGCCATGGAGGCAGGGGGCTGTGTTGTCAGGGTGGAGCCCCCTGCTACTGTGCTCAGGCCTGAGACAGAAAGCAGAAGCAGGCGGATCTGTGTCCACCCAGGACAGCCTGGAGGCCATGGGAAGCCAGGGAGTTGTAGGGTGCCTCCCTAGGCTCTAGCTGCACTTTGCCAGGATATGTGTCCAAGTCAGTGCCCGGTGCGTGTGCGGGGAGGGGGCACCCATGGCAGTGCCCAGTGCGTGTGTGTGGCAGGCACATGCAGGACAGTGCCTGACGCATTTGTGGGATGGGGGCACCCAAGGCAGTGCCTGGTGCATGTGTGGGATGGGGACACCCATGGCAGTGCCCAGTGCGTGTGTGGGATGGGGACACCCAGGGCAGTGCCTGGTGAGTGTGTGGGATGGGGACACCCAGGGCAGTGCCCGGTGCATGTGTGGGGAAGAGACACCCAAGGCAGTGCCCGGTGTGTGGGATGGGGACACCCAGGGCCGTGCCCGGTGCATATGCGGGATGGGGGCACCCAGGGCAGTGCCCGATGCGTGTGTGGGATGGGGGCACCCAGGGCAGTGCCCAGTGTGTGTGTGGGATGGGGACACTCAGGGCAGTGCCCGGTGAGTGTTTGGGGAGGGGACACCCAGGGCAGTGCCCGGTGCTGAACCAGGTGGGACAGCTGACAACTGACACCCAGGAAATAGCCAACCTATTAAATGGGTACTTTGCGTTGGTCTTTCATCAACCCATTCCCACCACGGGACAGGGAGGTCCTGGTGAGGGAGATCCCCTGCCCTCCATCAATGCTGACCTCATGAAGGAACACCTTGAGAGGCTGGATACCTTC
This sequence comes from Gavialis gangeticus, assembly GCF_001723915.1. Classification (NCBI taxonomy): domain Eukaryota; kingdom Metazoa; phylum Chordata; order Crocodylia; family Gavialidae; genus Gavialis; species Gavialis gangeticus. The sequence continues at coordinate 4,797,640 of NW_017729009.1, read as the reverse complement.
AAGTCAGCCAGCCCTGACAGCTTACACCCCAAGGTACTCAAGGAGCTGGCAAGCATCATAGCTCAGCCCCTGGCACGGATCTTTGAGAGCTCCTGGTGCTCTGGTGAAGTGCCTGAAGATTGGAAGAAGGCCAATGTGGTGCCTATCTTCAAGAAAGGGAGGAAAGTGGATCCGGCAAACTATAGGCCCATCAACCTGACTTCTGTCCCAGGGAAGATCTTAGAAAAGTTTATTAAAGAGGCCATCCTTAATGGACTGGCTGACGCCAACATCCTGAGGGATAGCCAGCACAGGTTTGTTGTGGGTAGGTCTTGCTTGACCAATCTCATTTCCTTTTACGACCAGGTGACCTATCACCTGGTCAAGGGAGAAGAGATTGATGTCATATATCTTGACTTCAAAAAAGCCTTCGATCTGGTATCCCATGATCACCTCTTGGTGACACTGGCCAATTGTGGCCTTGGGTCCACTACGATCTCCTGGCTGGGAAATTGGCACTGTGGTCGGACCCAGAGGGTGGTAATCAGTGGAAATCAATCGCCATGGTGCCCTGTGACCAGTGGGGTCCCCTAAGGCTCTGTCCTTGGACCCATATTGTTCAACATCTTCATTAATGATGTGGACATTGGAGTCAGGAGCGGACTGGCCAAGTTTGCCGATGACACCAAACTTTGGGGCAAAGTTTCCACACCAGAAGACAGGAGGGTGATCCAAGTTGACCTGGACAGGCTCAGCAAATGGGTGGATGAGA
>NW_017729009.1:4782071-4795665 GCF_001723915.1 Gavialis gangeticus | reverse complement strand
AAGCGGCAGGACCTGCGCACGGCGTCGCTGATCCTCTGCATCCTCTTCTACCTGCTGGTGGGCGCCGCCGTCTTCGATGCGCTGGAGTCGGAGGCCGAGACGGGCCGCAAGCGGCTGCTGGAGCAGAAGCGCGGGGAGCTGCGCAAGAAGTACCGCTTCTCGGCCGCCGACTACTGCGAGCTCGAGCGCCTCGTGCTGCAGGCCGAGCCGCACCGCGCCGGCCGCCAGTGGAAGTTCGCCGGCTCCTTCTACTTCGCCATCACCGTCATCACCACCATCGGTGAGTGCCGCCCGCGGCGCCGCTCTCCGCGGCTGTGGGGGGCGGGACAGGCCGGCCGGAGCCACAGGCATCTCTGGGGCCAGGTGAACTTTCGGCGCCCTTGGGTTTCTTGCGAAGCCGCCTCAGTGGGCGCAGCAGCGGCTGAGGTGCTGGGCTGGAAGCGGGGACGGAAATGCAAAGCCCCGAGGACCGGTGCCGCGCCAGCGTCTCACAGACACAAAAGCCCAGGCGCAGGCGGCAGGAGCGGGCTGGGATGGAGGGGAGCCGTGGTGGGGACCGGCCTGGTGCGTTCTGGTTTCTGGTAACAGGTGCACACGGACGGGTCTAAATTTGCTGCTCTGAGAGAGGTGGCCAAGAACTGGGCACGTTTCAGTGGGGGGCAGCGCCAGCCCTGTCGACTGCTTGGGCGCTGGGATCCGCCTGGTCCCGTCTTCTCCAAGTCGGGTCATTTGACTGTAGCGTGGAGAGCGTCAGCCTCCGCGTCACGTCGTAGAGGCTTATCTGTGTGGGGACGCTCAGGGAAATGTAATCCAAATTAACTTTCAGAGGGGATGATTAAGCCGCGGTAAATCCCCCCGAAGGCTCTGCGAATCAGAGGTAAAGCGGCCGTCGTTTGCGTTGTTTTGTTTACTGCGCAAGCGGGTTAAGCCAAAGGGAAGTAGAGCCGCTCAGATTGTGAATGAATTCCTGCGGGCTCAGCTCCATTTAATTTAACCAGTCCATTTAAAATCACACCTTCAGTTCATTCAGGCGACTGGCTCTGAGTGTGCCCACATAACCCAGCTAGGCTCCTGGTGCCCCTCTGTGTTGTTTGAGCTATGTGGAAACATGGCCTTGATGCCGAGTTCTGACATCTAGTCGCAGCCTCTGCCAACATGCTGTCACCAGACTAATTGCTTACTTCTATAAAACGGGGTGCACCCCACTGAGCAGTACGGCAGCTAAAATATACCAAGCGGTTGTGCAGTAGGAAAGCATTGTGTAGGTGCTGTGTATTTTCCGTCATTGATTATAAACATGACCTGAGCCCAGCTGTGCATTTAGAGAGCTTGGCTTTTAAGTCATGCCCATCACAATCAGGTGAATTCCCAGCTTCAAGGAAATAACCCATATCCTTGTGACAGATGATAGTGATTTTTACTCAGGCAGGCACTTCATTTGCTTTTCTTTCATAATTAGAAGTATGATTGTTTCCTGAACCTCACAAATAAGATGCCTAAGGTTTTGCCCCCGACACTGTGTATATCCCTCATTCCTAGAATAGTGGTGTATCAGATCCCTTTAACTGGATCCAGGCCCTGAATCTGAGGTTTAACATTAACAAAGCTATGTTTACTTTTTCGTTGTCACTTTGAAAGCATCTGTCATATCTTCTTTTAAGAGCAGCTGAGGGGCACAACAGCTGTTTCTCCAGTGTCACTTGTGATAGCTATTTCTCACCTAGGTGCTCTCGCAGCATCCTCCTGTATCCTAGGACCTGGTAATAGCAGCCAGATATTATGGTAAAGATTGATCATTTTCCCTATCACTTGCTTCTTACTCCAGTTTGCATTCAGCAAAAAATGTGCTAGACAAAATTTAATTTGATCTCATTTGATTTTGTTGGCATATAGACATCCCAACTGGAAACTCTCCCCCTCCAAATGTTGCAGTCATGAATTTCCCACATTCAGTGATCGTGTAGTACTCTGATTTGTGACCTGACTTCAAGGCAATAATTTCCTGCAGAGGAAGGTACACAGGAGGATCTACCCAAGACACATGTAAATCAGCTCCTGATCTTTCCTGAGTGGCAAACTGACAGGTTCTTTAAAAACAACTGCAAAACCCTAGCCCCTGCAAGTGTAGGAGAAGCCAAGTCTGTAGCATTGAGTTAAAAATAGAATGTCTCTGGATGTGCATTTTTTCCCATATTCTTCACACCATTCATTTGCATAACTGAAAAAAGTGAGAAATTTAAATGATTGGTTTAAAAATCCTGTACCACCACATGGGGAATGAACTGCTACCAAACCGTTTTCAATTAATGGGTATTGTTCTAGGCTATAAACCTGTCTGGAAAAAAAAAAGGTTCTATCCCTATTAATTTCTCAAACATAGAAGATTTTTGATAACTCCTCCCTTTATCCTGGCTGCTTGCGTGATACAGTGTCATTCCTTTATGGGGAGTTAGTTACTCATCCATTTGGGGCAGAAGCTACAAATTTCAGTGTAGCATATACAATTAAGTCAGGTGGTGCAAAATCACGAATAGCCGGAGAATGGCAATGAGCACCTTGTTATGATCTCACTGGAACTGTTTGTCTCCTTGACAAACAGTTACGGCTGTAAAGCGTAAAATACAGCAAGGAAATTAAACTCCTTTGATCAGGACAGAAAATGTTGCACTTTCCCTAGCTCAGGTTTTGGAGACTCAGGAAATGTTTCTTTATATATAAAGCAGTAAAAATGAAAATGGATGGCAAGGGAGTAATTTGGTCTGGGTCTTGTCTCAGCTGTGCTGGCATAGATCAGAAATAAGTCCATAGGAGTCAGTAGAGTTAAACCAGATGTTATGGTCGTAGCTCAACCGCTGAAGAACTGCTAGGGAGCACTGCAGTGAAGCACACCATGGCCGATCCCTGTACCCTGAAACAGATGTCATGTTACCACCCTTAGTGTGGTGCTGGGCATGCCCCCATAAGCATGCCCAAGAAAACAGCTCTTTCAGGGTGCGGCATGCAGAGTGGGCATGACTTACTTCAATGTGGCGCTCCCTAGCAGAGTCCTCTGACTATGTAGCTGTGCCTTAAGCTTGCCCTCCATGACTCCTATGAAAGCTCAGAGACTTTCATGGAGTGCAGAAGGGGCCCCTTAGTTCTTTATATACCAAATTGCAATCCTTGTGATGCAGAAATGTTAAGCCGGATGTTGCGGATAGCTATAGAGTCCTAAGGCCAGTAAGCATGAACAGTAGGGCGCCAGTCTGTTTGCAAGCATTGCTTACTGTCTCTCTCCTCTTCCCAGCAGTTCTGCCAGAACTGGAATTCGGCCCGCAGTCTGGCTGTGGGATTCCACTGCTTCTTTGTGTGTTTAAGCATTGCCTGCCTTTCTCTTTCCTTTGCAGGTTATGGGCATGCTGCTCCCGGCACAGATGCTGGCAAAGTTTTCTGCATGTTCTATGCAATCCTTGGCATCCCCCTCACCCTGGTTATGTTCCAGAGTCTTGGGGAACGCATGAACACAGTCGTCCGGCTGCTGCTGAAGAAAATTAAGAAGTGTCTGGGCATGAAGACCACTAAAGTCTCCATGGAAAACATGGTCTTGGTTGGCTTCCTCTCCTGCATGGGCACACTGTGCATTGGAGCAGCCACCTTCTCCTATTTTGAAGGCTGGACCTTTTTTCACGCCTATTACTACTGCTTCATAACCCTGACCACTATTGGGTTTGGGGACTTCGTGGCTCTGCAGAAGAACGAAGCTTTGCAGAAGAAGCCGCCCTATGTGGCTTTCAGCTTCATGTACATTTTAGTTGGCCTGACAGTGATTGGAGCCTTCCTTAACTTGGTCGTGCTTAGGTTTTTGACCATGAACTCAGAAGATGAGAGACGAGATGCAGAAGAGAGGGCATCGCTGAGGAGAGCCAGGAACAATGTCCACCTGAAAGAAGACAGTAAGAGCAGAAATGCTATTTTTCTACCTGCAGAAGACAGGACGAGCCAGATGAACCTCATCCCGTTGATCCAGGAAGACACTGACAGACAGAGGCGCCAGTCTTCAAATTCTGCAACCAGGGTCCCTTCCTTCTGCACGTGCCTGTGCTACAGACCTCGGCTATGTGGAAGCCCTGCACCCTCCCATCCCGAGACCCTCAGCTGCCACACCAACCCCGTGTACTATAATTCCATTTCTTACAAAATTGATGAGGTTTCCCTGAGCACCAGGGATCAAACTGGGTTCTCTTCCCCAGGGAGCACATTATCTTCCAACAGCCCCAGCTGCAGGGGCCACTCCCGCCTCCGGAGGAAATCTATCTGAAGAGGGAATTTTTACTCTGAACTGTATTCTGCTCCTGCAGTCATATTTTGATGATAAATTATTAACTGAGCTGTCAGCTCATCGTTTTATTGCTCTCATTTCTTCTCCTCTGCCCCACTCCCTTTTAGATCAGCTTCAACTCTAGCAGCTGCCAGCCAGCTACACTATATGCTGTCCAAAAGCATCTTTTAAATACTGCTGATGACTAATCATCTCTTTTAGCAGGGTACAAGGTCAAATCAAGTTACATATTTTTTGCAGTTGGCTGAAGCATTTGGAATTCAAATGAAAGAGTGCACAAAGTGTAGGAGTGGGTCTCGTGTCTAGGGTGGAATCGTTGCTTTGGATTTGCCTTATAAAAACAAACAAACAGACCCCAAATCGCATCATGGTAACGGGTTTTGGTTAACCCTTAGGCTGCCAATAGTTAATGGTGTAAATCTATAGCCAGGCAGGTTGAAAGATTTGATCCAAAAATTCACTGCAAAAAACCTGAATTCACAGTCCCACTAGGGACAAACTCATATATTTGGACTCTTCCCCAAACTGGAAATATGTAGTTGTTTAGGTTTGCAACTAATCATTTGTATTTGAGGTGATAATAATAAAAGAATCTCTCAAAGCAAACTCCAAACAGTACGTAAGCGCAGGTAGCAAAGCTGGCAGAAGCGGACAGCAAGGAAGAGGACAGATCACAAAGCACAGTACAATGGCCAAGCTGCAGGGTTTAGCGGTGCTGCATTTGCTGCATGGGTGTGGAGTTGTGGGGGAGAATATTCACAATGTCTGTGTCACAGTTCAGGCCATTTAAATGACATTCTTAGTCCCCATTTTAAGCACCTGTCCTGTGGCTTGACAGTGCACCAACCAGCTGAACCATAAACCAGATGGACCAACTGCTTTTAGTTGGAATCTTAATACAGACCTCGGCTCTGAGCAGTCAATGTTTGATTGCCGTGCTCTGATTTCAAGGGGACACCTGGAGATCTCGCACAACAAGACTGAGTAAAACACACAAACCATCCTGCTCCCTCTGACCCCTTCCCCTGCGATGGGTACTGGGTGACAGCGTGGGGAACAAGATGGGCTGGAATTGGGAGTGTTAGGTTTCAAATCTTGACATCTAGTTGAAGGTTAACAAGATTAGGGAACGTGCCTTTTTCTGCCCTAAATGCACCTAGCCCCTGTCTTTTGGTCTGAGGGCCAAACCTGTCTTGAAGGTCTCAAAAGCCCCATTAACCTTGCTGTCTAAGTGTGGAGGGATTGCAGATTGTAACACTCACTGTATCTCTCTTGCCACAGTTTCTGTTTTCCCACTTTCAGGTATGCCCCCAGCACTCAGCGGCAGAGTTTATGATTCTTAATCATTCTCAGTTACAAGAACCCTTCAGTTCCTGCTCACTGTCCTTTGTGCCTCTGACAGCAACCAAGGGTAAACAAGGTCTTTGCTCCAGATCCAGCTCCAGTTTCCAGACGGAAAGCCAGGGTGCACCACGCTGCATCGTCCCACCATGGAGTCATCTCAAAACCTTTATGTTCGTTCCAACATATGAGCTCCCCCCATGCTGTGTTTGTGTGGTACTTGCTGCGAGGTATCTTTGGAACAGACGAGCTTCTTGTGTGGTGGATGAAACCACCTGGGAGCCGTAGTCTGGAGTACAGACTTCCGAGCGATGAGAGCCATTTTGCACTAAAGGCAAGTCTGATGAAGCACCCAAAAGCTGCCTAATCTCATGGAGGGCCCAGAACTGCAACCTATATCTCTGTGTTCTGCCTCTTTCTCCCAGAAAAGGATCTCTGCTTGCTCCCTCAGTGAAACTTGGGTGTAACTGGTGTAAATCAGCAAAGCTTTGATTTCACAGGGTGTTTGGTGGAGCTGAGCTTCTGGCTCTTGGTCTGCTGGGACTCTGGTGTATTCCCCTTTCCTTTCTCTTTTGCAACTGTCTTGGAGAGCCATGGTCCTCACTAGGGGAGGCATGGAAACAGGTAAGAGGACTTGGTGCAGCACAAGGTCAGGCATTTGGGCAGTTGCCTTACCCTTGCAATCCTCCTGAGGGATGACCTTTCACTTGAATGAGGAGCTCCCTCTCCTTCCATCCCAATATGGGCTGGTGAAGCCCTTGTGACCTTTTTTCCTCTGCCATCCTCTCCAGTGCTTTGGAAGCCATCTTAATGTCCTGAGATTTCCACAAGGAATGCCCCCCAGGGTCATCTTTCTTTGCTCAGCTTTCTCCTAAGGAGGGGAAAGAATTCAAAGTGGGTAGAGGGAAAACCAAGGCACTTGGCAGGAGGTTTTGCCCTCTTCCTGGGAGATCTCTGGAGCCAGAGCATTGACAGGGCAGGGAGGCAGGGCTATGAAATTTAGGATTATAAATCTGCAAAAGGAAGTCCCTACAGCCCTTGAGCTTAGTGGAATAAGACTGCAGGAGCCGAGGGGCCTGAAAGCCCCATGGTAGTAAAGAAGCACAAAGGGGAGTTGGTCTGTTGTGCAAACACCAATCCTCTGCATAGTCCATGGTAGCAAAGCCCAACTCAGCTGTTACATAAAGTATTCATCAAATCAGTCAGTTAGCCTGGTTTAATCCAAATCATAGGCCAGTGTTCCTACCCAAGGACCATGCTATAGTCATGTCTGGTCAACCAGAGGAGTGCAGGCCCAGCAATCAGTGCACCAAAATAAAATCATCAGGAATGAGAGAACAAAACTGCCCATCACCCACTTTTTGAGCTAAATTATTTGGCATTGAAACCAGGAAGAACAGATACGCTAAAAGAAGGGAGCTTTGTCATCACAGCTCCTGTCCCTTCCCATCTCCTGGGACCCACACTACCACTTTTGGACCTTTGTCATTGTGATTTTGAGAGTTGGCCAAACCATCCTGAGTCCAAGGGAGGGACCCAGATGACTGCCATCTCCAGCAACTAACTGGCTCCGTAGCAACCCCTGGATTGGGAGATTTGGGTTCCTTCCATTGCCCTTTCTCTTGCGTCTCCTTTTCCTTCCCTTCCCTGTTTCTTCTTTCTTTCCTATCCTTCAGCTAACAGAGTCAGGATTACCCAGCCATTTTGTGTAATACTGCTGTGAGGCTATCTAAAGGCAGCTCAAAAGCAGTGTCCTGCACCACCCCATGGTGGTAAGAGTGTCCAATAAGGCTGCGTGCTGGGCTGGGTCTCTTGCTGCAAGGTTGCAAGAGCATCAGAAAGAAAAACTTCATTTTTCTGGTTTTGGTATTTTCTTTCTCCTTTTTTGTCTTATTTAGTTTTCAAGGAAACAGGCTCAGACTAGACCAATAATAACGACCATGGCATCTCTATTGCAACTAACTTCTTTCAGTTTCTACCATTTAAAAGATCTAAAAGACTGCCAAATGGGAGGGGGCAGGGGATTTTCCTCTGTAACTAGGAGGAAAGGGAATAAAGGAACTGCTAAAATGAAAGCCTTAATTGATCATGTGCATTTTAAATGCTTTGCCTGTTTCTCTCCTTTTTTTCTGTATCTTTAATAAAAGTTTTTTCACGGTGGTGGTTTATCCTGGGACTGAGGAGGCTGAGCTCTTGGTACTTGAAATCCTGACTTTGCTTAGCTGTTTGGTGTTGTACAATGACAGGTTCCTGTTAACACCTTCCGTGACTTGGGCTCATTTAATCTAGTAGCCTTCTCTTGCACCACAGCCATCCAGTGAGATGGACACTCACAGCAATTCTGTGGTCGCTCTAAGTGTGTGATTGCATGTGAACTTGTTACAAATCCTATTCCTAGATCTTTGCAAGGATATTCTGCCAGCATCAGGCCTCTGGCTATGATGTGCACCCTCTGTTAGCCTGTCTGGCAGAGACAAACTAGCTCAGGGGGAGGCAACCCCAGCATGGGTGCCTGAGCAAAGCATTTTGCTTTGCACACACAGTTATGGGTCAACCAGGCGGCTGCCCAGGGCCCGGACAGAAAGGGAGCCCCAAAATGGCAATTTTAAAATTATTATCATTATCTCTGGCGAAGGGGGACCCAATACTAAAAGTTCTCCTGGGGCCACCAGGAGTCGAGGTACAGTGCTGCTGAGGGTGGATGGAAGGGAAGGGGCTGGGGCTCCACTGCCACAAAAGGATTGGGTCCCTTGTGGCTCCCCCACCATCTGCCCCTGGCACACCATCATCTGACAAGTTGAGGTTGCAGATGTATTTGGCGCTCTGCCCAAAAACATTACCAACCCCTGGTCTAGGTAATCTATTAGGTAGCCATGTGTAACCTCCCGCACTGCCCTGCTTCCAGCGTCTGACCCTTGTCTCTCAATGAATCACTATGGCCTGCAGTGGTAATGTGGTTGGGGTCACTAGGGCTAGTAGCGGGGCAGGCCAGGGACTGTGATGCTCCAGCCTTCTCCTGGCAGAGACAATTGCCCAGGGATTAGCACCTCTGCTGGAGTGAACAGGTTTTGCAGCATTCATCCAGGCATCTACTGAGCTGTGTCATCTTACCTGCCATCATCCCTGGGTGGCCACGTATTGGACAAGGTCCTTGAGGATGAAGATGCCCATGAATTCGTATGGCAGAGCTGGTTCAGTATGTAACTACAGTGTGCTCTCACCCAGGTAAATAACCAGCTGCAGGCACTGGCATGTAGAGCCAGACTGGACAGAAGCACAGCATTAGACAGCATAAGACCTGCTGTGGGAAGCAGTGTGAGACCAAGCCACAGCTCTCCCTTCTTTTACCTGTCTCTGTTCACTGGTGGCAGCCAGTGGGTGAAATCCTGGCTTCTAGCTTGTGGGAGTTTTGTTCTTGACTTCAGTAAAGCCAGAAGCATCAGCCCTCTACACTGGGGCAGAGTCTCGTTGCTTATCTGTGCAGTACCTAGAACAAAGGAGTCCTGGTCTTGAAAGAAGGTCTGAGAATAACTGATCTATGGATAGGTGAATAACTGGGTTAGTCAGGAAACCTTCAGTGTGAGATGCAGCTGCAGCAAGAGCTAACAGGGCACTAAGAAAGTGCTGGGGACCAGTGGAGAGGATGGGCAGGCTGGTACAGCACCCAGGGGAGAGTGAGAGGCTCAGAGACTCTTTTCCCTAAGCTGGTACACTTTTCCTCATTTGGAGGGTTTGTGTTTTGGTAGCTTTAGACTTACTGCTTTTATGGAAGTCATCTGTTCACCAGGTTGTTGTTACCGGCTTGTCCTTCCCTCTTAGAATCTGAGTTAGGAAAGGTCAGGAGATATCCTGCAGAATCCCAACTGTACAAACAACATAATGAAAAATAAGAGGCAGAGCTGCCCAGGGCTAGTAGGGTGCAGGGCTCTTTCATGTTCGCCCTGGTTTTGCTCCCTGCCTATGAGAGATGTAATTCCTGTAGGCAGTGACTTTAAATGTGGGTGGTTTGAGGTTAGTCTCCAAAATGCACTTAAAACAGGAGAGCACAGGTTGTTGGAGGTGTGGAGCACTCACTGTTTCCATTGGGCCTTTGTACATCCCACTTTTTTTGCCCTTTCTTGTGCTGCAACTCCACGCCTGTTTGCACGAGTGGGATTTCCAGATGCTTTAAAAGTATTTCTGGTGCATTAAACTAAAACTCCTTGGACATAGTTTAGTTTGGCTCACTGGGAATTAAACCACCATGTCCATGGATTCATTGCGTACAAACACAAAGGCACTCAAAGCTGTGTAACGACCCTCTTTGTTCATCAGATGGCACTACAAGTTTTTTGTAGTTCACCATTCAAAATGCTTTTGCTTTTGAATTGCTTCAATTTTTTCTTTTCTTGTGTGGTTTGCTGGCTCCCAGCTTCCACAGCTACATGGCAGGGCACAGGCATGGGGTGGGGAGCCCCAGGCCAGGGGTGTGGTGAGGAGGGCAGCACTGGAACGTCCCGCTCTCCTGCAGCGCCATCTGGGGACCAGGCTTAATTCATTTGAAAAACACAGATGCGATGCTCCAAAGCTTAATTCATTTGAAAACCTAGTGCGTGCAAACACTGATGCGAGGCTCCAAAATAAATAAGTTTAAATGTTATAAACCTATTTAATTTAATCAGGATTAAAATCTGTGGTGTGTACAGCTACCCATTGACTTCAGTAAGGACTGTGGGTAAGTCCTAACAGGTGCCCAAGTAAGTAACTGGGCTGGTCAGGCAGCCATCTTATGAGTATCTGTGCATAAGGGTGCCCCAGGAGTCCATGTATTTATTTCAAAGGTCCAGCCAGCCCAGCAGCCAAGCATGGTTTAGGCACACCAATCTCTGTAGCTAATGGCACACAAGAGAGTGAAGTGGTCAGCAACATGTCCAGCCAGCTTTTGACTGCCACTCAAGTGACCAGGTACCCATTGAAAGCTTGGTGGGTGAAGGACAGCATATGGCAGATATCTAGAGCAGGACCCAGACTCATGCCTTCCCACTTTGCCACCACACACCAGCCTGCTAGTGATAAAAGTGCCTAAAATCCAAGTAGAGGAACAAACATTAATTCAGGAATGTTACAAGAGTGTGCAAGTCCTTCCTGTACTAAACTCAGCTGCAGCAGCCACAACATTCATCATCGTTGGATCCCATCTTAAGATTGTAGGAAAACAGGACTGGGGGAAGGGACCTTACAAGGTCATCTAGTTTAACTCCCTGCTCAGAAGCATCCCTGACACAGGGAGGCCAAGTGTCTGTCCAACCTGCTCTTGGAAACTTCCAAGGATGGAGATTCCCCAAATTCTCCATGTAGCCTGTTCCAATGCTTGATCACCCTCTAGTCAGAAAGTTCCTCTAATTTCCAGACTAAATCTCCCCTGTTGAATCTTGAGGCCATTGCTTCATGCAGAAGGTAGATATCCTTGTCCTTGTACACAAGGGGAACATGAGGCAGACTCGGCAAAGGTGATTTTACCAAGTGAATGACAGTCTGGAATAGATCCCAAGTGTTTCAGGCCCTAGGCCTGTGCACCAGACCACAGAGCTATTTCCTTAGCTACCTCCTTGTATTTTGAATGTAAGTAACTTCCTGCAGTATGTGCAAATGCATGCGTAGGACTAGAAGTGATGTCTCATGAAATGAGTGACAGGGAAGATCCTTGCTTTGCCCAGAACCTGTAGACATGCTCAGGATCTGAAGAGAGGGAGTGCCATCTGGTGGGTAAACACAGGAAGAGCCAGCTGACTAAAAATACCTCGAGTTTGGGAAATAATTAACCTGCTGAGATTCCCTGGAGCCCAGGGACAGATACTGGGACCGCGAGGGAGCCTGCAGGTAATTCTGCGAGAGATGACAAGTTCCAGACCATCCTCCAGTGGAAAAGTCAATTAAAAACCCAAAGAACTAAACCTGACTCTGTCTCACCATAATGCAGGCAGTAAGGATGAATGAATACTTATCCTACATCTCATATACTAGTATTTGATGAGCCTTTGGCAGCTTTGGTTCTGATGGATACCAAAGAGCATCACGAATGAGATGAAATACAGTAGGGCTGGGGCAGCGCTACCAGGGAGTTGACATTCAGCCCTTTTCACCTTCTAGAAGGAGGGCTGTGCGGTATGCCTCAAACACCCCTTTGGGAGGAACAGGACCCCCTGGTGAGGGTCAGGCCTGGCTGTGGGGAGAGGAGGGGCAATTGTTGAAGAAACCACAATGTGCCCAGTTATATTCTGGTACTGGTCACAATTAGGCCATGCTGTTTTGGTTGCATCTCAAACTTACAGATGTGCAGTCCTTCCCTCAAGGAACGTACAGGCTGTAAAGTGGCCCACAAAGAGTTACAGAGGGGAGAATATAATATTTGCATCCAAGGTTGTAGTGCACCGGATTAGAGTATTCCCATTTCATACTTTGTGAGCCCTTCAGTGAGGTTCACTTTGTTCTGTGTTTAAGCAGCCAGAGCAGCTGTATGCATGGAGCAAAGCCTGGCACTTGTGTGGTTATTCAGATAACACAATTATATGAGACCCAGCTGTGCCCCTGTGGCCTCTTCTTATGTCCTCTTGTTGTGGTGGTGGCTGTGGAAAGAGCCAAAGACTCATCATCTTGGCTGCAGAGAAGATGCCAGCTACCTTTACTCTCTCCACACACAGCTGGAATGGCAGAGGTGGGTCTGCAGGGGAGACACTCAGGAAGTGAGGGTGAGGGGAGACTGGCACCCTCATGGTCCTGAGGCCTGTCACCAAGCTGCTGCAGGACATCAGGGACCTGTTGGAAGGACTCAGGCATCCTGAAGCTCACCGGTGAAACTAGCAGTTCCTGCCATAGGGAGGCTCTGTGCTGTGTCACGCTGGGCTGAGCCCCTGCACAGCAGAGAAACTAGGAGAAGTCCTGCAGAACTGAGCTTTCTTCAGGCCCAAAGAGCAGCAGAGCTGTCAGCTGGACTGAAGAGATGCAGGGTGCTCTCCGACACCTGGAGCACAGAGTTAGTGGGAGCGACCATCAGGTCAAGGTGCCCGCAGCAGGAGAGCTGATAGGGCAGCTGGTAAGAAGAGCCCTCTTCCATCCAGCACAGGGGCTTGGTGAGAGGTAACTGGTCTGGAGCTTTGTCTGAGGGGATGTCCACCCTGCAATCAAAGGTGTGAGTAAAGTGTGAGTGGACATACCCTGGTTAATCCAGCTCACTCAGGCACCAACACCAGAGAAGACCCAATAGGAAAGACCATACACACCCTTTTGGGACCCTGGGGACATAAGGGGTGGCCCTGGCTAAGTACATGAAAGCCAGCTTGGCATGTTTCCACATGCTGCACTCACACCTCTTGCTGCGGTCACACAGGCCTTGCCTTCCTCTCCTTTCTGTACAAGAGACAGGGCTTGTGGCCTAGGGCAAGTGCTTAGAGATGAGGGTGCAGGGGACTTTGGCCTCTTGCTCTATGGTGCTGTCATAGACGGTAGAAGGCCGAGGCTAACAGGACTTAGCTCCCTGAAATTAATTTTGCAGCAACCAGTGACAGCAGCAGCACCGTGGCACTGCCATCCCGCAGTGCCATCCCAATGCCTTACTGCTGCGGTGCTGCACCTAGCGCCCCCGCCGCATGCTCTGCTGCCACCACGTACAGCACCAGCACGCGCTGGCCCTGCAATGGCCCTGCAGGAGGAGAGGGGGCGTGCCAGACCCCCAAATAATATTTCATGTTATTAACATACTGCTGCTCCCCTGTTTTACAGCTTTGATAAATTACTAAATCTTCCAATGAAAACAGACTCTGAGGCAGGCCGCCAGGCTCCTCCTGACTCCACTTGGAGCTGGGGTCCTGTTTATGCCAGAGCTGAGAATGTCCCAGAGAGAAAAAAAGAGCAGCAGTAACTCGGAAATTCAGCATGACAAAGTGCCTATCTGTAGCT
>NW_017729009.1:4774566-4777071 GCF_001723915.1 Gavialis gangeticus | reverse complement strand
CTGTTTTACAGCTTTGATAAATTACTAAATCTTCCAATGAAAACAGACTCTGAGGCAGGCCGCCAGGCTCCTCCTGACTCCACTTGGAGCTGGGGTCCTGTTTATGCCAGAGCTGAGAATGTCCCAGAGAGAAAAAAAGAGCAGCAGTAACTCGGAAATTCAGCATGACAAAGTGCCTATCTGTAGCTGGTTCCTCCAATGTGCAGCTTACATCTGCATGAGCCAGAGCAGACCAGCACCTGAAAGCCCAAGCTGTCTGGGTAAACCTTGAACCACTGGCAACGCGTAGGGGGTGCACACGGGTGCACATGCACCCCTTGTGTGTGGCAGTGCACCCCCTACGAAAAGGTGCCACCGACACTGCCGGCGGTGCCTGCGGGGGGTCACCGCTCGCCACCTGCCCTCCCCCCCCTTTGCTGCTGACACTGCCGGTGGTGTTTGTGGGTGGTCCGCGATCACTGCTGGCTGCTGTCAATGCTGCCAGTGGCGTCCACGGGTGGTCACCGACCACTCGTCAGCACTCATCTCCTCCCCCGACGCTGCTGACAGTGCCGCAGCTGCCTGTGGGAGCTCCCTGCTTGCCGCCACCATGCTCCCACTGCCAACAGTGCCGCCACTGCCTCCAGGAGCTTGCTGTGCCCCCCAGCCTCTGAGGGTATGCAGCGTTCATGCCTTAAACTGCACACATGCCAGACCATGCCTTTGTGCAGTTGTACTACTGCTACTGGATCGCTACCATATTTGCGCACACATGGCACAGGCATGGGCCCATTTTCCCAGCCTGCTTTGAGGCTGATCCCAGGCTTGCGACTCGTGCTTCAGTCACCATAACCCCTGCAACATGCTTTTGATAATCCTTGCCCATGTGCCATCAGTATCCTCTTGTCTCGGAGCCAGTTTCCAAAGCAAAGAGCTTTTTTCTGACTGTGAAAAGACAAAGTCCACAGGCCTTTTCAAGTGAACTGTTTAAGAGCAAACCTCTGGTGACTGGTTTTGGGAGCCAAAGGGCCTCTGATGAGAGCAGGATTCAGAGGCTGAAGGATTCTTTATGCACACTCCCCCCTGCCCCGACTTTATGCCAGAGCTCACTGCATTAAATGGCTCTGCCATCACTCACCAAACACAGCATCCGCAGCACAAATTAAACGCGCAGCAACCCATGTCAAAACACCCTGGGAACTGACAGGTGTGACGTCCGCAGCACAGAACATGTTTCTCAAACACAGAATGGAGCTGGGAATGATTTGACAGCCCAGAAAGGCAGGGCACCTGCTCATTTGTTATTATTGCTGTTACCGAGCTTGAGTTGCTAGGCAATATTGATGTTAAGGTCACCAGTCGCTTAGCAACTGTCTGAGCCTGATGTTGCTTTTGGAAGTTGGTGATGGTTTGACAGCAGGAGATGAAGCCATTCAGATCTCTGCATCTAACTGGATTGGGCTGGCTGGACTGTCTAGCCATCAGCTCTGTTGGAGACTCCCTCTGCCTACCTCTCTCACCTTCAGTCTGTATCATTTACTCCTTTTCTTTTTCTTCTTCTTTCCCTTGCATTCTTCCCCCACCTCCATGTCCCTCCCAACAAGGCAGGCTGGTGACCCCAGCATAGAAGTCTCTGCCATGCTCTGGCCATGAGCCCAATACACTAGGGGAGCTTAAAGTCTCACATAATGAAGCAAGAAACTATGCTGAACAGGCCCACCGTGACACTCTCTGTGACTAGTCAGCAGTGGGACTAGGGCATTATTTTCTTGCCTTATCTTCTACCATTTGTCCTGGAAAAGGGGTTGACTGGCAGGAGGATCCTACAGCATGCCTCTTCTGCCCAGCCTAGCTCTATCTTGGCCATCGAAGGTAGTATCTTGGGGCCCAGTCATCGCTTGCAGAGGGACACTGAGTGTGTGCTGCTTGCATGTCCAGTCCACTCTAATCCATGTATTTGAATAGGAGACACATGGAGAGAACAGCCTGTGATTGGGCCACCAGCCAGGTATGAATCACCAGGCAGCAAATACACTCAAAAAAATCACTAGACAGGAAGAGGCAAAATGCAGGGAACATGGGTCAGGCTAAAAATGATTTACTTGACTCTGGATCCAGGTCTGTGAAGGAAACCAAGGAGTATTTAGTGGATCTCACTTGTTTCAGCCTCCTTTGGTCCAGAATGAGTTCCCTCTAACCATGTCATGTTGAAGCACCAGGTCTCAGGGCTCACCCTGCAGCGCTCAGTACAGCAAGGCCAAGGATGCTCACTCCATTCCCATGATGATCCATGGGCAACTGAGTGATCAGGCTGCATTCTGGAAGTGCACACACTTGCCCTGCTGCTGTCGCTCCACACAGGAGGTTTCAGATTCAGGTGGTTTCAGGCAGCAAGCTATTAGTATTATGTATGGCCCTATTGCCAGAGTTGTTCAAGACCTGATTAGATAGGGAAGCAGTGTATGGGGCAATTTCTACCTGAGACAGGGCATCAGCAGTGTCCTAAGCTCATCACCTGCAATGATT
>NW_017729009.1:4758098-4769566 GCF_001723915.1 Gavialis gangeticus | reverse complement strand
AGGTGATTTCAGGCAGCAAGCTATTAGTATTATGTATGGCCCTATTGCCAGAGTTGTTCAAGACCTGATTAGATAGGGAAGCAGTGTATGGGGCAATTTCTACCTGAGACAGGGCATCAGCAGTGTCCTAAGCTCATCACCTGCAATGATTCCAAGCCCTGGGAAGTGGTGGACTTCGTGTTCATATGCAATTATGTAGACAATTAAAGTGTTTAGTGGGAGAACAAATGGGCAATTTGAAACTCTGGGCCGGCAAAACCTCAGTGGCCAGGACATGGATTATGATAGGTAATGGACATATTCAATGAAAATCCTTGAATCTGATTTAAGAAAAAAAAAGGGTTTATTATCACCATTATCAACATTGTCATTAGCTGAACACTGAATTGTAAATCACTCAATCGTCACACATTGGCTGAATAAAACCTACAGACAGGAAAAAAGTACAGCAGAACCCTCCTTTAAATACAGACAACTAGCCCACAAACGGCGCTATGCATGGCGCGCCGGGTCACACCACGCTTCACGGACTACAGTGCGATATGGATGGAGCGATCTGCTCCAAAGGTTTCCACCCAAGGGAGTCCACACACCTTGCAAGTGATTCACTGTGGGGGCAGTGCTCCTGTGACTCCTGGAGAACTGGGATGCCAGCCTCCTGGTCACTGAGAGGTGATCATGTGTGTTTGCACATCTCCTGCAATGCAGTCATGCATGAGATTTAGCCGAGTCATGCATGAAAATACAGAGGAACGTTCTAGTGGCTCAAGTGTCAACTGGGGATGCCTGCCTCTAAGAGCCAACAGGAGTTAGGCATTTTGCTGCCACTTGGCCCTTTGACAGTCTCCCCCGTGAATGCCATAATGTAAGGAGAGTGGCAAATAAGTAAAAATGGTCTCTGTCCAACTAAAGCAGTTTTTCTTGTGACAGTGAGAGCACCAGCACGACAACCCGGGTACTGATCAAGCCACAGAGATGCCAAGTGGAAACCAAAGAAGATCAGACTGGACAACAGTCAGGTTGTCATGCTCTAGGAATGCAGCAGTTCCTTGCTGGTTATAAACAGAGAATGCTGGGTTCTTCGGAGACTTGCACAATGCTACCTCGAGGTAATTTAAACCTTAATCCCAGATTAAGGACCAGGCTTTGCAGCACTTATTCCTGTGGATAATCCTGATGTGAATGGTCCCCCAGAGATCAAGTGGCCAATTTGTTTAGCAGCTGCAGCAGGACCAGGTCTTGAGTGTGCATCTATACTAAGGAGTTTGGTAGCTACTTTTCCACACAGGACAGAAAGTAGGTGCACTATGGTAGAAATGCTAGAGAAGACAGAGATGGGTGTCATCACCAGCCCTGCCCTGCATAATGGCATGGGTGATGCGGAAAGTCTCAAAGGAGCTGCAGCTTAGGTCAAGGATGGTTGTTGATGGGCTCAACCCCATGCTGACTTGGTCTCACTTCTCAGCAGTGTCTGGATGCAGTAGTGGCCCCAGGAGAATGGAATACGTCAGCCCAGTGGCACCTACCTGGGGCCAAGATCAGCCTCCAATCTCTGTCATTTGAAATAAAACTGGGACCTCGAGGAGGAAAAATCCTATCGAAAGGAGAGAACTGGCTGAGGGAGAGGCAAGAGGAGTGGAACAGAGAAGCTTGAAGGGAGAGCTGCCCTTGCCCTATTGCTGGTAGGGGGAGCGCTCCCCTCCTGATCCCGTCTACTCTAACTTTGATAGTCTGTCTGGAATTTGAGGCCACAGATTCTGCTCTATCCTTGCTAGAAGCTCCTCCTAGGGGAAAAGCCTGCCATTGATCTGGAGGCAAAGCTGTCACGAAAATGGCTGGGAGTTTTGCATCTAAGCAGGTGGCAGCTTATGGCACTGTCCTTAGTGCTGGCTAGTTCAACAATGCGATTGTCCATGCCCACGATTCCGTTACAACTCAAACTGGAGAGCTGCCTAAACAGCCAGTCCTTTCTGCCATGCACTCTCCCCACCCTCATCTCAGGATCAGAGCAATCCCTGTGGGGATGTAGCTTGATTCACCTGCTGATTTTTTTTTTGCCTACTGTTTCTTCCCTTATGGAATGAGAACTGGGCATGACTCCATGGTGTGTCACCATCCAGCTAATAGAAAAGGCGAGGGCTTGGTGTCTATCACCCAAACTCTTTTTTTTTCTCTAAATATCTCAAAATGACACACTCCACTTGAGAAGACAGATTTGTGGAAATGGAGAAGTGAAAGGTTATGACGGATCAAACAGTAATAACTCATCTGACAAAACTGTAAAGGTATTTAGGCACCTAGACCTTCAGATAGGCATCTGGTGGGATATTCTAAAGTACTGCTGAGAATCTCAGTCTGAACCTCTCTAAATCTTTAGGCACTGAAACCCATTTTAAAACCTGGCCCTTAAGGCTTAGTGCTGCAGTTATTATTCAGCCAACTCAGCTTGGTTTTAGTGGGAATTTGCATGAATAAAGACTGGGATTTATTCCAAATGGGCCTTCTGATTGGTTTTCTCTCCTAACCACTTATTGCTCAGTGGCCAGGACTCAAGTAATCCCTTTCCTCACAGATGAGGCTGTGTCACAGCTCCCAAGGCACGCAACTTGCTACAGAAAGGCAAATTCTGAATATTTGGGCTGCAGAAGTCTGTTTCATGTTACAGCTCTGGAAAGTGATGAAGACACAGGTCCTAAGCTGCATTTGCTGGTGCTGCGTAGAGAACTGGCTGAGAACTGGCAGGCTTCTCTCCTCCTCCTTGTTTTCAGCTGCTATATATTGCCCTAGAAGAAGCTCAAGCTGGAAGAAATTGTCTACTCAGTAAGGGATGACAGTAGCAACCAAGGAGAGATTGTATTTCAAAGCAAGGAGATTTGCCTCTGAGCCATCGTTAATGGGAGGGCAAGACCTCAAGACAACCTCTCCATTAAGAAGCATTCATGCTTTGAAGAAAAGTTTGAGATTCCCTGGGAAAAAGACACTGCTGCCAAGGTTGTGTGCGTGTTGGGAGGGAGTGGAATTTTCTGTTGCTGCCTGAAGTCTCATTTTTATGTTGGTGCTGGTCATGTAGGGGTGAGGCATAGATGGGGATTTGACAAGTTAACAAGATAGTGGCCATGTTGTTGGAGGTTGAAGCCACCTATAATCCCATTAGGAGAAGCGGGACTACATATATTTCATAGCTTAGTTCAGTTGGAGTCCAAGATAATAGACACAGGCTTGTCAGCTACCAATCTTCTTATTACCAAAGTATATTCAGTTATTGACAGTATAAATATTCTAGTCTGTCACACTGGGGTTAATGTATGATAGTTTATTCAGCTATATTATTCTGCCCAGCATGTCATTGTAGACCTGGCCAAGAGCTTAGTAAATTTGAAATCAACATGAGGATTTCTCTATAGACTCCTTGATACATGGGGGAACTCACATGGAGGAGCATCCAAACTCATTGCAAGACCTACATTTTATTTTACTCATTGCATCCTGAATATACATTGTGTGTTGTAATACTAAAACAGTCTTAAAATCTAAATTATCGTCTGGTCCTGCCATGTTAAAATGGTCTTTAAATGAACCCAGCATTATCTAACTTTCTGTGGAACTGCATGGGACTGTCACTGGCTTATGCATTATCCCACGTTACACTTTACAAAGTTGTGTTTATCTCCATCTTGGGTGGATTTTTTGTAATGACAAAACGCCATCTGTGGAATGGACAAAAACCCCCCACAAAAGCTTTAATGAGCAGCTCAGCATGCCACTCAGTAAAATCTGCCTTTAGTTTGCCTGTGGTATCCTAAAGAGAACCACAGCTGGAGGGCAGAATTGGCATGACCCCAGAATGCAAAGTTTTTCACAGTCTGAGGCGCTGCAGTGGCAGTGGGAAAACCTTATCAAACTACAAATACTGAATTGCCTAAGAACATCAGGGAGACTGAAACAGTCATGAAGTTTACACTGAAACTATTATTAAAGCTGTAGTTTGAGTTACCTACAGCTGTGTTGCATTCATAACCTAAGATATCTCATGTTGATGGGCAAGTCTATATCATAATGAAAGTTTCTCACATGGCAATAGCCCCATCTTCATTTTCTTAACCATACCTTCAAAGTTAATATGGTTCTTTTCAAAAGTGATGTCATTAAGAATGAAGACAACTATATACTTTATCAACAATATGTACTACAGCCTGCAAGTCACAATCTGTGCACACCAAATGGAATATATTATTGCTTGTTAGCCTATTAGACTTTCTTTATAAAAAGATTTTTATACAGAATACAGAATTATGACAAAACTAGCTAAGTAGTTTTCATCTTGAAAATACAACATCAAGTTCTTCAACAAAGGCTTGGATAGTAGCTGAGATTTAATGAATGCCAACAAATATTTTAATAATAATTTAATGATCAGTTTCAACAGAACTTTCTATAGGACTCTTTTCTGGTTGTTATTTACAGATGCCTGTTCATTTTTGGAAAAAATGTTGACAAAATATAACAAAGAACATATAAAATCAGAAGAATGAGTAAACTTCATACCCAAAGCATTAAATGCTTTTGAAAATGCTAAATCATGTCATCTGTTAAAAAACATATGCTATCTTGTTTTTAAAGAAAAAATATTTATCCTGTTTTAAAATATTAATAATAGCATGTAATAAACTAACTCAAAATGAATTTAATAAAAAAGTTGTCTTGCTGTCTACCCATTACCAACCACGCTTAGGATGAGGTTCTGCTAACTGCCTCAACATTATAGAGAAACTTGTAATGTCCTGACTCCAGAAGACCTATGATTTTGGAACACTAGATTGATAAAGGATCCAGTATTTAAAAACTTTAAATATATACAGCCCAAGAGTTCAGTGACCTCCCTAAAAATTCCTTTGCTGTGAAGTTGGGATACACTTTTTGAGCCAGGATCAGGCCAAGGTTTCCCTTGCCCTGATCTTCCAGATAGACTTGCAGAGACTAAACCCTAATGCCTTGGGTCTGTGGAGGTTCCCTTGGTCTGTCTCTACTGATTCAGTCACAGGATGGGGACCTTGTTTTGTCTCTATATCATGCCAAATGGGTTGAGAGAAAGGAAAGCAACACCAGGAGGATGGAAAATCAGATTTTTTGCCCAACATGGCTTCTGTTTGTGCAGCTTACTAACAGAACAATTCTCTCACTTCTAATATTCTGTTCTTCTTGTGTTCATAGAATTATCAGTGGGAAAAGATAATTTTGTCCTCAGCGATGTGGTCATCACCATCCTCTCATTGAAAAAAGTATAGACAACAAATAAATTAATATCCACAGACTGAGCCTTCATTGCATTTGTAACCAAGCCTCCCATTAGGATTAAGTGTAGCTTTTGGAATGTAAGAAATGGAGAATCAGCCTTGCCTTGGGCAGACACTAACTAGTCCCCATACTCAGTCCTCTTTACTCGCACATCACATATGTACCACTCCTTTTTCTTAAAAAAACAAAGAATAATAATAACTAACACCTAGATTTAAACACAAAACAAGTGTTTTGCCCTTTTAAAAGTAAGACCAAAGTTCACATTTCAGATGCTAACTGCTCAAGAAAACTGCTACTTTACAAACTCTAATTGACCAGAGCAGAAGCTAGAGCTACCACATCATCTTATCTTGGAGTTGAATGAAAAAGTTAGGTCTGGCACAAAAAAGCTTTTCTAAGCCTAAGACCCTGCTTGGACTTTCTATCATTTGGAGTCTTTATTTAAAAACTGGGGGTTAGAAAATATTTCCTTTACTTCTACCCAAAGTTACTGAGTTAAATGCAGAAGCCACTGTGTGAGCTTCTATAGCCTGAGAAATGGAGAAGTTTGGACTATGATTGTAAGGACCTGGCCTGCCCTTCATCTCTATGCCTGCATGAGTCATTAGAAGAGTTGCTGTGATTTTGTTCTGCTTTGTTTTAATCTCAGTGAAAAAATTTTATTTGCCTCTAAGTATGACCGACAGTGTATGGAACCAGACACTGCAACATTGACTTAGTCCATAAGAAACAGGAAGTGAAACTGACAAGAAACAGAAGCAGATTTACTAGCCTACTATCCTGATGCCAGAGCAACAGAAGATAAACAACACAGCATCAAACAGAAGGTAAAAACTAGTTTCAGTTTACATAATATCAGGTGTTAATAAAATAACACATGAGAGGAAATACAATTTATAGAATAAGAATTTAACATGACAAGGACCTTTTAATGTAATAAAAAACATGGACAAGACAGTCAAAGTTGTATAAGTCCTATTTTTAACTAAACTGATCACATTGAGCTTGCAAAGTTTTTGGAGAGGGGGACAAAAAACCTGTGGAATTTCCTGTTCACGGAGGATCAAAGCTCTCCAACAGCCAGTCCCAAAAGGAGATTTCTTGAAGGTACTTAATTTGGTGTATATCATCCCCCAACTCCTAATTAAAGGTTTCAAAAAGTTGCATACATACTAATGAACATAGGTAAAATGTGACTAACTAGATATACAGGTAGATAATGTCCAAACCATATACCGATAAAAAGTTTTCTAAATAACTGAATATAGGACCCCTGCCATTCAGTTATCAGGCTTGGAATGTATTTGTATTTTCCCACAGTCCTTTTAAAGACATAGTTATTAAAAGATCCAGTGCTACAAACCACTAAATCTACCTAATCTATTCTAGTTCATACACATATTGTACAATATTGCCTAGTACTTACTACATACCAAGAGGAAAAGGTGTTGACTTGAATTACAGTTAATGTGCTTTTTTTTTTTAAAAAAAAAGAGTCACAACATAGTTTGACCAGCATGCAACAAACTTTTGTCAGCTAATATACAGAAATTGTCTAATACAATTAGGAAAAAATAATTAGAGTGAGGCCAGAGACATAGTTTACCAAAGAAATTAAGAGAGTGGACTGAAATGTTGAAACTTTACTATCCTGAGACTCTTAAAATTCTTAGGTTTATGTCCCTTTCCCCTTTTATGTTATATCAGTTTTTACAGAGCTCGTTGTTGGGTCCATTATTTTTGCACCTATTCTGTAATTGCTTCAAAATAAATTTAAAATGCCACAGACAAGCAATCACCACAAGCACTTTTTCCATCCTATAAAACTTCATGCTTATATTCTGACATATTTGTGGTCCACATGTTGACACATCCAGTGCGTTTCAATGACAAGTCAGGAATTTGCTGGTTCCTGAGCATTACATAGGACCTCGGCTTCTTAAATCACAAAACAAAATACTTCCTTGCACCTACTTTGAGGCACCAGCCACAAAATCTTCATTCAAAATTATGACAAGAAATCTAGCAGAAAGGCCCACATGAAGAGAACCCCATGAAATCTGTCAGCCTTCTAAAAAAATTCTCCTTGGCTTTGGGGAATGGGTGTTTCCAAGCATAAGATTTTGTATCACCTGAACAACCTAATACAAATAGCGCATTACCCCCACTGCTCTAGTATATATGACTCTCTTTAACAGCAGCTACTGTCTGCTCAGCAGCTCACAGAATATACATTACAGGGTTAACCTGCATTTACTTACAGCTAGCAATGGATGTCCTCTGTTGCTGTCGTTAAGCAAAAAATATATATGTTATGACTAGAGCATCTCTTAGATTCCCCAGCCACCACCTCTTTCTGCACTCTGGGAAAAGTGTCCTCCTCTTTCAATTCACCTAACAATGCTTGTGTATTAACAGGGTCGCCTTGGGCAACTCCACCTTCTTTAAGCATGGAAGGGGACAAGTTGAGTCCCTCTCTAGAACCCCTTACAAGATGAAAAGTTGAGTTTCTCTTTGCTGCGCTCCCAGAAATATCACACCCTTTCCTGTCATTGAATAAAACTATTATTTCCAGTTAGCTCACAGCATGACATGTTGGCAGAAGAAGGGTAGCACTTTATAAGATATGTACCAGTACACAGAAAAGATGGACAGAACGCAGAAGGTAGAGTGAGGGATGCATGGCAAAAAGGAAGGAGTTTGCAAACTGTGGAATGTTTTATCTGACAACGTGCTAGTAAACCACATCGCAAACTGAAAGTCTGATGTTCAGCTCCCACTTTCAGTGTTTCTCTGAGCAAAATTGCAGCTAATTATCGTGCTAAGTGCCTCCCTTAGAACTGTCTGGTCTTAGTAAAGTATGCTCTATTCATTTTCCTATCAAATATGCTTCATCAGCAGTGTTAGCCAAGAATGTATTAAAGACACTTGCTGGTAATTTGGCACAGTTTAAAAACAAACCAACAATTGTTTTACAACTAACATGATTCTTTGATGTAGAATTTACTCTAAAGAAAGAGTTCCTTTTTTATTATTCATTTTTAAGGAGAAAGATTGTATAAAAAACACAAAGCTCCCATAAAAGCTTGCCATCCCTGCTCTCTTCTGATCAGATTTTTGCATCTGAACCTTTCAGGCAATGCCAGAAAAGTCTGGTTTGGAAATTCATAAAGTACAAAGTTAAGAAAAATACCTTCCCTGCTCAAAAAAATGATGCTGTGACTTTCTAAGGTAAATGGTAATAAGGGTGCCAGAATGATTGTGAGAGAAGTTAAACATGGGGGGTATGGATAACTGACAACTAGGACTCATGCCCCATGGCACCTCCAACTTAGATGGAGAAGATTGCACTGCCCTCTCCCTTGTCTTCTGTCTAAGGTCACTGGGTTATCCTCCTCTTCCAGCTCCATAAGAACTGATTGAACATGCACCGCACTTGAGGTCAGAGTTCCAGCAAACAAAACCTTGACAGCATGTTTAAAAAACAGAAGCAGTTCCCCTTTCCTTACTCATTAAGACCTGTCACAGCAAGGTCCCACCGTGCTCTCCAGAGAAAGCTGTGAGGACTGGCGTAGGAGTGGACCGGTAGTGGGATCTACCATTGAGGAGGTCGGGAAAAGCTTGTACCAGCCAATGGCTAAGGTTGACAAATCCAGTTCTTCCAAGAGAACCCTGGCTACTCCCATGAAGTGTTTGCGCTCCATGCGTCCATAGTTTCCCCAGACTATCACCTTGGAAACAAGACGAGAGGGACATGGTTAGTTCTCAAATAAAGTGAGAGAGAGTCATATATTCTTTTGAAAAAGCAGTTCATACTAAGCCTGATCCAGTAACTACTACAGTCAATGGAAAGGCCCTCTTGGAGTTTAAATGGGCTCTGGATCCAACATCTATTTTTTACACAGCGGAAAACAGAATCCTAAATCCACACTGCTGTATCTTAAAGGGTGTAAATCAAACTTATCAAGATACACTTGCAGTGCATGGGTTAATGGTACCAATTTACAGCCAGGTTATTTAGGTCATGAGAAGGGGGCAGGGTTGCTGTTGTTATTTTTTGTTGTTGTTGTTTTGAGGTAGTTTTATGCATCCTAAAAATAGTAATTGTTTTATTAATTAAAAATGAGTGTGTCTGAACATACACAGATGCATGGGCATGTGCATGTGTATTTATTAAACATGCTCCTGTAATGTGTGCGACAAATGCTGCAGCACTAGGAATGGGGCATGCATGAAGTCCCCATCTATAAAATGGGGATACCAGTATGGCCTTTTTCCTTCCCTAGCTTGCCTTGTCTGTTTAGACCATCGTTCTACATGCTGATCTGCAGAGGCAGACCCTTCTGCCTGAATAGGCGCATGTTCCCTTCAGAGATCCCCTGTGCAACTGAAGGGGTCCAACATGTGGTATGTTTTGCAAATGTAACCTCTTTGGATTTCTTACTACATAGTTGTACTTGGCCACAATACAGCCTCTGTTTTTTGGGGGATCTACAAGTTCTAATATGGTTTCAATGACAATAAAAAGGATGCAAATCAGAATGTAAAACCTGGACCCATCTTTTCTATTTCTCTTATAATATTGCATTGGCCAGAATCCCAACACACAAATGTTGGTACCAGAACCACATTTCTCCTTCAAACCATTAAGTAATTTATGCCTTTTTTAAAAGCAAAAGAATCTTGGAAGGAGAGGTGGTGGCGATTTCAAGCTCTTTTTTCATCTGCTAAAATGAGAGGCAGATGTGATATACTTACTCACAGGAAGCCGTACCATGACTAGTCCCACTGGAATTGGTGGAACTACTAATGGCACAATGTCCTATGCAATATGAATGAGGGTGACAGATAAATGAGGGTGACCTGATGAAGAAAGCCTTGCATTTAAAAGCTTGTCTAACTTTATCCCAATCATGCAACTGGTCCAGTAAAAGACATCACCCACAAAAGTCTTTGCCTCTGGTGACAGATAAAGGAATTTCTTGAGCACTTAGCATGGCATATCCCCTACCCTGATAGCCATGCAGATCTTATGGTTGTTCAGGGGGGTAATGTGTTTGTTTATATGAACATTTGAAGTTCTCTCTTTCCAGGCATTACAGTGGAGCGTGACTAAATAAGCAGGCCAGAAGAGGCTTGCAGAGAGAAGACAGAATGGTTGTACTGAACAGAAAAACTGGGGTGGGGCATTGGCTTGCAGAGAGTTAAAAGGCAGCACGAAGAGCAAACACCGCCTTTGTTTTCTGCATCTTGTGCAACATGCCATATGGTGATGAGACATGGTTACTCACCCGGTGACAAGGCAGAAGCTTAACCTTGGCAAGTTGGCACAGTGATACAAGATACACGTGGCATCACAAGAATGGAAAGGGTAACATGCTGGGAAGGAAGGCTTGAATGCTAAGAGGAAGATCTAATCAGAAATAAATGGTAAGACAAGCCAAGGTGAAAGCTGAATCACACTTACAACACAATGGAGACCAATGGAGGGTGAAACAGGCACAGCAAGCAGCATCAGCAGAAAACACATTGGGAACCTGGGCATGACCTATTTGGCTCAAGACACAGGTGAGTTCAGAGTGAGGATAATTGACAATAAAAAACCATTTTCTTCCCCCAAAAGCTGTTGAAATATTAAAAGTGGGCATTTTATTGATGGAAGGATATGGCAGTAAAAGACAAATGTGGAAGCAGACAAGACATTTGATCAGGAGATAGTTCTGGCAGATTCTACAAACTTAATTTATATAAACAAAGAAAATAAACCTTAGCTTACACACATACATTCTACTCTTTCATATGCTATAGACCTGGCAATGGAAAAAAGTGAATAGTTTATTAGTAGACCCAAATGCCACTGTTATACAACAGGGTTTATAGTTACAGAGGGCAACTGAAAAAATAATCATTCTATTAGTTCTCTGTGGGTCCATCGACATGTGCCATTAGAGGGCAGCAATCAACTGCAAAGCTTATTTCTCTGCAGTTTTTTGCTTCCAGGAAGCTCCTGAGAGTGCAGCTGCATGTAGGCCTTTACCACAGCACATTTTGCTGGGGGTCAGCCTGCCAACCCAGAGCTGCTTTGACTAGGCTCAATGTGCTGCAGGAAAGGCTGGCTGGGGCATGAGGGTGCTTCAATGTAGGGCTAGTCGGCAAGCAGCCCCAGCACT
>NW_017729009.1:4744497-4753098 GCF_001723915.1 Gavialis gangeticus | reverse complement strand
GCTGGGGCACGAGGGTGCTTCAATGTAGGGCTAGTCGGCAAGCAGCCCCAGCACTGAAACATCCTGTGCCCCAGCCAGCCAGATCAGCATCTATCTGTGCATTGCTACACACAAAAAACTCCGCAGCAGGATAGTACTTGTATTTACAAGTGCTACCCTGCTGCAGAATGTATTGGTTTCATGTGCCCTAACAGGAGTGCACATGTCGATGCTGAGATGTTTCCTGTGGAGTTAATTAGTCAACTGTGCAGTAAACATCTCATGTAGACGTGCCCTGCTGTACATGGTAGGGGGGTTTATTCATACTGTGTTAATCAAGTTCAGACTGAGTGTGTTTGGCTTAGTAAGTTTTCTATTCATAAATATTTTCCCCATTGTTGTTAAATACTCTTGATTCCTTAAACTCAGTACATTCTGGTAGTGGCCGAGTGCAGATGGGGGAAGACCTGGTTCTTGTCATTCCCAGAGCTGCTCATCTTACCTGTAATACTTTGCCTTGCGGGCTCTCGGCAAACAGTAACACCTGATTGTATAGTGGGTCTAATGATTTGCGAGCCACTTTTGTCTTCTTTTTGGCAATGCACACTCCGTTTTCTAATAGATAAGCCTTGATGTAAGCAGCTGAAAGAAAAATAGGCGGTCACAGGTTTGACGAGATATGGCTTTCTTTGCTATCAACTGTGAAAACAGCATCTTGCAGCAACCAAAGAATTTACTGTTCATTCCATCTTATTTTCAAGAAAATGTATAGAGTAGAAATCTGCTAGGCCAGGACCATTATTCTACCTATTGAGCCGCAACTCAGAAGGCAGGGGTTCAGGTGGTTGTCAGTGACTTCAAGCAGGCCAAAATACTCACGTACCTGGAAGGGTTTTGGAGCCAGGCTTTGGAGTTAGTCCTCGGGCCTGTATGATATCCACTTCTAGATGTCCATTTCGCTCCTGCAAGCCAATTTCCACATCCCCTGAACAACAAGCCAAAACCATTTAGACAGAATCAGAGACACGTGGGACATTTTAACAAGTCTGAGTGCTAACAGACCACTTAAAAAATCCTCCTGTCAATGATCAGAATAAAAATATAGGTCCAAGTGCCTGATTTCCCCTGCATTACTCGGAAGTAACTCAGTGATTCAAGCCCACATTTGCAAAAGTGGCCTCTAATTACAGCCCTTCAATCACAACCCTAGTCAGTCAGGCTAATTGTTTCCAAAGTGACATATAGCCTCTAATCTGTCCAAAACAGAGGCACCTAGAATTACATTCATGCTTTTGAAAATGGAATTTTGATGCACCAGAAGAAAATCCTTAGGGAGTTTACATGCTTCAGAGAATCGGAGAATTATGAAGATGCACAGGATACACTGGCTGGATGCACAGTAAATCTAGGTCAGGCCTTTCATACTTGAAGGACATTGTAGGAATAAGGAAAGATATTGCTAAAGTAGCAGTAAAACAGTAAGACGCTAATCACCAAAACCTAACAGCCAAGCACATTTTATTTAACTTAGAAAAGAGCAGGTGCTGAGCAGATTAGGGGGTGGCTTGTGGAAACAGTACATGCAGTATTCATTTTAAACTAATTTATGCCTTTATGTTCCTTACCCATGGAGGTGGTGGCCAAGGTCTGACGACCAACAAATTGTGCAGGACCCATACTCCCCAGGAAGTCACTAAACTGCCCAGCAGATGCCAGATGGACTCCACTGAAATTCAGGCTGCAAGAGAAATTGATTTTGGCAACTCATTAGTTTAGTGCTTTAAAATGACCCTGTGATTAAACAGCCTGCTTTATTATACACCTAAAATGGATGCTATCTACATAGACATTGTACTTTCAGAACCCATTGGTTTCCATGCAGTCTAGCTACATGTGATCCATCTAAAGTCCCCTTCTCCTGCAACTTATTAAGGCAGGAGCAGTTAGCCAATGCCATTACTGCAACATTTGTTTTTCTATGATTAAGCACCTAGGGGACAAAAAACCCCACCCTTCTCTGTCAGGGTCAGGGGCTTCCCTTCAACCTCTTCATTAGCATTAACATTTGGACAGCCTCTGGGTCATCTTGCAATTTGTTTCCTGGTAATTGTCCATCTTTTGGAGCGTGGGTTAAATGTAAAGATGGGGGTGGGAGGTACCAAAAAATCATGGCCAAATGACTGAATTCTCCATTTATTTTGCAAAAGCCATGGCAAGTGCAAGCCCATGCACACCCACCTCAAAGCAATTACCTTTTTTGAGGCAGAGGGACTTCACTGAGTGGTGAGAAAAGTAACATTTTGTAACATTTTGTAACATTAATCAAATTCACCATCCTGTTTTTATTCAGTAAAGGCATCTGAAATGACCTCAAAAATGAAGCCTGAATCCAAAAATGCGTGCACAGAACTCACAGATGGTGCCCTCAAACCCCAGATGGAGTGTGGGCCATATATTACTGCAGGAAAAAAATGGAGCTGCTAAAGAAGGCAGATTTGAGATCAGAATCTATTTGCAAGGCACCTGAGGCTGTCCTGCAGTTTTTAGCCCCTGGCTAAAACATGCAACATGGACATTGGTCAAGCCAGTGTGACCTGCATGGGTACAAATCAAGGCTTATGCTGGTATGTTGTCTTTGCACTCAGGCTTTCTGCCAGCACCACTGACACAGTTGCCTATGGAGCCCTGGTAGATAAGGCCTGATTTGTATCCCATAGATTCCCAGTCTGGTTACACTTTTCTTTAAGAAATCTTCTCTGCACATGAATGTCAGATAATTATGAATCTCTTGCACTTTTTCACACATCCCTGAAAGGGACATACCTTAGCAGCTTCACAATACAGGTCACTGCTTCTTAAAATCAGTTTCTTACAAATCTGTGATAAGGGCCACAATTCACAAATGCTTATGTCTCAGATCAGTACAAATCAAGTTAAAAAAGAAACTAAGGGACAGTAACTCAGGGCTAGGGACTTCACTCGCATGCACTGTTTAGTCAGTCACAAAGATTTTTCCCATGTAAACTATTTACATTTGAAGGATGATTTTTAAAATTTCCATTTACTTAGAAGGGTGTTAATTTTAAGTTGTTTCACCTCTTATTAGCTATTTGCAAACCAATCATCAGCCTACTGGGAGTATTTTTTCTTCTTATGAGTAAGAACTTACCCAAACAAACCACAGTGAGTGCTACCACAGTAACTGTAATACATGTAATAGTACACATGTAACTGAGTGAGCATCTCTGACCTCGCAAACAGACAGTCAGCTGTCCCTTAGGTGCTGGATGGGGTGGCCAGGCTTTCAAAGAGCACTGGTTGCACGGTTGACCAGTGGGAGCTGAGGAGTGTGCAGGACTCTAGAAGAGGGTCACGTCTCTGTACAGGGGACGTGAATTATGAGTGTTCAACATGTATCCACGGTTTGCACAGCAGTCCCTGGTGATATTTTCAGACAAGCCAAAAATGGCATGATCTATAATCAGCACTAATTTCAGAGAGCACTGGTGTGGTATTTTGGATTGTGCGTGGAAGTTTGTGTCACTGACTCTTCAGCTGCAAGGCACCTCCCAAATGAAGTGCATTGTCCCTCCTGGGAGAGTGCAACTACTGGACTCGGGTCACTTCCTGTCAATACAGTGTAACCCGGGTACACCCAAGGGTGTGCCCTATTCTCAATCGGATGGGACAGGTAGGCAGGAATTTCGAGCGGATCCCTCCTTCCTCTATAGAGTTAGCCCAAGCCCGAAGTTCTTAACTATATACAATTTACAACATATATATATACAACATACATATATCTAAATCTTTAAGACAGATATAATTACAGATATAAATACAAATATACATATAAAGGTCTGTTATCTGGAGGAAGTCGGCCCTAGGGAGGGCACTGGGGTAAGTACCTGTGCCTCAGGCCCAGAAGAGGGGTGGATCCCAGGACGGTCAATCCAGCAAGTTTATACCACAAGTGGGTTAGCTAATAGACATCTTTACAGAGCCCATTATACAGAATTAATACACCCAACTATTTATAACACCAACAGTAACAATAGATACTGAATAGGAAACATCCAACCACTTGGTCCCTCAAATGGGATAAGGTCTTCTCCCCCTAGGGTCCCTTGCCTGGGGGCACCTCCCCTGCGGGACTCGGGTTCCCAGTAACTCACGGTCCTTCCTCTGGGTGCTGTTGATCTGGCCTCTGGGTCCCCACACCATCTCAGGCCTCCTGGAGCCACTGGCCTGGAGTTGAGGGTTCTTCCCTCTGGGCCCTGTGCCCCGCATTGGGCACCCAGGGAACTCCTATGGGAGCTGAGCCCTCACTGGCTCTGGTTCCCCAGCCTCACACCAGGGGTCTTTCCCCTTCCTGGGCCCTGCTCGGGGCACCAGGGCTCTTTCAGTTTAATGCTGAGCCACACTGCAGGACTCTGGTTATCTGGCCCAGAGCTGGGGCTAACTTGAGCAGCCTCAAGTTGCTCCCAGGGCCAGCTCTCCGTGCGCCACTTGCGTGCCTCCCTGCCTGGCTGCTTGCCGGAGTTATGGGCCTGAGCCTCCCTGCTGCAGCTCCCAGGGCCTGGGCCTGGGCCTGTGCACCGCACTGTGCACTATGGGACCTGCCAGCCCTCTGGGGTTGCAGGCTCGAGCTACTGCTCATGGCTCCCAGAGCCCTAGCTCCATGTGCCAAAACGTGCACCGTGATGCCCGGCCACCCACTGGGGTTGCAGGCTCGACCTGCCACTTGCAACTCCCAAAGCCTGGACTCTGTGCACTGAACCGTGCACCATGATGGGCCTGAGTGGTCTCACACTGCTCCCAGGGCCAGATCTCCATGCACCATCCCTGGGCACTGTCCACAGCCCAAGTGGTCTCGCACCGCTCCCAAGGCTGCTCCTCCAGTAGCGGCTTCAGGAGCCTTGGGCCTATTGCCCGCAGGGGAAGAGCTCCCCAGCTTTTATCGCTCCACTCTTCTTGAGTCCCTCACCACATCTCTTCTCCAGCCTGCTGAGCATGCTCCCCTTTTATACTCTTCAGGGGCTCCACCCTCAAAGTCCTCCGGACCTGGCTGGTGCAGATCCCATCCAGGTCCGGCTGCTCCTTGCCCCCTCCCTTCAGAAAAGGGCGGGGCATTGCTTCCCTTGTGCTGACTCTGGATTGATGGGTGGGCTCCACCAATCAAACAGCAGACCTTCAATCCTGGGACTCAACCCAAGCTCCGAAAAGGTAAGCCTGCTACAACACATCCCTGGCTTTCTTTTCCCAGGTCTGCTGGAGTCTGGAATCTGCTCTGATGCAGCACTTTTCCAGGTTAGTGCTGCGGTGAGCAGACAATAGGATGGATACACTAAACCTGTGTTGGGTCCAGTCCTGTACAGACACAATGAATGCTACGGGGAGTAAAACAGAAGCTGTTACACCCACAGGAATAGGGACTCAGGATTGGGAGTCCCACAGTGAGACAAAGTGCTGCCCATGACTCTGATCACGTAGGGAGAAGGCAAATAAACTGCATGATAGACTGTTTTGTGGAAATGGGAGAGGTTCCCAACACCAAACTGGCCATGGCTCAGTCAGCAGCCTAGACATATTCCAGCCTCTGGTGTTACGGAAACTGGAGGATCCAGAGCCCTCTTCTCTATCTGTTGTTTCTGATATTCAGGGGTAATCCAGGACCTCCTGCCATGTAAGCTACCTTCTCTGCAGTGCTCAAATCTTTAGCAGGCTTTCCACTCACTGCCCAGAGACTACTTGCTCCCCCTCAGTGGCCACTGCCCCCCACCCACCCTACCTAAACTGGAGCTGTCTGAGTGCCATGCTGCCCTAATCTTTGTCCTCTTGGCTGAGGCTGAGCCTGCATTTCTGCCCATCTCCTATGAAGTAGCGAATTGATTAGTTATTGGAGTGTTCTGGGACCCCAAGATCCTTCTGCTGGCCCTGGACAGTACCATTAAAGCCAACAAGGCTATCCACAGCAGTAAGGTACTATACTCAGCCCTTGCAGGTGAGTATCTTCACCAAGTACCTTCACCAAGGACTTGCTAAGTGTTGTTCTGTTCTGTGGGGGAAGTAGTAGTGTCTCTGAGAGGTTCTGGGTTATGTTTTGCTGTGGAGAGGCTCATGTTATGCCACGCTATTGAAACACACATGCTGCAGGAACCAGACATCTGTCAGCCTCCTTGGCTCCAAGTGATTTCTGAACACTGCAATTTAGATGTTGCCAATAATCTTGGGAAGAAAAACCTAACTCCCGATTGGGAAAGCAACGCGAAACCTCATGAACAGCCACTCTTTCTCTGTGGAGAGAGGAGAGGAGAAAATATAGCTCTCTGGAAAGTTATCAAGCCCGAGGAAAAAAAGATCTCCAACTAGCCATTAACCGTATCAGCTAAAGTAAGGGACTTCAAAAAGTTAGTTCATTGAGCTGTAGAAACTCAGTTGCTTAAATGGTAACTTGAGAAGCTTTGCTGGCATTTGGAAGACAAACACACCCCAACATGATGCCAGACGTTAGGCTGAGATAAACAAGAACAAACCCCTTCCTTGCTCAGGATTCAGCTTGAACTGCAGCTTCTGGGAAGACTGTGCACAGATTCTAAACACAGCAGTGGGATTGCAGCATCTGTGCTCTCAGGGGAGAATGGTCACTTGGAGCTCTCAAATCCAGGTTTGTGAAGCAAATTAAAATGGTTTAGCTGGAGGCCTGCACCCTCAGACAGAGAAGGTCTGGGTGACCTACTTAGGTTCTGAACTGAAGAACCACGACAGAGCTGGAGCCACATCCATTTGCTCATATGTACCAGGTTTGTTTTGTAGTGTGTGGCAGGGCTGCCTTGCAGCATCATTCTAAAAATCTGTAGGATGGAGCATTTTAAAAATGCTTTGTTTCACTTGGTTCCTCCTTCTAACCCTGAGAACAGACACAATTGTAGGCAGACAGCTCAAGACATCAATCAGGTCTTTAAAATTCAGGCTCATTGTTCCTCACAGTTCTCTCTCCCTCTTATTTGCTGCCTCACAGTACACAGTGCACTTGGCAGATGATTCTCCTGCCAGTTGTTTGACAAAATCTGGCTGTTTCTCTCCCCCTGCCCTTGATCCAGCTATAGTTTCCCCAACTGAATTATTACACATTGGGAGCATTGGCAGGAACACAGGTTCACAAATGGGTCAGCTTCACATGAAAGAAGAGGCTCCATCTTGGGCTACAGCCACCAGATGGTTTTCACACAGACAGGAATGATCCTGAAACACCTTTATGATCCCATTGCTGAATAGGTCTCAGCTCTGGCATCACTTTTCTCCTCTCAAATCCAGCACAGTGCGTATATGGACTCTTAAAGACACCTTCCCTTCCATATCCTCTACACATGTTGCAACCTCTCCCTTTCTTGGCCTGTGGGCTTCACGCAGAACAGGGCATCATTCCATTTTCTTGGGAGGCAGCAGCTCCAGCTCTATTGTCATACTATTTATCAAATGGACCCATCAGGATTCTTTTGCTTCCATTTGATATTCAAAATTCAGGTATCACTCACTGCATGAAAATCCCCTCTGAATTTAGATACATGAAAATACCATTGTTTGTCCATCGCCAAATAATGTGTTGATTTTTTCTTTGCTGCTCAGCCCAACAAGTGAAGAAACTGCTAAAAACAGCTGTTAGGAGAAAGGGAGGCCGCATTTCTCAGTTGACTCAAAACTGTGCTGCTATAATGAGAGAAGTCCCTGGGGCCAGGAAGAATGGAGGTGTTGCCACAGTACCTGCTCTTCCTGACAAGGAACAGTATATAAAAAAGATTAATAGGTGACATTTGTCAGCATTTTCACAAGACTGGAAGAGAGAGACTGCTCTTTGGATGAACAATACAAGAGAGGAAGCTGCATTCCAGTCCTGTGACACAAAAGGGGGATGCTTTACCCCTCCCATGGCCTTTTACTCCCACCCTGAACTGGCCCCTTTGGTTACGAGTGCCTTTTAATGAGATTGGAGTAAACGGAACTTGATTCCTTCACTGGCTCACAGGTAGGTACACCATCAGGCCTGGGAAGCTGCACCTGCTGGGCGGATGTTGAGCTGTGCTATACTGATGGGGGTGCCCCGCGTGCAGTCCTGCTCAAGGACTTACAGAGCTGTTGGCTGCAACAGTCTTCAAGAGAAGGGAGAAGAACCAGAACAAACCAAGACTACATGCAGAAAAACATCAGGAATATTAGTCAGCATTGATGCTGGGGTCTTCAACACAAACCTCTACCATTTGGTATGTTTAATGGTAAGTCACCAGAAAAGTCAGAGGCAGGGTTGACCAACCTGCAGCACACAGCCCACAAGTGGCATGCACAGTCCCTTTGTGTGACACAGGAGATCTGGCAGGGAGTAGGGGTGTGTGACGCTTTGGGTGGCAATTCGATTCGGAGGAGATCTGGCCCGATCCGGTGGCTGAATCTCTGAATCTGAATCAAATCAGGGGACCAATTTAAAGGTCCAAATTGATTCAAAGCTCTCCGAAGTTTCGGCAAAGATTTGGAGAGTTTTGATGATTTGTGCAGTCCCTGGTGGCTGCAGCAGGGAACTACAGCCACTCTGAGCTGGTAAGTACTAGGGGTGGGAGAGGGGGACTGGGG
>NW_017729009.1:4734307-4739497 GCF_001723915.1 Gavialis gangeticus | reverse complement strand
AGCTCTGCATGAGCACCCTCAACCCCTCCTCTGCTCCCCTGGCCCCCTCCATGGCTGCACCACCTGCTGGGGCTCTGGCCCTTTAAGAAAAAGAAGCCAAGAAAAGCCAAGAAAAGCCCCACTCCTGGTGCAGCCTCAGGGCTTTGGGGGCTCCTGCAGAGCCCCCACATGGTGCAGGGCAGTGGGGATCACCCCCTGCCTGGCAGCACCTGCTGAGCTGGGGCTTTTTTCCCCCCAGGTGCTGGGAGCTGGGGCAGGTGGGGCAGCCATTGCTGGGCTGGGAGAGGGGCCTGGCCTGGCTGATTCAGAGATTTGGCAGCAGCTGAACCTCCGAATTAGATTTGGCTGAATTGAATCAGGACAGTGATTCAAATCACCGAATCGAATCACTGTCCCCCAAATCGGCCAAATCCAAAGCAAATACTAGCTGCTTCGCACAGGCCTAGTAGGGAGCACAGCGGCAGATAGAGCAGGAAGGAGAGAACAGAGTAACTGGTTGAGGAGGAGAGGGGGACTGGACTAGCACTTAGGGAGGGAGCAGCGCTTACTTTATGGCATGCCTGCCAGTAAATTCAGCCCCCATTGATCTAAAGTAAGTCTATACTGTAGTGATCTCACTGTTGCGTAGACAAAACTGAGCTCACTTTATATTAGCTAGCTCAGGTATTGACAGCAGACACACAATGGCACAAAGCTTAGTGCAGACTACAAAACCTCTGGAAAAGCAAGGAAAATTAGCCAACACCGAATTGCAGGGCTCTATGGCCAGACTGATGTCACTGTGACTGCAATATAGACAAACCCCAAGACAGCTAAATCTCATTCCCTGTTACAGGAAACAGCTGTCATTACAGCTACCGGAGCACCCACTAGAGGGAGACAAGATTGTATGGACACAGGTTGAGAGCATGCTACTTAAAGCACAATGTTCCATGTTCCTATAATGTCATTAGCATCTTCGTAGACAGATCTGCAAAGAAATTAGGTATAAAATGCAGGTGCATTTAATTGCTGTTACTGGCTTAGCAAATGAAGTGCATGTGCAAATGAGTTATTTTTGAAGTAATGTGTGTGCACACAAGTGCTCATGATTTCTATGTGCGGTTCTACTAACTGTGTATGCCACTCAGGGCTGTAATAACACATTTCACACAGGCAAGGATCTACTTGAATATGAAAATCCTTGCAACAGTCTTTGCAGACTACATTCCTATACCAAAGATGAGGGCAGCTGATGTCTGCCCTCTTTAGCACAGTTTAAATATGGCCCACAAATTTCTGTCAGTCACTGATGGAGTCTGAATCTCCCCCTCTTTGCCTCAGTGTTCACATGTTTTGCACAGCCTGTTTGTGCCCTTCCCTGTCAAGCACAAGTTGGTCAAAAGGCAAGTCTTTCTTTGCTAGGCCCATCAAATATATTCAGATCATCCTGAACTGCTTTTTGGAAGCTGGTTTGAGGAATAAGAGTGGTCTGAATGACTACTTAGTACCAGCTTCAATAAAAAGTGGCTTGAAGAAAATCTGCAGCATGGGATGCCTTGTACATGTGACTCTGCTTTTTCTCTCCTTTCCTCCATCTATGGTGTGTTATGCATTAGTATGCTGAATGCATCCCAGGACAGCCACTTTTAGGGAAAACATATCATTAATTTCTCTTCTTGTCCATGTGGAGTTTGTGACCTCTTTTCAAATCTATTTTAAAAACACTTCTGGGATCTTGTGTGCCAGGTGCTGTCATTATGTTAGTGCAAGTGCCAGTGGTTTTTATCTTGCAGAGACCTTGCAGATCATATATCTTGGCTCTTTCTTTCCACCCCTTGCATAAGCGCCCCTAATTGTTACACACTGACTATAACACACTGGAGCCTCCCTAATTCTTTCCTTTGTCAGAGGCTTGCTCAGCCTCCAGCATGACTTAGAGCAACCTGAGGGGTGCTGTGAATTGCACCAGCTTGTAATGACCTTATCCTTGCAGCTATGCCAAGCACAGAAGAGCTATAGCGCAACATATCCTGACTAGGTTTCCTGTGCCCTGGGCTGAAATGGAGAACCATTATAACCAGGGAACCAGTGGGGTATTCCATAAAGGCAATGTATCCTTATACTTGGACTTTGTCTAATGGTGGAAAGGGAGGTACACCATCCCATATCATTAGGGCTTCCAGGACATGGAATCTGTTCCCATTTAGCCCCCATTCATCACTTACTTAGTTTAAAATGATTTTAAAAAATTAACTCAAATGATGGTAGCTGATTAAGTGAGCTCTGAAGAGCCAGAAGAGCTGGCCTGATTTTAAATCAAGAGATGGTAGTAAAAGAGCAGGCCTGAGGTCCACTTCTTTATCATCCTCCACTGGCCTCAAACTAGTGGAACCATGAAGTCAGAGCGCCACACAGTTAGAGTGCTGCTGTGGAAGGTCAGGGAATCTGGTACAAATGATAGATAAGCTAGTTGAGGAGACAACTTCTGAACTATTCAGATTATAGGCAGTCATCTCTTGGCATATTCTGAAACAGGCTAGTTTCAGATGGCATTTTATTCGGTACTTTTCCAGGATTTATTGACACATATCTTGCTATCAACTCGAAACCTTAAATGCAAGTAAAATATTACTTGGAGAAAATACAGAATGTGTTTTCCATAGCGGCTTTGGATATTAATATTTCTCACTGACTACAGAGAATTTCTCAAAACGCATCCATTTGTGTTGTGTGTGGTAAGTATATGTAATAAAGAACCCTTGCTCCTGATATGGCCCTTGTTTGAGACACAATGGTGCTGGGGCTCAGAAACTTATCTTCTCCATTTATAATATTTCTCAAGAGACAGCCTGCCTCCCTCTTTCCCTTAATATGTCAATTGTCAGTAATAAGCACGTTGACTGAATATGGCTACAAAACAGAATACATTCAGTTTATGCTAGTTTACAGTTGAGTTAATAAACCTTTTCTTTATAGTTTCAGTTACAACATGGGTCAGCCTTATCCTTCTGTCTTCAATAGCAATGGACAGCAGAATATGCATCCTTTAGTCTAGGGAAAGGAGAAAAGTCGTCCTCAAAAGTGAGCATGCTACTTTGTCACTCTTTGTCTGAGGTTTGGAAAAGGATTTCAGTGATTCCACCCTGCATCTCAGTCGCCAGGAAGCTGGAACACTGTGTGTAATAAAACTGGTCATTATGGTATTCCATGAACCAGCTCTTCTAATTCTAAATAATTTAATGGCCAGGTAAATAAGTATCTGTCAGCTTCACAGGATGCAAAATGTCTTTGTTTAGATATCAGTACTGGATCCATTATTATTATACCAGTTTGAAAGTACCACTAGGTTACAGCATTTGGAAATGTGGCCAGACAATTATTGTGCGTCTGTCAGAAAGGTAGCCTGAATACTGTTTCTTCACTAGATAACACCACTTCATATATTTAAAATTTTCTATAAACCCCCATCACAACAAAAAGCAATGACTCTCCAGTCATTGTAATGTAATATTTTTTACTATTTCCGGCCTGCTCCTCCTTTCCAATCAGATCTGCCACTGCACTTCAATGTTGATTTTCAGCTATCTCCCCAACTACTCCAGTACTTCCTGCAACACTTCCTGTAAGATGATGTTCTGCCTACTTCTCAGTAATGCAGAATACTTTAGTTGTATTTTAAGTTCTAATGTATGGCTTTTTGTCACAAGCAGCAAATAGCGCTAAAAATACCATCCAGTAAAACCTGTATAAGAGGTTGTCTGGCTTAAACCTTGTTATTAAGCAAATTCTTATGGGATCATCCCAAAGTATTTTTAATAATACTGAATGCAAGTCTGCTCCAATGATGTGAGAATACTACCCTCAATGAGCAACTAATTTTTGCCAGTTCCTTGGCATGAGTGTTATGATTGTTAATCCTCTGGGAATCAAATGTTCAAAGGGCATCTTCTCACAGGCACACTTGTCTAAACTTGAAAGAGAAGGTCCAGCAAATAAGATGCATCATTTTATAATCATATAAAATTTATATTAGGCTTGCCAATTTCATCAGATATTACAGAGTGCTTCCCTTTGCCTTTATTAGTCATCAACTGCTGAGTTTCAGAGTTCTCTGCAGACTGAGCTGTACTAACCTCCCATCACCTGGGCAGACAGGGATGTATTTCCTTTTAAAGAAAGAATCAGAGTATAAAGCAATGATTATCTCTTGCCAGGACAAGCTGGTGAGAAAATTAGGGCATCTATTTCATTTGAGGTATAACCTTCACAAGTCACTTTGTGCTGGATACTGAATGATGAGAGCATGCACTGAAAGGCAATGGCCTGGAGTTATCTGGGAATGTAGCTTGTGATATTATCTTATAGACTAATTTACTACATCCAAAGCCAACGTCACTTCGGTAGGGTGAGATGCTCTAGCAATCCTTATATGAAGGCAGACAGCAGCGGTGGTTCTGACCAAGAAGAAAGTTTTAACTCTTTCCCCACCCACCACTGAAAAGGACATTTTATCATCACTCACTTCAGTATAAACTCTTCTTCCCTTTTCCTCTACCTGTTCTCACTTCATAGTAAATCAGTCAAAAACAAGTATCTTTCAGTCTAAAAGCTGCCATTAGTTTAATGATTTCTGTCAGCATTGCCTGATGATTATTTGTCACTGCTGTTCCCAAGTACAATATAGTCTTATGCAAAAAAGGAACAATTAAAAAACAAAACAAAACGCATCATTGATTTAAGGTCCATTTTTCGGACATGTAAGAGACAAGTCCATACCATATCATTAAGTCAATCTCCAATATTGTCTGGGAATATTTTGTTCTAGGAATGGGGAATATGAGGGGTACTCTATACAGAAACCATGCCAAACAAAAAGAAGACTTTTTGCTGGACAGGCTCGCTAATTTATTCATATGTTACAGAAACACTTTTCTATGCGTTCAGCTACTTGCCACCTGCTAAGCTCTACTAAGATGAGAAAAATCACCTTAGCTTTCCTCAACCTAATCATCCCAGTGGTTGACAGCAAAAACAAGCAAGCCTACAAGGCTAGGGAAAGACATTACATACGAACCAGTTTAAGTGATCAGAAACTGGTTTAAACCTGTAACAGAACAGAAGCTCAGTGCACATAAACCAGTTTCAAAATGGCCGAAACCGGTTTGAGATAAACCTGGTTGAATATAGTATCAGACTTAACTGATTGAT
>NW_017729009.1:4721952-4729307 GCF_001723915.1 Gavialis gangeticus | reverse complement strand
TCAGAAACTGGTTTAAACCTGTAACAGAACAGAAGCTCAGTGCACATAAACCAGTTTCAAAATGGCCGAAACCGGTTTGAGATAAACCTGGTTGAATGCAGTATCAGACTTAACTGATTGATCTCAAACTGATTTATGCAATGCCTGTCCCAAACCTCTTCCTGCTTTAAGTTAAACCAAAGTCCCCCAGAATGCTCTCTGGGCTGGGATGTGTTTGCTGGTCCAGCAGAAGAGGGCTGGCCCTCTGCTCCTAGCTGGAGCAGAGACAGAGAGGGGTACGGGTAGGCAGATGCTGGCCCCAGAAGGGAGCAGGGAAGAAGTTTGTTCCTCCCCTCCCTCCTTTGTCCCACCACCACCGACTTGCATTTCTCCACTGGCTGATCCAGTGGTGGAGTCATGGCCAGCCCTTGCAGTAGCCTGGCTAAACTGGTCACGGAGGGGTTTAATTCCCCCCTCCCTGTCCCACCAGCAGGGACCCAAGCCAGAATCAACTGAGCACTGCCCCCTTGTTGCTGCAGCAGCGGGGCTGGGTGCAGCCAGATGCTGACTGGCATGGCCCCCTGAAGCAGAGGGGGCAGGGTGGGGGGGTTATTCCCTTCTCTACACCCACTGCTCCCTGGAGGACTGCAGCTGGATCTGTCCATCCTGACTGCTGATGCCACCGCTCATTTCCTGCTTGGGGCAAGCAGTGGAATAAGCTCCCTCCTGCCCCCTCCACCAGATGCTGGAGGGAGGAGGGAATAATCCCACTCCCTGCCCCCCCCCAGCCTAAGGGGGCCTGTGAGCCAGCCTCTGGCCATGCCCCCACCCAGCCGCTGAAGCAGAGAGGGAGCAGGGCTCCTGATGGGGGCAGCAGCCCCTGTCATGCTGTCCAGGGAGTATGAGCCCCTTGCCAACCAGGGGCTGCGCTGCAGGGTGGGCATTCCCCCGATGGGAATGGGTTTGCACTCTGGGAAACCATGGCAGAGGCTGCTGTTCCCATCATGGTCGCTCCCCCCTTGCTGCTCCAGTGGCTGGGCAGGTGCTGGGCCAGAGGCTGGCCAGCAGGACCCCTTAGGCACAGGGGCAGGGAGGGGAGTTTTTCCCCTCTCTGCCCCTGAGAGACTGCAGTGGGGTCTGCCCACCCCGACCACTGCCACTCGCTCTATGCCCAGGACAAGCAGCGGAATAACACCCCTCCTGCCCCTTCTGCCAGACGCCAGGGGGAAGGGGCACTGGAGGGGGCTTATTGCACCACTTGCCCTGGGCACAGAGTGGGCAGTCAAGATGGGCAGACCCCACTGAGGTCCCCCTCCCTACTCCCTCTGCTTCAGAGGGCCA
This sequence comes from Gavialis gangeticus, assembly GCF_001723915.1. Classification (NCBI taxonomy): domain Eukaryota; kingdom Metazoa; phylum Chordata; order Crocodylia; family Gavialidae; genus Gavialis; species Gavialis gangeticus. The sequence continues at coordinate 4,727,987 of NW_017729009.1, read as the reverse complement.
TGTTGGCCAGTGTTTGGCTGCACCCGACCCCCCTGCTGCGGCAGTGAGACGGGAGCATCCGGTAGACCCCGGCTTGGGTCCCTGCCAGTGGGACAGGGAGGGGGGGAATTAAACCCCTTCCTAGCCAGTTCAGTTCAGGCTACTGCCCCAGCTGGCTAGGCCCTGCACAGCTTCCCTGCAGCTGACGGCATGCTCTAGCAGCCACTGGCACCTGTCCTAAGCAACTGCAGCCACGTGCCTGAATTTCCTCAGTTCAGAGGGAATGTCTGTGCACTTGCAAATCAGTTCAATCTAGGAAGATTAGATTAACCTGCAAAGATTGAATCAATTCAGGCTCCAGCTTTTTGAATATCTGTCCCTAGCCCAAGTGTTACACATTATAGATTCTTGGAGCCAGAACTCTTTTGTCCCAGGTCCATTTTGTCCTCATGCCCTATTTTCCAGAAGAAATGTAGTTGACTGTCTGAAGTCATATAGCAGTCAATGAGCTGTTATATCCTGAATGTCACACAACATCACTTTAACTAGGTGGAGCAAAACCCAGACATCACAGGGCACAAGGCATAGAAGGGTCAGGCTTACTCCTGAATGGCCTTGCTTTTTATTAAAGCCCAAATCATTAATTCTGCAAGCTACACACAAGCCAGTTTCTGATCCACTGCATCATGCTCAGTGTGTTCATGAACCTTCAGGTTAGCAACACACCAAAACAGGTAACCTTCCTTTTATATAGATTTCCAAGTGCATATTTCTGAAAATTTTCCTTTATAGTTATTTGAAAATACTCTTTAGTACTTGTATAACTGTTGTGCAGTACAAAGACTGAATCATTGATTTTTTTAGCATAACAAAAATTAAAACATAGAAGGCTGTGTTGATGTTGTAAAGGTCATTATAAGCACATTACATGAGCTCAGACTGCAGGAGAAACTTCTTTAATATCAAATAATCCTCAGTATCTTTCAGGCTTTGAGAAGCTTTGGAATGTATTTTCTAGAATATCCACTCCCACTATTTTAAGAGAACAATATTCCTACATAACACAGCTTTAAATGAAATCATCTAGCTTTCATACCCATCAGTGTTCACATTTAATTCACACTAAAAACAATGTCATTCCGAAATGTACATTATGGAAAAATCTTCCATTATAATTCTATTGCATCTGAATTTGAATAATTCTTGCCAAGCAAATGTCCAGTAAATTGAATATATGCGAAAAGGAGCTGATTAACCTGTTCTTCACTTTCTGAAAATGTGTACAACTCCCACAACTGGGAACAGGTATTGTAAATGAAACAGTTCTTGCCATCTTCAAAAAATCAGAACCCCACAAATTCACATAAAGATTGGATGCTATTGAAGAAAAATGTGTTGTCTTTGGACAATCTTCCAGTGGGTCCTCACTTTGAGGAAGGTTAGAGAAGGTATGCTGGGGAAAATGGAATTTGTAGGCTTCTCACATCAAATATCTGTTGTACTTAAGGCTGGAAAGCTGTGGGCGATCTTTTGAGTGTTAAAAAGTGGCTTCTCGAAGGCCAAAGGCTAATGCTGTGTCTGACCTCATTCCATCAGTAGCATAAGAAATCAAGCGATAAAAGGGAAAAAAAAACTGCCAGGGCTAATGTGATCATATGAATTGTCCTTTTTCTCACTACAGTTGTGTTCTCAGGGCTGCAAGAAAGGCCTGCAGGCATTTGGTTTAGCAGCATCTAAATTTCTGCCTCTCCAAACTACTCCCCCTGCTTCCCTTCTTTGCTAAGGAAAAGAGGAAAAGAAAGTGCAACTCCCCACAAAATGGAGCACGTTCCTAGAGTGCACAGGCCTGTTTGCTCTTTGTATGTTCTACCCTGTTTGCTTGTCACTTGTGATTTTGACTGATAAGTTATAACTGCTGATTCCTAAGGAGATTCTAATGGAGTTTAGCTAGGCCAAAAAAAGCACGTAAGACATATTTATCCCCTTCCTATAGAAGCAGGGTGATAGGCTGTCACACCGGGCAGTATTCTAACTCTCTATCTGAGAAAAAGAGGTTCTATTATCTTATGTTATAGTAATCCTATTGTGTGAGGATTGGTTGAAAAGAATTATATTTTTCTCTGTTGAGTTTATAGTTACACAACCTTTGCCTTCGTAGTGCAGTAGCATTTAACTAAGTTTAATATTTTCTTTGGAAGAGGACCTTCTCTCTATCAAAGCCTAACCAAAGTATCCAAGACAGGCCAGGATATTCCACAAATGCTCCAAAGCATTGTTCAACCTTCCCAAGAGGTCAAGCAACGTCAGCGTAAGAGGAAAGAGTCCTTCCCCGTGTAGAGAACAGCTTCTCACCTTGCACTGCTAAAGGAACAGAACTGCATCTCTAATCCTTTGAATTATATAGTGGAGGCATGTCTCAGAGCCACATGTCTGAGAGGGGGTGACAGGAATATTTCCCCAATGACAGGTGCTCACAGAAGAGATAAGCTACATTGCACTTTGATTCTGCCCCAGAGGCAGCTCCTAATTAATGTTTCTGTCCTGGATACACATAAAGGATGCTTTCTCAGTTGTGCCCTTACTTATAATATTACAGAAAGCTATACAATCATTAGAGAAAGTTTGTTTTTCTTTAAAATCTGTACTTCTTTATCACACAGTGTTAACTATTATTTTAGAGAGCCTTTGGATTATGCCAGCTGTAGGGGAGAACAGTGGAGGATGCTTTAGAAATACAGTCAAGGTAGACAGAACAGGGAGAAGCCAAAGTTAGTATCTGATACTGGATTTTAAATCAGACTCCAGTACCACATCTAAACCAGACCTAATCTGTGGGCCAGACACAGAGACAAATGCAACATCTGTTTGTATCCAGTCAGGCAATACATTTCATCCACAGAAATCCTTGCTTCTGGCATATTTCCTGCAGGGTTCAAATTACAGGGGAGCTTGGGGAGGCTGAGCTCCTCCATAAGAGACCAGAGCTCCCCTATAGGATTTGAAAATGATAAGGGGGGGGGGGGGCATGGTGTGTCTCAGACTCTATTAGGACATCATGATGGGCAGCCCAATTTTTTGTTGCAGACTCCTCACCAAGAGTCAAAGTGTAATTTGAACCCTGCTTCCTGGACATTGCTTCAACAGTGTAATATACAATAAGCATCAAGACTTGCAATTTTATTCCCAATAATCAACCCTAAGAGGTCTTTCAAAGGCAGCTTTGTAAACAGTAATGGGCATCCACTTCAGTTCATAACAATAAGGATATTAAAAAGGATTGACAACAAACCTATCTGCCTATTGTGCAGGGAAGGAAAACTGCTTTGTTCTGCCTCCTCCACCAATGGAGCTGGCAGGACACGTACAGCATTTGCATGTCAGATAAACACGTCATCTATCATGCAGGAAAAAAGGAATAAGCGTAGGGAGAGCTGAATGTCCCAGAAGTGCTTATCTAGCTGGCTAACGACTTACTTTCCCTCAGATCCATAGCTGTTCATGCTGTCCTCAATGGATTCATGGCTGGCTTGACGGACTGTCCGGCTTGGCATTTCAACAGCCAGTCCAGTTTCTGTGCTCCGCTGAATAGCACCTTTCAGTCTCCGGCCATCCCCATCTAAGAACAAGAGAGATAGTAAGGTTAGTCACCTATTGTATGGACACACACAGTAATACAACGGAGTAGCAGAAGTGAGGAGAATCCAGTAGAGCTTTCTCTTTCTGGGAATTAATCTGGAAACCCAGAAGTCACCAAACGGTTCATTTTTTTCATAATCAATTGTATTGTATCTTACTGACACTCATGACAAGCTGCAGGTCTATTTGGGCACTCCAAAGTCTAAGTCTAGTTTGAGCATGTAAATCAGATAGTTGCAAGCATGTGTACACATACCTACAGGACCACACTTGCTGTTTTGCATGAAGTTAACCATTTAGCCCTTTTAATAACTAGGAGTAGAAGTTAGGTGTGAAACTATGGGTGCATGAAAATCTGCTTTGCTGTTTTGAATTGGGAGAAACACCAAGGATCCATACCGCGAGGCCACTCGCAGCAGGGCCAGAAGGGAGAGAAGTGACTAGACAGCACTAGGAATGGTGTGAATGAAAGAGTCCTTCAGACACAGGCCGTGTTAGGACACTACAGCATCTCCAGAATGTCTTCCCAATCCTAGCCACCTGGGTGGGATTTTTTTTTGTAGAAAATCCCACAAGACAAGCTATTTCTCCACTCATGCACCCTTAGCCAGGTTCTGAAAGAAATGATACTTTGATGTCACAGGCACTCCTGGGTTTAGTCTTTAAAGTTTTAGCCCTCTCAAATGAATGGTGACTATTTTCATTCTCCTTTTCAGCAGTCTGTTTCTTAGAATGAATTATGTTATATAATAAATATATAATGAGTACCATTACCATTAATTGCTTCAGCGGATGTTAGAAAGCTACAAATGTCAACCTACATGCAGTGCTTATCCTGAAATATTTACATCAGCTGGAAGTTCTCTGAATGAATTGGAACGTAAGAATATTTTTTAAGATGCCACAAATACATACAAAGGTGTGCTGTTCGTCAACACCCAGGTGACAGCGCTCTGACCCACCAGACTGCATTAGTAATTCTAAGTAACATTTATATGGCAGCAATATACAATGGCCTCTGGCAGGGCAAGGCCTTAGACCCAGAAAGAATTTAACACTTAAGTGGCATTACACCCAGAAGCACCTCCTGCTTATTGAAGGGTACTTCTGGAGAAGAAATAAACTAATTTATCACAGCGTCAGCCCTGGTAGGACCAATTTTAGGACACTTTGAATTCTCAAAATCTAGAAGTGCAGCCAAAGGCCCTCCGAGCTACTTGAGCACGGAGAGCTTGGTCTGTAAGAATCTCAGTTAAGACTTGCACACTATTGTGTTATTTTTTACCAGGCTTGTTGCAAGCAGCATGCTTTTCTCCTGTTTGCTCTATCATAAAGGCCTCCTAAGCTCTCTCTGAAATTACCACCAGTACTTTCCTTTCTATGTCCTTGTGACAAGATATGTAGCAGAATTTGCAGATTTTATTGGAATCTGATCGGCTGTACCATGAGTGTTTCTGCTATGGCCTACCACCAATACTGAAGTAGTAGAGGACAGCATCTCTCATTAACTTAGCTACAAAGCCCCGTTCCCTGTGGTATCATGAGTGTTCCAACTTCATGATGATTTAGGCCCAAAGGCATTCTGTACCAGCTGCTGCGTACATATATGGTACACTGCGTGCACGTCCCTCTGGGCTAACAGGATAGAGTTTGCATGTTTTAGGTTAAAATTAAATACAGTTGGTACTGTTTGTGTGCCTCGAGCAATGTGACAGGCACATCATATAAATCAGGAAGTTAAACAAACATTAAAAAAACCAACTCTGCTATCCAAGTCAAAAGCTTCAGGCAGGACAAATATTAATAGATGCATCAATGAAGGGAAAGTCCAGTGAGATGGTCTCATTTAGTCCCTGGAAAATACAAAAATTCTCTCAGTGGCATATTTTCTGGTATTTTGTCCAGCCTTGCCTAGATGTCCCAAATGAGTATGCTTCCTCAGTTCACCTTAAGAAACTCCCAAGCGAACCTTTCTTGCACTCCTTCACAGTGTAGATGTTCCATTCAACTTCCCCTTTCGCTGAATCTTTCCCCCATAATTATACATTTTTGTACCTCTCTCAACAAGTCCCAGCCCTTCTTGTTGTGCACACTTTCCAAATATTAAGTTCCTTCATAAATCAACCCCACGTCAAAAATAATAAATCAGCCTTAAAAACATTCACGCGCTAGACCATGTAACATCTGCTCTCAAAAATCACTGGATTTGCCCACTTTAATTAGAGATGGCTGGGGAATGAAATGCCAAATTGCCATGGAGGTCTTGCTGACAACAGATTAAGAGGGGTTTGGAGTAGGGTAAGGCATTCAGCTTCCCCAGGGCACCTGACACAGTACACTGTTTGTATCACATGTATTCTGATCTAATGCTAGGGGTTTTTTGTAGAAGAAGGCAAAACAAAATACAGGTAACATGGACA
>NW_017729009.1:4706621-4716952 GCF_001723915.1 Gavialis gangeticus | reverse complement strand
GCCCACTTTAATTCGAGATGGCTGGGGAATGAAATGCCAAATTGCCATGGAGGTCTTGCTGACAACAGATTAAGAGGGGTTTGGAGTAGGGTAAGGCATTCAGCTTCCCCAGGGCACCTGACACAGTACACTGTTTGTATCACATGTATTCTGATCTAATGCTAGGGGTTTTTTGTAGAAGAAGGCAAAACAAAATACAGGTAACATGGACATAGCATTATGATAGATTGAGACACTAAAGCTGCTGACAGATGTGGGGGGAGACCCACGTTAGTTTGACCCAGCTCCCCAGTATCTGTATAGATCAGGTGCTTCAGCAGGGCTTTTTGGTGTTTTTATCTAAAGCTGATTCAATCAGCTATTACATGAAAGGGCCAAAAAGCCCCACTGAAGTGCGTGATCTAGACAGATGTTTGGTGAGCTGAATCAAGCTAATGCAGTGCCCCTTCTGGGCATGCACTGTGCTCAGTGCAGGGGCATGCTGAGCTTAAAGTGCTGTTTGTCTTTTTTTTCACGTCTGTAACCAGTCTAAAGCGTTGTACTCAACTCACTTGTAGCTGCTATAGAGCAAGTTCTGCTGTAGCAGAACAAACACAGCCATGCATCTACTGGCATTTAGGGGCCTGCTGATGAGCCAAGAAGATTGTCTCGGTAAAGGGAAAGAGATTTAAAAAAAAGGGTATAGCAATTTGCAGAGTATTTTACAGTCTTTAAAAGCTTTTAAGCCTTATAACTGAGATGAAAAAATTAGAGGAGTTCTGCAAACCAATCCTCCCTTAGCCAAGGTAACATGCCCAAAAGATAAAAAGCCTAAAACGTCTTTGAAGGACTTCTAACATGAATTGTGTAATGTTAGCAGCTGTTTAAGCATATTCCTGTCATAATCCATTTGTCTTAAAGCATATATTAGCACTATCTGAAATGTGTAAAGTGAGGGTTGCTCTTCTGCTGCTTCACCAGATTAACTCTCTGCACTTTTTCCAATCAAGCAATAAAATCACAAAAGGTAAAGTAGTCCATCAAGTAGCTGCTCCAACATGCTGCTAGACAGAAAACAGATTCTGGTTTGGAATGAGCTTGGAAAGATGAACTTTGTTGTCTGCATGCAGTGTTCCTTCTTGCCATAATGATCTTTCTGGTAAATACCTTGTGTTCAGGCCTCTGTACTTATAGACACATAGGCTAGGTGCAGACATTGATTCTGCCTCTGCCTTTTTCAATCTGTTATGCAGTTTTCTGTAAACAGCATAATTTAGGTCGGTTGCAAACACAACACACATTTGCCCTTTGGAGGCAGGGGCAAATCTTAGACTGGGTTCCACCATTTTTCAAGCAGTCTATGTATGCCAGACTTCTGCTCTGTTATGGGTATAAACTGGTTTACGATCACTTAAACCTCAGGAGCCAGGTACAGATGTTACACATTTACCAGAATAAGGCCAAAAGGTACTATTTGCTTATCTACCTCGACTTCTTGTATATTGCAGGTCCCAACATTTTATCCATTTATTGCGTACTGAGCTCAAAAAACCTGCATTTGGCTGCACTCTCTCCCAAAAAATGATACAGTCTTAATTAGAAGACCTCAAGATGTAGAATTTCCTACTTCTCTTGATAGCTTGTTCTAGTGGTTAATCATTTTTTTAAACTATGTGCCTTAGTTTCACTTTGAATTTGTCTAGCTTTAGCTTCCAGACATTACTCCTTGTGAAAAAAGGATTTTTTTTTGCTAGATTAAAGAATCCTTCAGTACCCTGTGTTTTACTTTGTGAAGGTACTTACTCACTGCAATTATGTCCCCTCAAGATCTTTTTGACAAGATGAACATTTTTCAAAATCCATTAAAAACTGTGGACACCAAAACTGCACATAATATTCTAGCATTTACCTGACAAGTATCACCTCAAAAGGTAAAGTCATCTCCCATTTATTCTCTTTCTCCCTGTTCATACTTCCAAGATTGTATTTTTAATACAGAATCACACTGATGTTTATTCACTTTAATGCCTGGATCCATTTCAGTCACTGATTTCCAGGCTATAATCCCCCCATTTTGTTGATACAGCACGTGTTCCTTGATCCTACGTCTATAACTTCTTATTCATCTGGAATTAAACAGTTTGCTTAAATGGGCCCAACTCACTAAGCAATGCTGTATGAATGTCCTATCTGCCTTATTAATTACCATTCTGCCAGTCTTTGGGGCAGCTGAAATTTTTATCAACAATAATTTTGTATTTAGCTCCAGATCACAGATGAAAATGCTGAGTGATGTGAGGCCTGGTACCAACTTCTTCATGACCCCACTAAAAACACCCAACTTGATAACAATTCCCTACCCACAGCTCATTTTTGACATTTTAGCCAGGTCTTAATCCTTTAACATTTACAGTTGCTTGAGTCAGAATGTCATGTTGTACTGAGATGCCTCACAAAAATTCAATTACATCTGTTCAGATACCTTTATCAACCAAACATGGATGGAAACCCTGTTTGACAAGACTCATTTTCCATTAAAGAAATCTTGATAGACAGTTACCTTTCTATCCTTTAAATCCTTATTAATAAAATCTTGCATTTTCCATTACCTTGTCTAGGACTGATATCTGGCTAACTGGCTTATAGTTATCTCAATACAGTCTAGAAATGGATTGGAGGGAGTGGAAGTGATACCACTTGAAGCATTAGAGAGATAATAGGACTCTTCTGAGCAGTCTTGAGACTGCCAACTACAATAAAAGCTAGTTCTTACAAATGATGCACCAAGGTTATCATTATACATTCCTTTAGGTCTTTGCCTTGATATTGGGGAGAAAACCTAAGGGATTTACCCCCAAAACACAGTCATTGTCTTACACAGTACATATTATCTTATGCATCAGTCTAAAGCACAGGTCTCCAAAAAGCCATTTCTTTCTGCTACAGATAGCTTTTTCTGTGATCAAAAGACACAAAGTCTTGAAAATCCACTCTGAATTCTACAGTAACTCATTACAAGGCCAAGATTATAAAATCAGAAGTTATTACCCTTCAACAAATGATGGCTTCACCATTTACTGAGCTTATTGTCCTGAGGCTTCCAGTTCTTTCTGTTTCCCTTTTATTCTTAGGTCACCTTTTCCCTTCTGACTTTTCCTCATTCCCCCCCACCCCGGTTGCTTTGTTACCATCCTTTTCTTTTCCAGTTTTTCATTTTAAATGTTAGTCCTCAGGTTCACAGGCTTTCTCTTAAGCTTCCACAGGAACAAACCAGTCTGCTATATGAAGAAGTATGGTGCCTGTCAAACTTTTTAAATGATTTGATATTGATTCAAGATTGGGATCAGAAATTGACTGAATTCAAACTGAATTAGCTTTACTTGTAGGTTAATCCATTGCTCTAAAACACAGAACATATTCATATCCAAAGGAAATGTACAGGCAGAACCAAAACAGACTATGCACTGTGCTACCAAGCTCTCTGTTGAACATATCAATTAGCCTTTTACTCCTTGGGAATGGTGTTCAAATGTTTGGATTTTGTTGCTAGAGAAAAATCAGCTGGAGGCTTGTTCTCAAGACCCACTCGTTCCAACTGCAAAAACTAATGGGCAAATAAATGTTTTACTTTTGCTAAATAAATGAGGTCTAAGACCAAAATACCAGAGGTGGCAATTGCTGTGCATCAGCAGAGCTGAAGAAGGGAAGCATGGAGATAACTGGGGGTCTTGCAGGTCAGTGTTCAGGAGCATCAGCGGAGCAAGACCAAGATAATAAATGGCTTGGCACATCACAGCTGAGGTGCCCTGGCAGAGCTGTGTGCAAAAGCATATAAAAAATCTGGCTGTGTTAACCCTACCTGGAAGAAGGCACCAAATTCTCTTCATTTAAAAAAGTAAAAACAAGAAGAACGCCCATAACTTGCTCATTTCCCCACGTGGAAGATTTGTCCCAGAGGGGACACGTCAGAGGATGCAGGGCACGTGACTCCCCAGATTTATGTGCTGACAGCGGGGCACGGGGCACAGGACTGCAGCTTGGCAGCAACAGAGGTGGTGGCAGTGGCAGCGTCACGAGTTCTGCGGCAACGGCAGGGTATGGGGCTGCAGCCCAGCTGGACCCAACACCTGGTAGCAGTGGGGGCAGCAATGGCAGCAGCAGCAGTGTGGAGTTGTGCCCCCTCATTGCAGTGAAGGTGCAGTATTGTGCCCCCCCCACACACACACATTGCCTATGGTTTGTCCTGAGACAAAACAAAGGAAGATCATTTGGATCAGCCTCACAAATGAAAAGCAAGGAGCATTGTGTAACCAAGCAGGCACCTCAGAAGGCGTTAAAAATCCTTGGGAACATGACGGGTGTACAAGGAGTTAGGTTCCCTTGCACACTACAGTTCACTTTGTGACTAGCCCCGTATGCATGCAACAAAGCAAGTACTGCAGTGCAAACCTCAGGTCAGAAACAAATGAGCAACCAAGTGATTGTGCTGAATTACTGGCCACTTCCCCTTTCTTCAGCTAAATAAAAGCTTTGGTTTCAAAGGCTTCACTGAGGAAAGAACATGAATCCCAGTTTCTCTGTTTATAATTCTGTCATTGTGGTGGTGTTTTCTTTAAAAAAAGAAAAAAATATTTTCCTTTCTGCTTATTCAGATACTAAGTCCCTGCAGACCATTTGCCAGAAGGTGTTTCATTATGAATCCAGTCTGAGATTAATAGAAGAATCCCTTTGTTCAAATCCAAGAGAGACAAGAAATGTCTCTAAAGAATGGCATGAATACGCAACACCTGTGACAGCCCAGCATTCACAGTGAATGCACACACTGATTTGTCTGTACATGGTGCACCAAGCAGGCCTTTGTGGAATCTGAGGTATTTATCTGTGTTTGTAGCAAGCAATGTTCTTTTAAAAAATGAATGCTGCTGTTTAGAGGAAAAAAAATTGTCATTTCTAAATGCAGTTTAACCAGCTGAACTCAATCTCACCATGCCTGAGAGAGCTGACACTATTGACAAGTGTTTCACATGTCTACATTCTGTGGGTCCTGAATGATGAGCACCTGAAGAGAGGCATCTTGAACAGTGCCCAGGAGCAACCAGGACTAAGAGTGACTACTGTCACTGCCAAATAATCCATTGGAAAGATAGAAATGGCCAGAGAGAAGCAGAGGCACACATCTGTCAGTTTGATATACTCCTCTTGTCCTAGTTTGTCACAAATGCCCATCTGACTACACACTTTCTTCCACAGTCCAGAAAAAGTCCTGCTATAGGACAGAAGTAGCATTTTAAATATTATTCTTGATCTATTTAAAATTAGAGCATCATCACCGCAAAGGAAAGGTCTTTATAATACTTTTAGCTCCTACAAAAAGTAATTAAAGAAGCAATTAGTTTATTGCTAAGACAACCACAAAACTTAAATCGGCAATAAATCATTTGGAAAAAACAGCTATGTTTGCAGCCACCAGCTTAAATGTTGAGAGAGGAATTACACCCATGCTACACTTGTTATGAACTGCTCCACAGTGCCTATAAAAATAGCCCCTAAGGAATCAGAAAAAAAACGGTGCCTGGTGTACTCATTTCATTGCCTTCCCTGCTCTTGCATCAAGCTTTGAGATCAAGTACAGCAGCATAGACCTGCCCTAACTTAAAGCAGAGCACCGCTATGCCCTAGCTCCAGCAACTACCTCAATTACAAAGGGCTTGAATTCACCTTTACTGCCTCCTTTGCAGTTCATGAGCAGACCCTAATTTCATAGGAACAAAGAACTGGAAGATTGTTCTATCCAGTCCCCCACTAATACAGGCACCCTCCTAGAGTGGCACATGCTTATCAGTGATCATCCTCCTTACTGCTAGTTAGGTTTTTGCCCATACTTCTACTGGGAGCCCATTACAGGGCCTCACTGCTCTGAAGGTTAGAAAATTTCCAGTCTAAATTCATTCATGGCTTTTTCACCTGCTTTTTTGGACAAAAAAGTGTACCTTAGCATAAATACTTCTTTTCCCTTGTTACTGTTTACCCACTAGTATATTTGCAGATTCCCTGCTCAGTCTCTCTTTCATTAGGCTTAACAGACCAGGGGCTCTTTGAAGGGGGTATGAGCTCCCAGATTCAGAGTCCAGAAAATTCCTCCTCCCCCTCTTTCAGAAAAAAAAGGGAGACAACAGTTCACATAATTTTTTTTCCAGTAACTGGTGGAAGGTACCTGCTGGCAGCCCTGGAAGCCTATGTCCTTTCTTAACTTACTGAACATGAACTGCATAAACACAAGGAGAAAGAACTTCAACTTCCATAAACCAGAATGAAGGACTGCTCATTACATGAGCCAGGCTAGGTTGCAGGGCTCTCTACACCAAGGTTTAGAAAGTGCTGCCTCTTTTTTAATAAGTATCACAGTAGCTACATATAGCCAAAGCAAAGTCAACCCTCTGTTCTTCCACCCAGTCACTGGGGAATGGCACATAAACCCTCTCCCTCAATAACAACATCCACTGTGAAACAGGCACTACCAGCTTTTTATACCATGTCTCCAGGGGCAGGGGCATTCTGGGAGGAGCTCCTCTGCCTAAATGACCACAAATTGAAAGGCAAAGGAGCACCTGTTCTTAGGGAAAACGCAACACCTGGGATTTCTAAGCATAGCACATGTGAACAGAGCAGGGCAGCTAGAGTAAAGGAAACTTTCACCCAAGACGACCCGAGCTGTGGTTGTTACTAAACCCAGCTGCATGTATATTTAAATAAGCCCCAACACGCTGCAACTTTCACTAAGTTCTCTCAGTGTATCTGGCTGGGACCAATTTCAAGGAGTGGATTTTCAGTAGCCATTTAATCCTTGCTGTTATTAAAAAGAAATGCTTGCAGGGTGTAACATTTTGAGCAATAAGGCTTCCACCTGCAGTAATACCTTTGGGAAGAGGAAAACTTGTCTGTTGTGCATTGCCTGAAAGAACCCCTTACTTCACATGGGCCATCCATTAGTCACTGGCAGATACTTTCTGGGGCACCATGGAGCTGAGCTAGATTTGAATTCAGGATTCAAAGGGGGACTGCTATTTTCAATCTGGGGGACAAAATAATCTCCATTAGCAGGAGGGGGATCAAAGGCTTGCATTGGCTGTCACAAAATGCTGCAAGTGCTTTTCTGCCTGGCCTCTGAGGAAGTAGATAGCCACCAAGCATGAAAACAAGACACTTGATGTTTTTTTCAGACCCTCTTCTTTAGATGGTTGATAGCAACTGAAGAGACATTTGAGCTGAGTTGGGATTTCCCTGAGGATATGCCCACTTAACTACTGGTCAGGCTTGACATCAATAAACCATCCATTTTGCTTCCCATTTTCAGAAGACCAATTTTCCTGATTTTTAAAATATCTTAAATAGGTTCTTCTTGCATCTTTAAAGTTGTGGAGAATAGTCACCCTGATATAATTTTTAAAGCCACTGGAAAATTTTCCATAAATTGTAGGGTGGAAAAATGACAGTTTAAGGGAGGGGAGGAGGAAATGATGTTTGAAATTGCAGAGAGACATTTCAAAATCAAAGGTTTTGAAACTTTCAAAAAGTAATTTAGCAAGAAGAAAAGCAGCCTCACTCTTACTTTTCAGAGGGCAAAAAGTGGAAAAAAGTAAGTAATAAGAGTAAGGGCTTGCTTTCTTCACTGAAATGAAAATTCTGAAAATCTTACAAAGAAACCATTTTTGAAGTTTTCCATCACAGAAGACAAAAATACAGACATAAGGTAAAGTTGTTATTTCTTCCAAAATATTTTATGGAAGCTATTTCTCATTTGGCTCTCTAACTACAATTCGTTCGAAGTGTCTGTATAACTTGTTTGAAACAGCAGGATCCAAACAGCTTAGTCTATGGGCTCATGCTGATTTTTATATTCTAAGGAATGGAAAAGAATAATTGGATAGGGTTTGTTTCCCTCCTCCCCCAAAGCTGTCACTCCTTGCAGAGAAGAGTCTTGATTAAATAAAAAAATCCAAATGGATAAGGAAGAGTAATGCTGTACTGACAGTGGTAAACAACATTAAGCTAAAAGTGTGCGTGATTATTTTGAAATAAAGTTATTTTTCCTTTCTTTGGGAAAGGGGGAGGGGAGGAAATGAGTATTTCACAGTTGCAGCAGGAGGTGTGTAATCCAGTAGCTTCTACTCTCCGGCTCCAGTGGCAGTCCAGCAGGTGTGGATCCTCATCTTGATTTACGTAAAACATCCAAAAGCGTACTTCCAGAACCCTGGATGCCATCACTCATAGTAAAAAATACAAGCCACTCCAGGAAAAGCACAGACCATCTGCAGATGCTTCCTCTCAAAAGCTTGCTAAGAAGAATTTTTCCAACTATTTGAGTTGGTCTAATAAGAGATACTGGATTTACCCAAAGAACCTTATCTTAGCCATGAAACAAACTGAAATGTAGGCAGGCAGACAACTTAATGCCTTGCAGAGACTCCTGAAGCCTCCCTTTGACCACCCACAAAAGGACTTTGGTTAATCCATATCCAGAGGGGGTGCAGTGGCATGGCTGCACACACCCCCACCCTCCCCTTTCAGATTGGATCTCATCCCAGGAACCTAATGGGTTGGGTTTTTTTTTTAAATCTCCAAAGCACATAACAATCCCTCCCTTTCCCTCCATACTCAAAGGCAAATCACTCCCTTATCCCCCACCCCACTTCTTTCCCTGCTGTCCCAGGGGCCAGGGAAGCTTCAAAGTCAGGCCTGCCTGCTCCATCCAGGCTGTATATGGGTGGGCTCATCTGGGAACAGTGACAGCAGCAGAGGCAACGGGCAGGGAGGTTCCCAGGGGTCCACGCAGGGGGAACCCACCCCCTACCCATCTGTGCTGCTACCACTGTCGCTGTTCCCAGATGGACCCAGCCCTGGCATGGCATGGATGGGGCAACAAAGAACAGCTTCAAAGTTTTCCCCAACCTAGGTCAGCAGGGGAAGCAGCAGCAGTGTGGAGAGGAGGGTAAAGGACATGCCTAATCATGGAAAGGAAAGGGACAATTCTTATGTGCTTTAGAGACTTTAGAAAAGTCCTTATAGGCTCCGGTGGTGTGGGCTACCCACACCAGTGGGTGCGGTTGTGGGGGGGGGCAGGGGGTTGGGAGCAGGGATGCAATCAACTCTATGGCCCAGACAGTTGCTCCTGCACCTGTCCTTTTCAAAAATACTTGATCCACTCCTGCCCTCATGGTTAGAAGTCTTATGACCTACCAAATGTGGTGATTTGTTACAAAGGCTTGTACAAGATCCCTACTTAATTACAGCTGTATTGAAGAATCAGAGCAGTGTGTCCTAGTTTTGCCATCCATCTTATTCTATTTTTAATTCTGAGGCCATTATCTTAGCCCAAGATCTGAAATATGAATGAACCAGAGCTGCTGTAAACTTCTAGAGTCAGAGGAGAATCAAGAAAAGGTGTAAAAGTTCAGGGAAGTTAGATGATTATAAAGTGTCACTCTAAATGAGTGTTCGTGTTAAATGAACTCATGGTCTTATCTCTACTTTGCCACGTTGCCAGGTGATGTCATCACTTTATTTTGTCCTTCTGTGCCCCCTGAGAGGTTGCTACTTATGATGAGCAGGGATTTGGGTTTTCCATTTGCCACAGAAAAACATGGTAAAACCCAGAGTTTCTCATTTTAAGGAGAAAAACCTGGATTTTTCCTCCTTTAAAAGGAGAAAAACATGGAAAACACAGAGAGTTCCAGCCTGCAAGGGGCTGCATGAAGTGGGAGGAGTGTAGTTAGGTAGGGGACACCATATGTATGTACACATGTACACATGCACATGGCCACCAGGCAGCCTGGAGAGCAGCTCCCCGCAGGCAGGTCTGGGAGGAGTGAAGGGAGGGGAGAACTGAGGTCCCCATAGCGAGGAAGAGAGGGAGTTGGGCAGGGCTGGGGCTGCTGCCCAGCTGCAGTGGTATGGTGCTGGGGCCCAGGCCCAGAATGCATGGCTGCAGGGCTCAAGCGCAGAGCAGGATGAGGCTGCAGATGGCTCATCCAGGAGGTGATTGCAGGGGGGGACCCGGCCTGACAGGGCAGAGTGGAGCTGGGTAGAAAAGTTCAATGCTGGCACTGCGAGCCAAGTGGCCTTGCTACTATGGCAAGGTGCCCCCTGCCCACGCAGCAGCAGCAGCAGGCACAACTCCATGCTGCCACCCCTGCTGCTGCCAGGCAGGCAGGGGGCACTTTGCCATGGTGGTGCTTGGCTTGTGGCAGCGGCATTGAGCTTCTCTGCCCTGCCACACTGAGTCATGGAGGTCCTGGGGTGAGGGCAGCAGAGTGGAAATTCTGGAGGGACGATTCTGAGCCCCCCCCCCCCCG
>NW_017729009.1:4701400-4701621 GCF_001723915.1 Gavialis gangeticus | reverse complement strand
CTCCTACTTGGCCCAACCCCCAGGGAGCCACACGACGGAGTTGCTGGTGCATGAGCCAGGTTGTGGGGGGTGTACCCACTTTTCCTTCCTTCGGTGGGGGGGGAGGAACCCCCCTTAGCCCCTCTAGCCCCCAAGAAGTAGCAAGGCACTGGCTGGCCCATCTACACATATGTGCAGTTTAAAAAGGGCCCAGCAACAGGACAAGCCTCAGTTTGGTCTTG
>NW_017729009.1:4695728-4696400 GCF_001723915.1 Gavialis gangeticus | reverse complement strand
TCTACACATACGTGCAGTTTAAAAAGGGCCCAGCAACAGGACAAGCCTCAGTTTGGTCTTGGCTCCATTGCAGGATGTGCAGGTAAGCCTGCTGTGTCCCCACGAGCCCAGGAACCCCCAGCGAGACCCCAGGATCCCCGACAAGCCCCAGCCTGCCCCAGGTAATCAGGGGCCCGTGGAGGAAGGGACCTAGACAGCTGGCAGCGGGCTAAGTGGCCCAAGGAGGGTCAACCCCCCCCAACTCCTACTTCACCCAGCCCCCCAGGAAGCTGCACAACCAGAGCCTTGCAAACAGGCCGCGCAAACAGGTGCACTCCTAAGCCAGGCATGCAGTTTGCGCGCGAGGGCCCGAGGCCCTGCCTGAGAGCCCCCCTAGGGAAGCCAGTCCCAGCCATATTCAGCCCACCAGCTGCATGACCTGGATGGGCACTATCCCATGCTCCTTATCCATGTGGGCACCAATGACACAGCTTGGAGCGCTCCCAGCCAGGTCACGAGGCACTACAGGGATTTGGGAGCAGGGCTTAAGTGTCTGGGGGTGCAGGTGGTGTTTTCTTTGATCCTCTTTGTCTCAGGCTATGGGCTGAGGAGGGAGAGGAGGATCCATGGAGTAAACCAAAGACTGCGGTGCTAGTGTCATAGGGAAGGCTTTGGCTTCCATGACCACAGTCT
>NW_017729009.1:4694596-4694817 GCF_001723915.1 Gavialis gangeticus | reverse complement strand
CTGCCGTAAAGCTGGCAAGTCAGTCAGTAATACAGAAGTACCTGACTTCAGGAAAGCCAACTTTGACAAGCTAAGGAGGCTTGTCGGTGTGGCCCTAAAGGACCACAACCCAAAGGGGGAGTTCAGGACAAGTGGTTGCTCCTCAAGGAAGCAATCCTGGATGCGCAAGCAAAGTCCATCCTGTCTCGGAGGAAAGGCAGCAAAAGGGCACAGCAGCCCCC
>NW_017729009.1:4690878-4693368 GCF_001723915.1 Gavialis gangeticus | reverse complement strand
TCTTGACAGGCTCATGAAATGGGCGGATGAGAACCTGATGGTGTTTAACACTGAAAAATGCAAGGTTCTCCACCTTGGGAGGAAAAACCTGCAGCATGGTTCTAGGCTCAGCAGTGCTATGCCATTTAGCACTACAGATGAAAGGGACTTGGGGTCACGATCGACCACAAGATGAACATGAGCCTTCAGTGTGATGCTGTGGCTAGTAAAGCAAGCAAAACGCTGGGTTGCATCCATAGATGCTTCTCAAGCAAATCCCCGGACATCATTCTCCCCTTGTACTTGGCCTTGGTGAGGCCGCAGCTGGAGTACTGCGTCCAGTTTTGGGCTTTACAATTCAAAAGGATGTGGAGAAGCTTGAGAGAGTGCAGAGGAGAGCCACACGCATGATCAGAGGTCAGGAAAACAGACCTTACGACAACAGGCTGAGAGCCATGGGACTCTTCAGCCTAGAAAAGCGCAGACTCAGGGGTGATCTGGTGGCCACCTATAAGTTTATCAGGGGTGCTCACCAGGATCTGGGGGAACATTTGTTCACGAGAGAGCCCCAATGGATGACAAGATCAAACAGACACAAACTCTGCCATGACCGATTCAGGCTGGACGTAAGGAAGAACCTCTTTACTGTCCGAGCCCCCAAGGTTTGGAATAGACTGCCGCCAGAGGCAGTTCAAGCACCCACTGTGAATGCCTTCAAGACATTTAGACGCTTATCTTGCTGGGATCCTATGATCCCTGCTGACTTCCTGCCCATGGGACAGGGGGCTGGACTCGATGATCCTCCAGGGTCCCTTCCAACCCGAATATCTATGAAATCTATGTGCCCCCCATGACTTCTTTGGGAATACATGCAGTGATGGGGAGCCAACTCCCACCCCTTGCCATTGCCCCCTGCAACCCCATCCTGCTCCCCACTTGGGTCCTGCGCCCTGCAGCAGGAGACAGCAGGAGGGGAGCCCTGAGCCTGCAGCAGGCAACCCACACCCCTCTCCACCCCCACATTGAACCCCCCTTTCCCACGGGCAGTACAGGTGGAGTGGGACCTGGGCTCTATACTCCGCTCTGCCACAGCAGCCACCACCTCCCACATGTGGCAGCTGGGGCTCGGGTGCTGCTGCAGGGGGCAGGGGACTGTGGACCCATGTCCCTGGCCCCATAGCCATGGCAGCTGGGGGCCTTCTTTGGTAGGGCTGGGGATGGGCAGGGGGCTAAGGGATTTGGGGGGTTTTAAATCAAAGTATTTGTGATTTTATCAGATATTTTTAAACAAAGAAAACCAGGATCCCTGCTTATGAAAGACCAAAGGCTTCCCTTTACTCTTGGTGTGTACCAAAGTTAGCTTTCTCTAGAAGGACAACAGGAGCATATGTCCAAACCAGAATAAGAGAATCAGTTGCTTCTGGTTGTTTTCCCCATTAAAAATGAATGTTGTCCTTTTCAAAAGGTACATGATTAACAGAAATAAAAGACACTGAACATTCTCACCCTGAACTGCCTCACTCCAGTTCTTAGTGAAGGCCAAAAAAGGCAATAAATTCAGGGAAAAGCAGCTATTTCATCCAAACTTGTTACTACAATATCTTTGCTATCATCTCCTTAGCCCTGATGGGAAGCAAGACCTTTTAAAAGAAATGTTGCTGCTGATTGTCAAGATCTTCTCTTTAATCAAGGGTGCCTCTTTTGTATACATACAGTTGTTCGTCCTTCGCAAGCGAAGATAACTGCATCCAGCAAGGGGAGAGGGGGAGAAGAGAGAAAAGAAGTGGGAAAGAAACAGGGAAATAGAAAAGGACGAAAAAGGAGAAAAGAGAAAGAAAGAAAAAAGAAAGGGTGTGGGGGGGGTGGAGGATAGGTCATGTGGGTACATAGGTGATTTATGCCGTGTGTGCTGTTTGAAGGCCAGTGCTCTGTTCTGTATTGATGACCTCCAGGATGGATGGTCGCGAGCGGTTTGCTCCCATGACTCTGAGTCGATGCTGAAACTCTTTAGGGCCACCTTTAAGGTGTCCATGTACTGCTTCTTTGGTGCACCACGAGAGCATACTCCATTGGACAGTTCGCCGTAGAAGATTTTCTTCAGCAGGTGAGTGTTGGGCATTCTTGAAAGGTGGCCAGCCCATCTTAGCTGCACCAGTTTCAGTAGGCTGCGAGTACCTTCAGTTTCATCGACATTTTGATGCCTCTGCAGTCCCAGACCGACTTACGGAGTCTGCTGAAGGTCACGCTAGCTTTCACTAATCTTGCGTTGACTTCATTGTCGATGTGGACAGCACAAGAGAGTGTGCTGCCTAGATGGACAAACTTGTTGACCATCAACAGCTGTTGACCTTTAACAGACGTGTGGTTCCTGGGGTGTTGTGCCAGGTTGAAACATCACTTAGGTCTTTAGTGTTTATAGTGAATCTGACGTTAATCGCAGGCTGACGAGAATAGGTCCATGGACAATTGCGTGTCAGCCTGTGAGCCTGTGCATAACACACAGTCATCAGT
>NW_017729009.1:4678271-4690867 GCF_001723915.1 Gavialis gangeticus | reverse complement strand
GAAGAAGTTGGGAAGCGCGGCTGTCTGGACTTTGGAGCTCGCCTGGAGCTGGCATAGGTTGAACACATCTCCGTCAAAACAGTACCTGATTCCTGACGCTGCGTAACTCTTCCTCACTTAAAATCTAAATCTCGCACAACTCACATACATACACACATATACATTATATATTTATGGGGGGGGGGGGGCATTGCCTTAAGGTATTTTGTTATAAGTACACTTAAAAGATAAGCCCAAGCTTTTCTGCAATGCTCGTGAAGTCCTGTGAATCTCAGTAAAGCTGAAAATGTGAAATGTGGTCCAGAATCTTATAATTCTATTCAGAACAAATCATGTTTAACTTGATATGTGATTGTTTAAATGCCCTTTCCTAAAGGAAATGAGTGATCAAAAGCATAGGAAGTTGTCCCCAATTAGATATACTGTTCAATAACTTGTGTCTGTTTCAGATGCATTACTAGATCTACAGCTGAATTACAATATGCTGGTTTCCTTTAATGGACAGTCTCATTTAACTGCAGACATTAAACTTTTAATCAGACAATCTCACAAGCCATCTCTAACCACCCATGTTTTTTCCTACAGGGCATTTCAATGTAGTATCTCTGGCAGTTGTTAAGGCAAACAAGAACATGACAATATATATATGTTTTCAATTAATGCTGTGTATCACTTAAAAGATAATGCAAAAACATTCAAGATGGAGTTCCATTTACTTACAAATGAAAAGATCATCTTCTGTGAGACCCTGGTGCATTTAACCATCAGTGTGAGCAAGAGAACACTTCCTTTTTTAAACATTATAAAGAAAGGCACAAAGACACCCCCTTGAAATATGGCCTTAATACAAAGTCAGTGAGTGATTACGTTTCACAAAAGCTTGGAGAACTGTCCAATGGTTTTTGGCAGAAAGTCTGCATTTCTGGCACGGCAGTACCCAGACTTGATAATTGGCTCTTCCTACTTGCAAAAAGGAGCCCTGCTCCTGGAAACAGATCCATGTTCTCACAAGAGACCACATCTGTGGATTCAGGATCAGGGGTTAACTTAATAGGACTAAAAGGCTCTGGGCTGCTTGGGTGGAGACAAGGGAAGCAAATGCAGAGCCAAAAAACTCACAGCAATTCAAAGCCAGCAATTTCAAAGGCTGCCAACAACTGGAGAACACCACACTGCTGGTGGGGATATTTAGGCTCCCACTCTTCTCTCTGTGCCTAAAATGGAGGCAAGACCATCCCTTCAGCGGGTTTGCATTCCACAATGAGAGCCAAAGCAACCACTCTGACTATGGACAGACATTACACATAAACTGGTTTAAGTGATCAGAAACTGGTTTAAACCTGTAACAGAACAGATGTTCAGTGCACATAAACCAGTTTGAAAATGGCTGAAACGTGTTTGAGATGAACCTGGTTGAATGTAGTATCAGACTTCACTGATTTTGGTCAAACCACTTTATGCAATGTCTGTCCCAGGCCCCTTGTTGGTTTAAGTTAAACCAGAGTCCCCCAGCATCCCAGATGCTTTACAGCTCTGGGTGGGGCTCCCTGGAGCACAGAGCTGGGCTGCCCCGCTCTGCTTCCTGGCTGGAGCTCTGGCAGAGACTGCACATATAGCGGGGTCTGCCTGGCTTCCCCGTGCCCTGCCCCACCTTCACAATTCCCTGTTCAAGCAGGGATCCCCCCTTCCCTTCTCCCACAGCACGGACTATAGCCAGCATGTGGTATGCTGGCTAATGCTGAGAGGTGTCTGTGTAATGCAGACAGGACAAAGGGCATTGTTGATGTGGACAGTGTCCACTTAACACTTTTTGGAGCTAATCAACAGCTCAGCTGGTAATGTCCCTCCTTTTCTTCCTTGGAAAAAATTGTTTAAGAAGAGCTTAAACTAATGAGAGAGGCTTTTGCTTTTTAACGGGCTGATAAATACTGTGTTATCAACTCCCTGCTGGCCTGGTCAGAAGCAGTGAGGCGGGGAGGGGGGGTGAGGGGGAAACCCCACCCTAATCAGAGCATCCTGCCCAGGCTTGGCCACAACCCCTCAGCTCTGTACTGCGGAAGAGAAGGGAGGGCTGCTCTAGCGGCCCCCGGCTTCTAGCCTGAGCCACTGCAGGCATGTGCTTGCATTTCTTCAGTCCAGAGCGGATGTCTGTACAGTCACAAACTGGTAGGCCTGTGCGAAATGGCTAGTATTCGCTTCGGATTTGACCGATTTGGGGGACAGCGATTCAATTCGGGATGGTGATTTGAGTCACCGAATCGATTCGGCTGACTTTCCGAATCACCCAGCCCCATCCCCCGCCTGCCTTCCTGGCCCAGCAATGGCTGCCCCACCTCCTGGCACTTTGAAAAAAAAGAAGCAGCCCTGACTCACTGGGTGCTGCTGGCTGGGGGAAAATCCCCGCTGCCCCACACTGCATGGGGGGGAATCTGTACAAGCCCCCTGATCCCCACCCCACTGCTCCCCCAGTCCCCTCATGGCGGCCCTGCCCACCCCAGCTCTGGCCCTTTAAGAAAAAAAATCCCAAACTCCCTCGACTCACCGTTCCTGCCAGATGGAGAGGGGGCAATCCCTGCTGCTCCCCACTGCCCCACACAACATGGGGGGGCTCTGCACAAGCCCCCGCAAAGCCCCAAGGCCACTGCAGGAGTGGTGAGTTCCGGGGTTTGTCTCGTTTTTCTTTTTCTTAAAAGGCCAGAGCTGGGGTGGGCGGGGGAGCAGGCAGGGGATGGGGCCTGGCAGGGGTCCCCCATGGTCCCCTTTCCCCTCCTCCCGCCCCCAGCTCCCCCTGCCCCACCTCTACTTACCAGCTCCGAGTCCAGCTGCAGCTCCCTGCTGCAGCCACCAGGGACTGTCCGAATTAAAGCTCTCCAAATCTTTTTCGAAGATTCAGAGAGCTTTGACTCTAATTGGGCCTTTTAATTGGTCCCCTGATTCGATTTGATTTGGAGATTTGGCCACCAAAACAGGCTGAATCTCCTCCAGATCGAATCAGCACCCAAAGCTTTGCACAGCTCTACAAACTGGTTCAGCCTTTCCAGGTTAGACTAACCTGCAAAGATTGAATCAACTCAAGCTCAGGCTTTCTGAATGTCTGTCCCTAGCCTCTGAAAGCAGCTCAAAATACAAGGGTCACATCATGCAGGAAGCAGACAGATCACCCCTACTTCTTTACACTTAATGGGATTCTGCAGAATTTATATTGTTGGGGCACATGAAAGGGTATCCAGCATGACCAGTACCTGAATAGTAGGGCTGTGCCAAGCTTCAGTCCAGGATTTGATTTGGTGGAGATTCGGCCCAATTCAGTGGCCAAATCTTCTAATCCAAATCGAATCAGAAGACCTTTTAATCTTTCTGAATCTATTTGGAACCTCCGAATCGATTCGGACAGATTCGGCCATTCGGACATAGACACAGCTTTAAATGATTTTTCTACATACCTCTAGGTAGCAGGTGTTCGTGATCCTTGCAGTGCTGGGGCAGATGCAGTGTCCAACAGAAGCATGAGGGACTCCCCACGTGCTGGACCTGGAAGTGGACCAGAAGCACTTCCAGTCCACTTCCTGGTCCACCAAGGTGTGTGCCCCCCCGCATCCCTGGCTCAGCAACTGGTGCTTCCTGGGTCGTGGGGCACCTGGGGTTCCCCTGTGGCTGATCGCTGCACTAAAGTGGCCTTGCAAATTTGGTCCATTGTTTGTTTAAACAGAATGCTGAGCTATTGGTAGGAACAGAATTTAAAACTTGGCCTGAGTTGGAAAACAGACAAAAATATCTTCATCTCTGATGACAGATATTGGAGGATGTGGGAACCCATCCAAAATATTGTGCTTGTTTAAAGATTACTGAGGATTAAGGGGAAAAAATAATCAGTGAAGCAGCTGAAAATGTTTGAGGAATAATATCAAGATCCCATTCTAAATAGAGACTCTCAATTACCCACCATTAGATGAAAGA
This sequence comes from Gavialis gangeticus, assembly GCF_001723915.1. NCBI lineage: Eukaryota > Metazoa > Chordata > Crocodylia > Gavialidae > Gavialis > Gavialis gangeticus. The sequence goes on along the minus strand of NW_017729009.1, from coordinate 4,686,910 downwards.
AGAATCAGTTTTTTGGCCAGCAACACAACCTTTTTTGGACTGTGGTGCTCGATATTGTATCAACTGGCAAGTGTGTTAGCCACTCATATCGCAAAATGATTCTGTACCAGACAATCAGAAGGCTGGCCATTATCCATGAATAGGGTATGGCTACAGATAGCATGACTATTCTTGATTACTGTGGATAAGGCCATAATGTAGGGACCTACCAAATTCATGGTGGAAAGTGGAGTGCACTGTGGCTCCTGTGATCTTGCAGGTTCCCCTGTGCACCCCGCTGCTGCTGATTGGTGGAGGGGCTGCACTTGCACCTCACTCCTGATAGTCAGGGAGGCGAAAACTGCAGTTTTAAATATACCGTTGTTTTTGCCTCCTGCCCAGTTTTCACTTCCCTGCCAATCAGCAGGGAGTGGCAGGGCCCCTCTTCCAATCAATTGGGGTGGGGGGGAAGAGCTGCAAGGGAACATGCAATATTAAGGGAGCTGCTGTGCACCTCACTTCTGCCATGAATTCACAGAAGTTTAGGGCTGGAAGGAACCTCATGAGATCACTGGGTCCAGCCCCCCTGTTCTGGACAGGAAAGACTGCTGGGGTCAAATAACCCCAGCAAGGTATGCATCCAGTCTCCTTTTGAAGATCTCCAGGGTAGGGGTCTGCACCCCTGCTGGGAGTCTATTCCAGAGCCTGGTCACATGAACCATGAAGAAGTTTTTCCTTATATCTAGTCTGAAACCTTCTTCTAGGAGTTTATGACCGTTGCTCCTGGTTTTCCCCTGGGGCGCTTTGGTGAACAGTTGTTTGCCTAGCCCCTGATATATCTGTAACCTGCCACCAAATCCCCTGGAAGTCTTCTTCTTTCTAGGCTGAACAGTCCCATATCTGTCAGCCTTTCCTCATATGGCTTGCTCTTCAGGCCTCTAATCATAAATGCTGTGTGCCCCCGGACACTGGGGGAGCATGGCGAACTCCTGAAGGCAGCAGCAGTACTGTTGGCAGCAGGAGCAAGCAGTGAGTTCCTGCAGGTGGCCACAACACTGGTGGTGCTGGAGGGGGCAGGAGGGTGGTGGTGACCGCCAGCAGCATCAGCAGTGACCAGCGGCAATCAGGGACCACCCGCAGACAGCACTGGTGGTGTTGGTTGCAAAGGGGGGCAGTGGTGGCGACTGGCAACCGCTTACAGGCACCGCCAGCAGTGTTGGTGGCACTTTTTGCAGGGGGTGTACCACCAAGCTCCGGGAGTGCACATGCACCCACATACACCCTCTATGCATTGCCAATGCCCCTAATCATATGAGCGATTCTTCTCTGGACTCTCAAGCTTCTCCACAGCCTTCTTGAAGTGCGGCACCCAGAACTGGATGCAGCACTCCAGCTATAGCCTCACCAATGCCGACTACAGTGGGAGAATAACTTCCTTGGTTTTGCTCAAGATGCATTAGTTGATGCATGCCAGGATATTGTTTGCTCTGATAACTGTAGCATCGCACTAGTGGCTCATATTTATTTTATAGTCAATTATGACCCCCAGGTCCCTTTCAGACATGGTACTAGCTAGTGTAGCACCACTAAGCCTGTAAGTTTGTTGTGGATTTTTCCTCCCCAGATGGAGCACTTTACACTTCTCAGTGCCGAACAGCATCTGGTTCTTATCCGCCCATCTAACTAATCAGTCTAGGTCAGCCTGGATCATCAGCCTACCCTGATGCATGGCCACACTTCCCCACAGCTTAGTGTCATCTGCAAACTTTGCCAGTTTGCTTTTCACTCCCACATCCAGATCATTGATGAAGATGTCGAAAAGCATGGGTCCGAGTACCAAACCCTAGGGAACACCACTGGCTACCTTCCACCAGGTCAACACAGATCCATCTATTAGTACCCCCTGGGTCCAACCCTGCAGCCAGTTTCCCACCCATCTGACCATTGAATTGTTGAGCCCATAGTCTCCTAGGTGTCCCATGAGGCTCTCAAGGTAAACCAAGTCAAAGGCCTTCCTAAAGTCCAAGTAAATTATGTCAACCTCATCTCCCTTATCCAGGTGGTGAGTTACTTGGTCGCAGAAGGAGATGAGGTTAGTCAGACATGACCTACCCGTGACAAAACCGTACTGGCTGTCATTCAGAATTTTGCCTTCTACTACCTTATTGCATATGGACTCAGAAATTTTTCAAGGATGTTTCCTGGGATTGAGGCCAACCTGATTGGCCTATAGTTCCCTGGGTTCTCTCTCCTCCCCTTCTTGAAGACAAGCACAACACTGGCCCTCTTCCAGTCTTCTGGGACCTCTTCCGAGTGCCACGAATTCTCAAAGAGGTTCACCAGAGGTCCTGCAATGACTTTGGCTAGTTCATTCAGCACTCTAGGATGGAGTTAATTTGGTGCTGCTGACATAGCCATCCAGCCTCTCTAGCTGTTCTTTTCATAGATCCCTAGCTATAAGGTCAGCAAAAATCCTACAAATTGTATAGGTTAGTTGAAAACATTTCTTAAAATTTATTTTACAGAAGAAATGGGGGTGAACTGAAGCATCTTGGAGGGTTTGGGGCTCTCTGCTAAAGGGACATTAAGAGAGGACAGAAGAGAGAAAAAACAGGAATACAAACTTGTGACACAGCTGGTATCAATATAAATTTTTGCAGACTATCATAAGCAGGTCAGCCAGATCAAACATCTATTACAGAGCAGCATGCATCTGCATTTATGTAGAAGGGAAAAATATCATTCCACCATAACAAACAGGAAAATGTTTGATGGGAACTGATTTATAAAACTTACATGAAATGATTTATAAGAAACAGTCATTAAGCAAGGTCAGCCTACAGAGTGAAGAGGGCAATAGGACTGGAATTTTACAGGCCTTGTAAATTATTCTGAGTTGCTCATAAAATGCATGTGCCTTCACAGCTGGTTTGTTTTTGTACCCATGTTTGTCTCAAACATTTACATTTAGACCTCTCCTCATTAACAAAGGAACCGGCAGAGATTAAAAAGCTGTGGAATTTCTTTTGAGACAGGTGCAGATAGTTGCAAGGAAAATTAATTTCAGATACAGGGCAACAAATTTTCCATTACTAAATACATTCAGAACAACATATTTTATCCTCTGACATACACTGTAATTGTGTTGGTATTAGACATGCATCTAGTTACTTGCCAGCAAGCAGCCTTTACGTCTGCTACAATGAAGCACTATTGAGGCTCCTGATTCATGTTTGTTTCAATTAATATAGACATAGATACAATGAGATACAAATGGAATTACACACAATTTTAAAGATTAATTTCAGAAGAATGCTTTGTATTCCAAATCAATAACACTCTCCACACATTTAAAAACTATAAAAGTACTTTTAAAATAGAAAGAAAAACATCATTTCCTGTTCCTTGCTATTTCAATGCAAAATGTAAGTGCCTTTTGAGTTTGAGTCTGCACTGAGACAAGTTCCGGATTTAGATCATAATTTATTTCTTTTAAAAAAAAATCTTTGAAGTTCACCTCCAAGGATAAATGATAGGACTTGAAAAGTTTGGGAAGAAACTCCAGCTCATAAATTTAAATTCAGTACTTTAGATTTAAGTTAATATTCACTTTTAGAAAGCATTAAAAATGAAGATTACAAACTTAATAATGTAACACTGGAGAAATTGGGTCCCCCTTGCTACAGAAAAGGAAAATTTGTTCTTGCCTATAAATTGATTTTTTATTATCACCATTACATCAGCCTAATGTGCTATATTAAGTTTTGCCCCAGTCAGCTCCCAGGCAACCTGCAGCAAGGACTGTATCACTGTACCGACATTTAAAAATGAGGGCTAGTGGGCATTGTACTGGCATGGGGAGATGCAACAGCTCTGGCTCTGGGTTATTAGAAGTAATGCTTAAGGGTCGGACATCCATGCCTCCTACGTACCTTCATCTCATGGACAGCATTTCCAAGAGTAATAGCAAGCAGCCCAGAATGCTGCCAGTTGGAGGCAAGTAAAATAGATTGAAGACCATGTCGGTCTGATGCCTAGTTCAAGTCACCAACCTGTCTTATGAAGTGGAAAGGAGAGAATAATTACACCACTTTAAAAGGTGGTGGAAGAGACTTATCAGGTGCATCTCAATCAAGTGCAATTGTTCCATCTGTTCCTTCCTAATCCACAATAATCCCCACCCACCACAATTTCATTCAGGGGTAAATTACTGAGGTTTTGCTTCTCTTGTTGCAGGTTCTGAGCAGACACTGAAACAGCTACATAAAATGAACTGATGACTGATGCTTGTGAATTCCCCCATCCTTTAAAATGGGGAAATTGTACATCTTTCAACACCTCTAATTACACTTGGCTACAGAGATTATCTTCTATTCTCTCCCCGCATGGCTCTCTCAGACACCCTTAGAGATGCAAAAATCCTGCTAGCACTGCCCTCTTTGTCACACCATGCAAAAAGTGCAATCACATCAGCCCCCATCTCCCATTCACTTCAAGTAAATTCTAAATTTCCCTCCTTTATATGAAAATCTTGCAATAGACTTGTGTTATCCACTGATCAATGGGTTGTTCTCCCCTGGGTGCCCATTCCAAAGGACATGAACCTGCTACAGCCTCCAGCTACAGACCCTCAACTCTAGCTCAAGCTGTAGAGACTCAAGTGACTAGCTCTGGAGAGCACTTGTGTGTCAGTCAAAAGAGTGACCATCACGCTTGCCCCTAGTGACTCTTAAGGTCTTTCTCTCTCCTATTCCTTCAGCTCTACTGCCTTTGAATTTCTTCCTCCTGCTGCTTTCATTTTAGCTACATAATTATTTTACTCTAGAGCACTTTGGAAACCAGTTTACTTGACCCACAAAACTCTGCTGTGCACATTATAAATTCACCTGTCTCCCAAGAGTACACCATGCTGCCTACTGCAGCATTTGACTTCGTTTAGCTCAAAGAAACAAAGGAAAGCAGCATGGAGAAGATGCATCTTCCACCTGCATTTATGAAGAGTACATGAGTAGAGGTCAGGGTGATTTAGCTGAATGGATGCAGAAACATGCAGAAACTGGGTGTGTCTACATTAGATGCTTTACTGCACAGTAGACTAATCTAGTGCACAGTAAATCATCACTATGTAACTGTGCGCTAGGCTACCGCTCAGTAAAAATCAGATAATGCAGTGTTATCTACTATCTGAAAATATAGTAGTGCATTAGCTACTATGCAGTAGTGCATGTGTGGATGCTGGCTGAGAGCAAATTTGCTCTCAGGCAGCAGGAGGCCCACTGCTGCCTGGCTAAGCCCCATGTGGTCAGAGCTGTACTGCCCGCAGGGGTAGCTGTCTTCTTGCCACAGGGGGATCAGAACATCCTGATTAGGGCTGTGTGAAGCTTCAGTCCCAGATTTGATTCGGCACAGATTCAGACCAATTCAGTGGCTGAATCTCCAAATCCGAATTGAATGAGAGGACGCTTTCATCTCTCCAAATCGAATTGAAACCCTCCAAATTGATTCGGAGAGATTTGGAAATAGACACAGCTTTAAAAGTTTTTTCTACACACCTTGAGGTAGCAGGCGGCTCGTGAGTGCTGCGATACTGGGGCGGATGGAGTGTCCCACTGGAGCACGGGGGGCTCTCCAGCAGGCTTGGTAGCAGACCTGGAAGTGGACCAGAAGCACTTCTGGGTCCACCAGTGAGCACATTGGGTGCCCCCCCCACCCAGTAACTGGTGCCTTCTGGGTCTGGGGGGCACCCAGGGTCCCCCTGCAGCTGATCACCAAACCAGGGAGGTGCAGGGGGGCCCCCCCGTGTGCTCCCCGGCAGACCCAGGAGTGGACCAGAAGTACTTCCAGTCCACTTCCAGGTTCACTGCTAAGCGTGTGGAGGGCCCCTTCCCGCCACACACACACTCCCGTGGGATGCTCTGTCCGCCCCAGCATCGCAGCATTCATGAGCTGTGCCTGCTACCTCAAGGTATGTAGAAAAAAACTTTTAAAGCTGTGTCTATGCCCGAATTGCTGATTCTCTGAATCAGCATCAAATCTTCTAATTTGGATTTGGCTGAATTGAATCAGGGACAGTGATCTGAATCAAATTACTGTCTCTAATTCAGGCCGAATCCAAATCGAATAGGGCCCGCTTTGCACACCCCTAATCCTGATGTCCCCAGCTGGGACTGCTGCCTCCCAGCCAGGTGGGGAATCAGATCTGGTGGCAGAGAGAGGCATCCCCTTCTTGTGGGGGGGACAGCCATGTGGGGATGGGAGAGTCCTGATATCCATGTGGCTGGGAGAAGCACCTCTGCCAGGTGGGGTCACTGCCCGACAGCACTCCCAATCCCCACATGGGATCACTGCACTCCCAATCCCCACATGGCTGCTCCTCCACCCCTCCCCCAGGGGCACACCTCACCCTGTCACCTGAGGGGGGAATCAGGACCCTCCCAATGCCCACATAGCTGCTAGGCAGCATCCCCATAGGGACACCTCTCCCAGCCACATGAGGATTGGGTCCGATTACCAAGTGGCTGGGATGCAGCAGTCCACCGGCCCCATGCTCCTTACCGAAGGAAGCCTGAAGCTTTCCCTGGCTGCTGCAATGGGGCAGAGCAGGGCAGGGTCGCAGGAACAGCATGGGTCTCAACTTCTCTGGTTGTTATGAATTACGCTCTTAAAGCCACGTGCAGTTTGCTCTAGGCTGGGGCAATGATCACGCAGAGCAAGTATCCAAAGTTAGATACAGAATCTTTATTCGCTGCAGCGAGGTGCCTCTGAGGAGGGACTCCGCTTACTAGTTATAATACTATTTTATACCTTGTTTGTACGTTAGCATTAGTTCATGATTAGCTCATGCCTGTAAGAATACCAAATCATCTACTAACTAAATTACTATTCTATCCAATCAAGTGACATTGTGCGCATGAACACCGAAGTTTAACTCTCATGACTGCATGTTTTATATATTCTTGCCAAGTAGTCTGCTTGAAAGAAAACAATTTTTGTACTGATTTCAAGGTTTCGCTGTTGACAAGGCTCCTCTGTTGACTGGATTCAGCTAGTTTCATATCTTATCAGTAACTCTTTACACAGCACTTCTCTTCTCACCCGTCTAGTATGTCCTATGTCCGCTTCTATGTATTGAGGTTAAAGGTAAAAGAAATGGCCTTACTTCTATATTGCAAAATCTACATACAACCTGGTTGGGAGCAAATTTGTTCCCAACCCCAGGGCACATGTAGACCCTTTCCTTTGTTAATGTACAATAACTTTACTGTGCATTAATAGCATGTGTAGATGCACCCATGGTGCTAGTTACTTCATATAATAGCTGTTTTATTGGGAGCAATAGGCAGGACATAGGCTGAAGGATTTTGTTCTTCTAAAACCAGAGTAGGTCAGTCAGTTATTAACTCAAGACCTTGAATACTGCCAATTATGGATAACCCACTATGTTACTGATAGTGTTCTGAAGTGTGGAGAAGCTGCCATTCTTTTCAAACTCCACAGGTTAGGTGATATCCACCACATATTATGGTCACTGAGACATCATCTCTGAACAAAGATCAGAGGTGAATGTGTATCAGCATGCATGCTAAGCTGCAGAGGTACAAATATGATCACATCTTGTATTTGAATATCAGAGGACATCTACATGAAGAGCCCCAGTAGACTTGGGATATAATGGCTTTTGTGCAGAGATTACATAGTAAATAGCATTAGGATTATTCACTGTATTTTCTGTGTTCATTAAATATTTTGCTGAGAAATGATTCTTTCTTCATTAATCACCTGCTTATCCAGGTTTTCTAACAGAGTAGTTTTGAGATTTAACTCTTACTGAAGAGTCCTGAAAAGAGAGTTCTGATCTACATTTCAGCAAAACAGTGAGCTGAGGTGCAGGAAAGAAAGAAGTATAATATTGCCTTAGCGTTCCCCTGCTGTGTTACACATCATTCCCACCTTCAGTGATGAATCCCAGGTGTGCTACATAGTGGTGTTAATCACTACTTCAGAGTGGCCTATTTTACTTTAGCTTCCTCCATTTCTAACTTCACTGCTCATCTATGGAGCCTTGAATGTCAAGGGACACTCTGGTTAAGATCTAGAATCAAAGCTATATGTGCTGTGCTTTGTCAGCTATTTTCTGTGGTTACTTCAATTACAGGTAGACTTGGGATTACTTCAATTACAGGTAGACTACCTATCTACAGGTAGACAGGTAGGCTTGCATCAATCTTAGGATGAACGACACAGAAGGGTAGTACTAAGTAAGGCTACCATGAGATGTGGCATCATCCATTTTGAATGCACTGAAATTAGATGAGTGTCAGTTAGTTTCTTTAAGCTCTTTCACATGGAACAAAAGGTCCTCTACCCAAGCCAATACTGTCTGAAGCTTAATAAAGTTTCCTGGGAAAAGGGCTCTTTAGTTTCTCTTTTCAAATATAGACCTTCCCTCATTTTTACCTGCCAAAAGCACATGCCAGGTTTTTTTTTAGCCCTACAGGCCTAAAACTCCATAACTAAGTAGAAGTTTTATGTTTAGCCAGGGAACTTGAGGCTCAGCAGAAGTTCTCTAGCTAAGAACCAAGCCAGGTCTCACCTGCCACAGTGGCCCAAAAGACCTATTTTTACCAACTGCTGCGGGGGGGGGGGGGGGGGGGTCTTTG
>NW_017729009.1:4673152-4677861 GCF_001723915.1 Gavialis gangeticus | reverse complement strand
CTGTTCAGCCTCCACAAGAGAAGGCTGAGAGGGGATCTAGTGGCCATTTACAAACTAGTTAGAGGGGACCAGCAGGCATTGGGGGAGTCCCTGTTCCCCCGAGCACTACAGGAGTGACCAGGAATAACAGTCACAAGCTGGTAGAGGGTAGATTTAGGTTAGATATCAGGAGGCACTACTTCACGGTCAGGGCGGCTAGGATCTGGAACCAACTTCCAAGAGAAGTGGTGCTGGCTCCTACCCTGGGGGTCCTTAAGAGGAGGCTAGATGAACTCCTTGCTGGGGTCGTTTGACCCCAGTAATCTTTCTTGCCATGGCAGGGGGTCGGACTAGATGATCTACTCAGGTCCCTTCCGACCCTAGAAACTATGAAACTATAGGATTAAGCAAAGCCTAAAACACAATCCATGTCATTCTTATATGCTATTAAGTTTAAACAAAGAAAGCAAAGTATTGTGCTAGATTCTTTACTCTGGCAAAATCTATTGTATTTGATGGCAAAAAGTTTCCATTTATGATGATGGTGATGCCTGCTAAGTCCTACTAGGGAGGATATACTCTGATGATTGTGTGAACCACCTTTGAGAAATCAGCCGACAGCATTAGGACTGGAGAGGTGAATAGATATAGTTGATGCATGTCGTTATACACAACAGAACTCCACTAAGGGTAGGGACAGACATAACACATAGACTGGTATAAGTGATCAGGAACTGGTTTAAACCTGTAACAGAACAGATGTTCAGTGCACATAAACCAGTTTGAAAATGGCTGAAATTAGTTTGAGATAAACCTAGTTGAATGTAATATCAGACTTAGATGATTTGGGTCAAACCGGTTTATGCAATGTCTGTCCCAGACCCCTTCCTCATTTATCTTAAACCAGAGTCCCCCAGCATCCCAGCGTGTTCTCTGGGTGGGGCTCTCTGCTCCACAGCAGAGCTGGCCCCTCCCCTCTGCTCCCTGGCTGGAGCTTGGCAGAGACTACAAGCATCTGCCTGGCTTACCCCTGCTCCCCCCACCCCCTCTCTGCTAAGCAAGGATTTCCTGGTTCCCTCTGCCTTACACAGACACCTCCCAGCATTAGCTAGCAGACCACATGCTGGCTACAGTCCATGCTATGACAGACAGGACAAAGGCAGTATCAACAGGTAGCTGGTAAGGTCCCTCTGTTGTTTTCTTAATGGGATGATAAACACTGTGTTATCAATTCCCTGCTGGGCTGGTCACAAAGTGGGGAGAAGACCCCTCCCTAATCAGAGCATCCTGCGGGGCCTGGCCATGCCCCCCTCACCTCAGCACTAAGGAAGGGAAGGGAGAGTTGCCTACCTACATTTGTCTACTATGTTCAGGACATACTGCTGCAGGCTAAGTTTCCAGTTGCAGCAATGTATGTAAATATGTTGCATGGGTCTTCAGAAGCCACAGAGATATTAACCTCTGTCAGGTCAGTGAGGAAGGACAGCCTCCAAATAATTAATATACACTGACATCCCATATTGATCATGGTCACTAAGTTTAGGCAAAGAATGTCAGAATCAAAATTGCCTACCACAGATAGAGCAACAAGGTTAGCAGTGCTGAATAAAATCAATGAAAGCAGCAACACTAGATAATTTGCTATGTGAGCCTGACAGTACATGCCTACACCACAGCCTTTTCTAATGTCATGTATTAATGGCCAAATTCTGCCTTCAATTTTGAATGTGCACGACTACTGTTAAAATAGTTAGAACTATATAGTTGTAATCGAGTGCAGAACTTGACCTCAAATCTGTAGGCTTAATGTTATTTTTCTGGCAAATACATTACAAGTTATTTCCTGAATCTTTTCAGGCTGGGATTTGTCATCTTCAGATTGGAATATGCAGTCATAACTGAGCAAGAATCTCCTAAACAGCTTCAAAAACACTTACCTGTTTACTGAGCCTACACTTTAAACCTTAAATCCTCACTTAAATTCTCTATTCAGACCATGAAATTCTGCCCCACAGGGTCTGCAGTTAATGCAGAGTTTCTTCTTCACTTGATGAATTTCATTCTGATTTAATGGTCCAAAAATAACATCAGAGTGCAAATTTCTGTACCTCTTGGCAAGTTCTGGTCTTGCAGAATTTCCAAGTTCAATTTCAAGACCATTAAAGAATTTGACCATTCTAATGTTCAGCCTTTGGTGACTTTGTGTCCAAAAAAACAGCTTTGCAATGCAGGTGTAAACCCCCTTACTGAATAAGAATTCAAAGTTGTCCTGTGCTTGAACCCCAGAGGACATGTTGCTCGAGGTCTTCTCTCCCTTCATCCCATAACTAAAAAGCTTTAGCTCAAACTACAGTTTTTTAGAATCAGGTATGCCCAAGACTCAGTTATCACATGTGGAAATTCTAATTTATGTAATGTTTCCCTATATAAAAGTTTTTAGAATGCAATTTCTATAAGCTGGCTTGCTAGTGACCAGAAAATCATTTGAGTCAAAGCCATTCTGCCACAGTGAGGTATTGTACAATTCAGAAAAGTGATAAATACAGATGTAAGTAACACATTTTGGCTTCCCTGACACTTTCAAGCAGTTACTCTAGCTATACAGTTACAGGGTCTAAGCAGGGCTTCTGGTCAGTGTACATATGCTAGTGAAGGGACAGCTAAGCTGAAGTGTCTGCCCTTTGCTGTTCATGGGTAGCTAGCAGCTACCAAAATGGATGGAAGTGTACTCTCAGAATCCCTGAGGTAATTAATACATTCATAAGTCAGCATGGAAAATCCCAAAAGGCTGGACTTGGTGCTGCATGAGCCAGTTGCTCCTCTGATGCAGAAGAGGCAGACCTTTGGGTCAGCTGCCCTTCTGCAGAATTCACAGAGTAAGAGGAGAGTCTGAGGCCAGTTAGACCCAGTTCAGAGTTCAGATGGGTCCACTTGCTGTGGCTATCTTGGCTCCGAGTATCTCCTACTGCATACACAAATCTTCCTGAGTTATAGACTGATCTTATTATTGTAACTCGCCCGCTATCAATCTCCCTTCATTTTGCCCTTAACTGTCTCTTGTTTGTGTATAGAATCATAGAAAATTAGGGTTGGAAGGGACCTCAGGAGGTCATCTAGTTGAACCCTCTGCTCAAAGCAGGACCATCCCCAACAAGATCACCCTGGCCAACACTTTGTCCAGCCAGGTCTTGAAAACCTCCAAGGGTGGAGATTCCACAACCTCTGTGTAACCTGTTCCAGTGTTTTACTACCCCCCTATTGAAAAAATTATTCCTAATATCTAAGCTAAAAAGTTCCCTTGTTACAACTTGAAACCATTGCTCCTTTTTCTGTCATCTTCTACCACTGAGAACAGTCTAGTTCCATCTTCTTTCAAACCTCCCTTCAGATAGTTGAAGGCAACTATTAAGTCCCCTCTCACTCTCCTCTTCTCTAGACTAAATAAGCCCAGTTCCTTCAACCACTCCTTAGAAGTCATGTCCCACAGCCCTCTCACTATTTTTGTAGCCCTCTGCAATATGTCCATGTTTTTTCTGCAGGGGGGCATAATTGAACACCATACTCCAGAGATGGCCTCACCGGTGTTGAACAGAAGGGAATAATCATTTCCCTTGACCTACTGGCAACACACCTACCAATACAGCCTGTAACAGGGGGCCTTCTCAGAGCTGATTTCCCAGTGGCCCGCCCACCTGTTTCTGGGCTAACCGCCCGCCTTCTTGCCCACCATGCCTTGTTGTTAATTATTTAATTGATGTTAATAAAGTAGGAGGCTGCCCATTTCTTGCCCCGATGCCAGGGGGCACTATCTGCAGCTCCATTCCTCCCCTATACCACAACCCAAGCTTCACAGATGATATCCAGGTGTTATCCATATCACTGACCCCGCACTGGGCGCCAAAATCCTACCAGTTGGACCCCACTTAGATCCCTCCATTCAGGCAACCTATTCTGCCTTCATTCCCAGCTGCATAGCTCCCTGAGCTGCTCCCCCCCTACAGGTGTGGTTCCCCCTGGGACCTCTGGCTACTAGCCCTGGCCCTCCTCCAAGCCAGTTGGGAACCCCAGGCCCTCAGCTCTTGGGCATTCCTCACAGTGGGCCCCTGGCCCTTCGACCCTTCCAGTCCTGGCCCCAGCTTGGACCAGTTGGGGGATGTCAAGAAAGGTTAAGACTCTATGGCCTCTCTCTCTCTCTCTCTCCCTGGGGTCCACCTTCTAGACCATACAAAGTGCGTAACCCATCCAGTTGGGGGAGGGGGCGCGGCTAGGGGTTAAGGCACCCCAACCCGCCTTTGACCAGGATGGTAACTGGCCTGGTACTTCCTGGGGGCTCCCGCACCACTGAGAGCCCCATCAGGCTAAACACTCCCAGCAGGGTGCAGTTTTAGGTCATACCCAGGACCAGGAGCCTCCTGATCATCCCCTACAGCTCCTCCCTTACCTCCAGATGACACAAGCAGCCAGGCGATGTTGTTGCCTCACCTCCCAGCAGCAAAATGCCCTATTTATATGGGCAGCCCTGAATCTAGAATGGCTGCCCTAATCAGGCATCTGCCAGCTGCTGTCTTCTGGCCCTTAAAGTGGCAGGCACAAACAGTGCCCTGCCACAAGCCCCATATGCCATTAGCCTTCTTGGCAACAAGGACACACTGTTGGCTCAGATTCAGCTTCTTGTACATTGTAACCCCCAGATCCTTTTCTGCAGAGCTGCTGCCCAGCCAGTCAGCCCC
>NW_017729009.1:4648214-4672990 GCF_001723915.1 Gavialis gangeticus | reverse complement strand
TCTTCCAGGTCATTGATTAAGACATTGAACAAAACCAGCCCCAGGACTAACCCCTGGGGCACTCCACTTGATACCAGCTGCCAACTAGATAATCAGACCACTGATTACTACTCTGAGCCTGGTGTTCCAGTCAGTTTTTTATCCACCTTACAGTCCATTCATCTAACCCATACTTCCTTAGCTTGTCTGCGAAAATATTGTGGGAAACCGTATCAAAAGCTGTGCTTCATATCAAGGTATACCACATCCACTGGTCTCCCCATGTCCACACAGTCAGTCATCTCATCATAGAAGACAATCAGGGTGGTCAGGCATGACTTGCCCTTGGTTTATCCATGCTGACTGTTCCTACTCACCCTCTTCTTCAAGTGCTTAGAACTGGATTCCTTGAGGATCTGCTCCATGATTTTTCCAGGGACTGACGTGAGGCTGACTGGTCTGTAGTTCCCTGCATCCTCCTTTTTCCCTTTCTTAAATATGGGTACTATGTTTTCCCTTGTTGAATCATCCAGGACCTCTCCTGATTGCCATGAGTTTTCAAAGATGATGTCCAGTGGCTCTGCAATCTCATCAGCCAACTCCCCCAGCACTCTTGGGTACATCCCATCTGGCTTCATGGACTTGTATATGTCCAGCTTTTCTAAATAGTCCCTAACCTGTTGTTTTACCACTGTTGGCTGCTCACCTCCTCCCCAAACTGTGCTACTTGGTGTGGTAGTCTGGGAGCTGACCTTGCCTGTGAAGACTGAGGTGAAAAGGACATTGAACGCTTCTGTAGCCTTTTCTGCATCCTCTGACACAAGGTTGCCTCCCCCATTCAGTTAGGGACCCACACTTTCCCTGATCTTCCTCTTGCTACCAACATACTTGTAGAAACCCTTCTTGTTAACCTTCCCTTGCTAGCTGCAACTCCAATTATGCTTTGGCCTTCCTGACTTCATCCCTGCATGCACAAACAGTGCTCTTATATTTGCCCCTAGTTATTTGTCCAAATTTTCACTTCTTAAAAGCTTCCTTTCTTGTGATTTAGTTTCCTGAAGAGTTCCCTGCTAAACCAAGCTGGTCTTCTGCCATACTTGCTAGTCTTCCTGAGCATCAGGCTGGTTTGTTCCTGCCTTCCCAGTAAGGCAACGAGTCCAAGTTTAGACTGTGAACTGTGTGAGGGCAGGAACTAATGTTCTGAAGGTAAATCCAAGGCACTTTCACTTTATTCTACTAAATTCCAGGTACATTTTGGTAGGGTAAGAGTGATGTTGCAGCGATGATGCTCCAGAAATTGTGTGAGGGGCAAGGATTTTTTTATGGTTAATGCCCTACATTTGAAGGTTGTCTAATTCTAGCCCACCTACATCACTGGTCCAATAAAAGATATCACCCTAAAAATCCTTTCCCCTCACATAATATATAATTATATTTCCCAAAATGTACTAAAAAGAAAAACAAACAAACCTGAGGTCTTTAATTATCTGAGGACACTACTCACTAAAGAGACGCTCCAAAAATGAAAAAGAACTTCTGTTACTCCTTTCATATTAATAAAAATAACAAGTCTGTCATTAGCAAGACATCTGTCCAGTGCAGATTACTTGCCACTTGTTCTCGTTTCCTTCAAGTAATATTTATCATTTCTGTCAGCATATTATCAAGAGTCAGCACAGACAACAACTCATGGCTAGATTGCTTAGGACATTATCAGCAAGATGAATGAAAATGGCCAACAACTTCTTGAATTCTGCACCAACTGTGAATCACCAATTCATATTTTGCTGGAAGAGATCACCACAAAGTGTCATGACAAGATCCATGATCAGGCCACTGGCACCAACTAGACCTTGTTATTGTTAGAAGGAAATATCTACCTTCAGTGCAGAAGACCCACATATGCCACAGTGCTGACTGTGACTCTGACCACTCCCTGATCATTAGCAAAGTGAAGATTACAGCCAAAAAACTGCATAGAAGAAAACTTAGGAGCAAGCTCAAAAAAAAAAAAAAAAAAAATAAAAACTACCAACTCCAAAAACCAGGGGAAGGGCCAAGAGTTTGGGAAGGCTTTCAAACTCAGCATGTTTGGGAAGTCACTACCAGAGAAGGCAGAGCAAATTTGGGACGGTTTAAGAACTGCAATCTATGAAGCAGCTAAAGCTATATTTGGGGAAGAGAGACCTTCCAATAAGGACTGGTTCAAAGAAAATACAGAAGAACTATTACCTTTCATCAGCATCAAGGACACACCCTATTTGGAACACAACAAGAAGCCAACAGTAAGCACCAAAGCAAGACTCTGACATGCAAAAAATGAGGTACAGAGCGCAACCAGATGCTGTGCAAATCAGTACTGGATTAAGCTCTATGAAGAGATACAGACAGCCTCAGATACAGGAAACCTAAATGTCACGTACAATGGTCTGAAGAACGCTCTAGGTCCTACAGTCAACGAAGTTGCCACTCTCAAATTGCACAGCAGTGAAGCCATTACTGATAGGAGCAAGCAGATGTCTTGTTGGGTTGAAAACTATTCAAAGCTACACTTACAAGAAAGAAACATCACCAGTGAATCACTGGATCAAATACCAACTTTACAGGTCATGGTTTGATGTGGAGCCCACTGTAGACGAGCTAAACAAAACAAGGCCATTGATTCATTATCAAGTGGCAAGGCTCCTAGAAAAAATGGCATCCAAGTAGAAATTCTCGAGTGTGGGAAAGAAATCGTACTACCATATTTTCATCAGCTGCTACTCAAATGCTGGAAAGAGGGTGAGCTACCATAACACATGCGTGCGAGATGCAAACATTGTCTCTTTGTATAAAAATAAGCAGATAAGGGCAGCTGGAACAACTACAGAGATATCTCGCTACTAAGTATAGCAGGAAAAGCTTTTGCAAGGGTCATCTTGGTGCGCCTAAAAGAACTGGTGAGTCATGTCTACCCTGAATCTCAGTGCAGATTAAGGGCTGGAAGATCAACCACAAACGTGGTATTTTCCTTAAATCAACATCAAGAAAAGTGCAGAGAGCAAAACCAACCACTGTACATCGCCTTTGTAGGTCTAACCAAAGCATTTGACATTGTCAGCAGACCAGGTCTATTTGCAGTCCTGGAAAAGACAGGATGCCCACCAATCATGTTAAGTTGTATATGTTCCTTGTATATGTTCCTTCCATGACAACTTGAAAGCAACTGTTCAGCTTGAAGGGTCCACTTCAAACAGCTTCGAGATGAAAAGCCAAGTGAAGCAAGGATGTGTTCTTGCCCCTACACTCTTTGGAATCTTCTTTTCACCACCACCATGACCCGCTTCCCTTCCCGCTCCCCTCCCTCCTCCCCCTCCCTGCTGGCTTTCGTCAGGGCCTGGTGGCAATGGTGCTGGGGCAGAGGTGGTGCACTGCCACCGTGACCCTCCTTCCTTCCCCACCACCTCCCCCTCCCTGCCCCATGCTGCTGCTGCTCTGCCTGTGGCCCCACGTGCCCTCCCCAACCTCTCACATTTGGCCCTGTGTGCCAAAATGGGGGGGGGCGTGAGGTCAGTCCCCATCGTGGGAGGGGAAAAAATAGAGCTCCACATCCAGCCCCACTTCTCGTCTGGCCCCGTTCCCCCCATGTCCTGTCGCATCCAGGCCCATCCCCTACCTCCCGTCCCCCTCTGCCTCCAGGGAGCAGGGCCGGGGGTGGGGTGAGACCATCATAGTGTGAATAAAGTGTTATGGACAGAGAGACAAACTAAGTTTTTTTATATAGAGAGAATTTGCAACCACTGCCACAGATCATGCAAATCTTGGATGTGGCTGAATAGTTCAGTGGGACACTGCAAACCATCTACATCATAGGCTGCAATTTCCACCACCTCTGGCAGATGCTTTGGTTACTTTATGAACATATCTGTTCAGTTGGTGTCAGGGAATAAGTCACAGCAAATAATTTCCAAATGCATTTAATCTTTTCCTGTTTATGACTTGTCTGGAAGTATTTGCAGGGGTAGATGAGGAGGGGTTCCTAAAAATGTACATGTTCAGACTTATTCAAGAAATAATTTTGATGAATACACACATAGCATATGTGGCCTGTGTGCAAGCAGGTCCACACATCTATTGGACGTGTGATACTTGAGCAGCAGTGGGGGCTTTGGCAAGATGTGTGGTCTTGTCTTTGCCCACTGCCTGGATGATTCTGAGATTCACAACTGCAAAATCCTAAATTTGCCTCTGTAAGTATTCTCCTCTATTTGCTTAAACTCCCCGTTTCCCCAAATGCTCATGGAAGAAGGATACCAGAATATGGACATACGAGAGAACTGAAGCAAATCTGTTTGCAAATTTGCCGACAGAGACACACAAAGTATTTTGCTGCATTTATCAGCCCTGGCTGTAGCCTCCCTGCTGAGGCAATTTCTAGGTCATAATAAGTGCAGATGTCTGAAGACTTTTGCCTTGCCCTTGACCTACTTTGGGGAAGAGGTAACATTTTGCTTGTGTTCTGGCTTTCCATTTTAAAAAAGGTAAACTGCATTTTGGTCGGAAGGCTCCACTGAGTCTTGCTGCTTTGCATCCATGAACTGCTAATGCCAGCTCTGTTCATCCTTCTGGTATCCCCTAAACTAGGTTCCTTTTTTAAATGTCCTTCTCTTGTGTCCGTTCTCTTTGGAACATCCACTCTCCAGGCAAAACTTACACCTATGCCAATTATTGTTGGTACATAACATGCACCTTTTCAAATACTTTTCTGTTGATGATTTGCATTTTTTCCTAAATTTGACTATTGCAAAAAGCAAACAAGTGTGCACCCCAGCACAGTTGGTTAATAAATGTGTGTGTTCACCACAGTAATGAAAAGAAGAGCTGTACATCCTAATTATGTAAAATGAGCTAGGAGGCCCGTGAAACTGTTAAGTCCTATCCACTAGCTTTTCCTGATACTCCCAATAACCTATACTACATGTTGCAAGACACCATTTGTGCTGAGCTAATCAATCTTCATCACTAAACAGAACTAGTGCTTAGTGCTTGGCAGACATAGGAGGTTAATTTAAAGCAGCCGTTTGGCACATGTGCTTGACAGCTCCTTTCTGCACGTCATTCCATATGTGGTGAACATGCTGCTATAGAGCTGTTAGTGGAGCTCTTAAAGGTCTCATTTGCTAACAAAATAATTGCACCTTTCACAAAAGCCCAAGAGATGTCCTACTTATTTTGGATTAGGAAACAGGCCAGAGCTGCACATATTCAGCACAGGAAAACCTTTTAAATCGAATACCCTGCCATTTGCCTTGGACACATCTCTTGCTCACTTAGGCTTCATCTACATTAGGTTTGTTCTGCCTTAATATTTCCTCCTCACCAGTTACCGCCAGTTTCTCTGTCAGTTGGAGCACTTGTGTATACAGATGTTAAATGGCCTATAACCCAGCTACTTCAATACAGCAGGATGTTTTAAAACACGAGCTGCTTCTGGTACCTTGTCTACACCAGTCCCCCACCAATGGTAGAGACCTGGAGTAGACAAGGTCCCAGAAACAGCTGGTGGAGCTGCATCAGTAGTAGTGATAACAGGATTTGGGATCACAAGAACCTAGCAAAAATGAAGTTTGTGAAATACTGTGGTGGTAAGGTACACTTTTGTGGAAGAAGCACACAGGAGGGGACGGCGTTGCCTCAGGAGCCCATGGAAGACTAGTGATAACGTCAACCAAAATTCTTCCCCAGTCTCAGGAAACAAACTGTTACAATACAAGCCTTTCTGCCACGCTTTGGCAAATGCATCACGCATTCTGAGCAGATCTCCTGGCTGGTGAGCACACGACTGTGTGGACAGGGTCAGGCAAAGTTTTCCCTGTGTGACAGTTTTCAGCTTTCCTTTATGGAGACAAGCACTACCACCAGCTAGTTTCCCAATGAATGGAGTTCCCAGCCATATTGAGAGAAAAAGTTTCTTTCACTTATGCCTTCCACACACTTCAGTCTAGCCCAGTGATTCTCAAGCAGGGTGCTTCAGCACCCTGCGGTGCTGTGAGATTCTTTGAAGGGTGCCACGGGGTGCAAATACCTACAAATGATGTATACAACAAACCCAGAGATCTCACATAAACCACAACAGGTCTGAATGCTTTTGACACTGTGGATTCCTTTCTGCGTTCTTTGCAACAGAAGAATTGCTCTGTTATTTTTCCATAGTCATAAAATGAGTGAAAACTAAGAGCTGGTGATTTCTGAGGAGTGACTTGAGTCTAAAAAGGTTGAGAACCACTGTTCTAGCCCCACGTGCACCTGCGTAAACAAAATCCAATTGCCAAAAGTTTCCCAAATCTTACAGGGAAGAGGCATGAAGCAATCTTAAGAATATCATTAGGTATCAAACATGTCTGAAGTTCAGAAAGCATCAGTCACTACCGCCTGGAATTTACACAATTTATTTTCTGCAACATGCTAGTAACATACCTTGGTCATATGACTTTTGGTGTCCCTGACTGAAGGGGAACTCAGAACTTTTCAGACAGATGTTTAAGTGGTACTGCTGCAAGTATGTGGGCGATTCTAAATTTATACTAGTATTTGTATTTTAATTTTGATCTTTTTCTAAACAAATCCATTCTTACAAAACATTTGCAAGAAACAAATACATAAAGAAGCCATGAATACAGTCCAAGGAAATTTGAGAGGTTTGTTTTTACAAAGTAATCAATACCTTTTGACAGCATTCACCTCACCCAATTAATGAGAGAGAGGACAGTAACACCTGGCAGCTTCATCCAGCACTTTACAAACATCATTTAATTAAGGATCACAATCCATTTATTTATTTGATTTATACACCTTCGTTCCAAACAAAGGCTCAGGGTGGCTGACAGTAAGAGACAGAAACAGCATATAAAAGCAAATGGTATAGAATATAAATTAAAGCCTCTTTGCATAGTATCCCAGTCTAGCCTGGCTTGCTAAATGCCTGCTCAAACAGGAATGAAGGAGGAACAAAGTACTATTTTAGCTTTTTTTGCAAACAGGGAATAAGGCTTGGGAATATCGTGTCTGGTGATAAAGATGAAGCTAAAACTGAAGGAGATCCAGCCTTCTTACCCCATACTGAGTCCACTGATCCACATTGCCTTTTTGGGACCAGCTACTCCGAGATGATGGATTGTCAGCACAAGACTTGTTTCCATTTGCAATCTGTGCTCAGTACAAGCCTTTGTTTTACGTTACTGTGGTATAGCATGAGGACAGCCTTCCAAGCCAACTCATTAATAAATCAAAATGACAATAAAGCAGCTGGAGAGAGATGAATTATTGAACTAAAACCAATTTAATAGTCAGACACAAAACTAAACTACATAAGCTAGAAGCTACTGAACATGAAGTCTTATTTGCCTTGGGTGGGTTTTATTGATGTACTATAAATTGCCAGTCTAGTGAACACAAAAAAGGGATGGAACCTGCTTCTGATCTCTTCATTTAAGAGAGACAAGAAAGGATAGGAGCCCTGTCTATAAGGCAATGTCCTTTTAATGACATTAGGTATTTTTGTAAGAGTCCTTTCTTTTCTCACGCCATTCAAATAAGATGGTAAAAAATTTGAATCCACTGGGCCAGATACTGAGCTTATAAAATGATACCCAAATGTAGGGAGCTACATTTGTCAGTGGAGGATCTGGGCTATTGTGCTTGCTCTGCTTATTATGAGTCCACATCAATCTTGCTTCAGCTCCTGTAACTACCAGCATTGTGCATCTGGATCCTCAGCCACCCTCAGGTATTGTACTATCACAAACAAAATATTAGGACTACAATCTAGGACCAAAAGGAGCAGCTCAGTCATAGCACACCATTACAAAATTAACCCAGCCAGCTTGTTTTCACACTTGTACAGTCAGTTTGCTAGAAAGCCCAGGTGTCCCAATCAACAGCAAAAATTCTTGAAATGCAACTGCACACAAATGAGACACAGCAGAGCAAGCTGCTTTGTAAAAAAAGAAAGGACGCATGTGGTAATATTTATGACTCGGTCTCACTGGCTGACCCCCAGGGATCTTTTCAGGTCCCAAATCCTGATTCACCTGGATACCACATAAATTCTGGAAAAGTGACAGTGTCCAATTTACTGATTTGTCGGTTTGAATCTGGTTGATATAACTAGCCCTGGATAGCAGTCAGCCCCATATTTTCCACGCACCATGTTCTGCTTAAGATCTCCCTTCAAGGCTTGTAATTCACATTAGCTATAATGGGAATGCGGTTTGGGCACAAGCACTGAGCAAAGAACAGAACCTGTCATTCTGATTGCCAAGAGCAAACAGATCCTTTACAGTGTGCTTTATTTTAATGGAATGATTTTGTACTCAGGGCATTATAAATGAATAGCACTTGCATTAAATAAAATCTTCTTTATATATTCATGCTCAACAAACACACCGTTGTATTTTATCAAGCAACCTTCCATATTACAAAGCACCTAGTAATACAAATCCATTTCTTGTACAGAGTCATTCATCCCACAGTGTCAGAAAGGGTTTCATGGCCAATTCATTTTGTATGGAGGATTTTATCTTTGAAGCTTAATAGATCCCTAATATGCACCTCTAATAACGACTTTGCTGACAAGATGAAAGCTGCTGCAGACATTTTGTAGAGAGCCAATTATTTACTATACTGTTCCAAATTAGTTACTATTCACACCCCACATTTTTAACCCAATTAATGTAATCGAACTGCCTCAAACCCACAAAACCCAGGAGATTAAAAAGGATTAAACATAGATGGGCTGGAATTCTCAGCAGCCCCTTTTTAAAATTCCATCAGTCTCTTACAGGGAGTTTTGTCACAGCTTCCCTGCCTCAAATGGCATTCAATTGTTCTCTGCAAATTTACTTCACTTTATAAGCACCTGCTCATAACACTGGGTGCTGAACAATAATTAAAATACTATAAGGGTCAAGAAAATCTAACAAGACATAAACACAACAATTTAAACCAAGCAACCTGCTCTCCTAGTTCTACTGTGAATTCTTGTATGCCATCCCTGGGGATAAAATACTTATGAGCATTTTTTTTTCCTTTTTAATGCACTCAATTGCACCAGGTGTCAAGCAATTAAAAGAAAGTGATCCAAATACAAATATGCCCAGGCACTCTAAATATTTCTTCTCCCACTCACAACTTTGAATTGGATTAGTTGAATGCTTGAGTATCTGGTTAATATACTTGGTATATTTTTGGGGACAAAGTCTGAACATTTTCATCATATTCACTTGGAGCCAGATTTTTTCAAGTATTGAGGCAGCTACATATGTAGTTAGGTATCTAGGAACCTAACTCCTATTGATTTCACATCTGAAGTTCCCATGAGGTATCTGTTTGCTTCCTTTGGTATCTAAAACCTTTGAAAACTTGGCCTTCAGTCTAAGTACTTTGCCTATAGTTACTGCCTCCCCTTCCTTGGTTGAGTCAGGAGGAGAGAAGACAGACAAATTGAAATCTAGTCCATTTAAAAGAATAACTCAAAATCAGTATTAGGTCCCGTACTTGTTTTCTCCCAGCACATCTCTCCCCGCTCCCCTTTACATGGTTTTGCAGTCAGATTTGCCTCTTTAGGGGGGAAAAAAGACAGCAAACTGCTATCTAGGACAGAATGGCCAACCTTCTACATGCGTGCCATGAACAGCCTCTGTGCAGCACATGGCAGATCAAGGAAGGGGACAGGCAACAGAGCAGCGGGTGGGGCAGGAAGCAAAAAGCAGAGCAGAAGATTGAGCAGAGGAAAGGGATCAGAGTGGCATCTGAGGAGGGTGCAGGGCTCATCTGTGACTAGCCTGCCAAAAACATTGGCCCTCACTGATTTTGACATACAGTTAATTTCACTATTGTACTTAGCAACATGGCTAAAAGTAGAAAAGCTAAACAAAATAGTTACATTATTATTATTCCTAATCATTGGAGCAAGGGACTGTTACTTTTGACAGCATTAAAGTTGAGAGACAGAGAGAGAGATGATTTCTCTCCCCCCACCCCAAGTACCCCTTTAAGTGAGAAAGTGAAAAGGGAACCCCAAGGATTTGCCACCCTCTGTGCAGCTTCTATACTGTACCACCATACAAGGATCTTACTATAAGCAAAATGGTGAGAACTCATAATAAAAAAAAAAAATTAACAGCACATACTAGGCATTAAAGACTGAGCTCACAATCTCAACTCATTCTGTTTCACCAAGACCTTTCCCTGGGCTATAACACTGTTCCAAGTTCCTAGCATAGGGGTTAGTTCATCTACAAACCTTTGGTCCAATCAGGCCAAATTTAAAGGTGGCATTTTCACTGAGTTCTGTCGGCTTTTATCAGTTCAAAACAGACCTTGCCCTTTACAGCACCGTTTTGATGCATCTAAGAGAGAAGAGGGCAGCCATCTAGAACTGAAAGCACCATTATTTTCCATCTTGACATCTTTGGTTGTAATCCTAATTGGAGGGAAAAATGTGACTAAATGCAGGCAGTTAGGGCACTTGAAGACCCTAAAATGGTGGGTGCTAGAGAGAATCTCTGACAACAACTGCAGTAAAAAGGAAAAACAGAGAGCATGCAAGAATATTTTACAGTACATTCAGAAAAATTATCAGAACTTTAGAATTTCTAGGGAAAAGAGTTTTAAGCAAGAGTTTGGAGGTAAAACCCAGTCCTGGGTCTGGTGTTACATAAACAGTACAACATCAAACCAGTATTAAGACTGAAGGGGGTTAGGCCCAGTGAAGTGGAACTCTAAAGGCTGTGAAAGTCACAATTCAGTTGTTATGGGTAACCAACTAATATCATCATAGACCAGCCACTAACAGAAACAAATTAACTTTCCATAACAGCTAGGGACAGAAATTACACACAAACCAGTATAACGGATTGGAAACTGGTTCAAATCTGTAACACAACAGAAATTCAGTGCACATAAACTGCTTTCAAAATGGCTAAAACTGGTTTAAGATAAACCTGGATAGCTGCAATATCAGACTTAACCAATTTAGGTTAAATCCATTTATTGAACTTCTGTTCAGATCCCCTCCAGATTCAAGTTAACTCACAGTCCCCCAGCATCCCAGGATGCTTGGCAACTCTCCCACAAACAGTTGTAGTTTAGACTAACCTGTGAAGATTGAATCAATTTAGACTCAGGTTTTTTGATAGTCTGTACTTAGCCTTACATGTTTAAGACAGCATAGACAAGAAAAGTCAGCCACCAATGAAGTGGACCCTCTTACAGTAGTTATCTTAATATGTTACATCATTTACCTAGACTTTAGGCAATAACTGATCTCAGGCTCTGGAGTGCAGTACCTATAAAGTAGTTGAGTTTTTTTGTGATGATAACAGCAGTTAAACCCAAAAATGCATCTCTAGCCAGAGTCAGCCAGACCAGAGACCCAACTGATTCTATCCCAGATCTTAGACCAAAGCCTAAGATGAAAAACTATTGCACAAATAAAATTAATGTATGAATTTACACACATCCATCTACATGGTATTTTTGCAGAGATTATTTTCTGTTACTTTGGGGCAGCCGTTACAGAGTCACAATATTTAGTCATTCCCTTTGCTTCCACAGTCATTAATCATGCACCATTTAACCACTGGTTTGTCATTTACTTTCCTAATCCCTTTCAAATCCTTCTGCTTATTTTCACATCTTTTTTTCAATCCCATTTTATGTGCCTTGCTAATTACACTCCTTCACTGTCATAGGCTGTTGTATCAGAGACACACTGAGCCTGAGGGTGGCTTGATCACATGCTGTGCTACAGGCCCAACAAATCACCTGCTATTAAAATCCACTAAATGTATATGGCACTTCTGGAAGACAGTCAAATATAGGTAATTAGTTGGACAGCTCATTAGCAACACTTCAGAGAAGGCAATGGATGAATGGGCTACATACAGGCCAAAGAGAAAAAAAAATGTACCCACAGTTCTTAGAAAGGAAGGTGAGAAGGTTTGCCTGAGGTTTACTCCTCTCTACCTAACAAAGGAGTTTTGCTTCTATGTTGACTGGTCAGTCCTAAAAGACATTGTCACTAGTCCTTTGACAATTCTGAACCAGCATCTCCTGCTGGTGCTAGAAAAATAGTCCATATCCCCTCCACCCCCAACCCTAAGGTGCAAGTGGTTGAGCTCAACACAATAAATAGCTTCAGGTGGGCAGCAGCAAGGTCACTCCAAGGTTATAGGTACTGTAAATGGTAGAGAGATGGATGAGATAGAAGCAGACAGCACCTGAAAATTTAAACGCTCGCAGCTGAATTATTCAGGACCAACAGGAAGAGAAGAGAGGGAAAGAAATGAGAATAGAGAAAGGAAGAACTGAGAAAAAAAATAGATAATTGTCTGCTCTGGCAGCAATGGGCAATCTTTCAGCTGTATCCAGTGCAGTAAAAGCTGGGTTTTTTTCACTACAATCAGAAGCTTACTTCCAATGACCTTTCTAGAGGTGAAAATTGTATTCTTTGGCAGGGCTTGAACTGAACAGTAGTATAGTAGCCCAGAACCTTTTTGCAGTTTGTCCTCTGGAATCTCATCTTTCATTTCCTTCAAGTTTCTAGCTGTGATGGTTGCAAAGTTAATCGCTGACATGAAGGTGCCTGCTGCAGAGATGAGTCTCTAGACAGCCTGGGACAGCCCAAGCTTTGTGAAGTGTCTATCTCATTTGTTTCAAAGGGTTAAGTCAGAGGGTGACATTAAGTTAAATGTCACCTTGAAAATAGAAAGGGTTACAGCTCTGTGTGATGTCCTGTAGGTGCTGTTTCGCTTTGGCAGAGGAGGCCAGCAGTCCATCCACGCCTACAAGGATATTCAGTCCTCATGAAGAGGTGGCCAAGTGCATGGAGCCAAGAAGAACTGGAAGAGCAGCGGGATAGCCATCTTCTGAATGTTTGCACAGTTAGCTGAGGACAGCACCTCTTCAAATGTGGTAGCTTAGGAGAGAATGCCCTCATTTCTCCTTTCCTCATGTTGGCCCACACTGGTTCCAAAGCCTCCAATTAAAAAACATCTACACCCACCACCATACACTCACGGCACAAAGGCCTGATTTGTTAAACTCTGAAGATTGTTGATACCCTTGGAAGCATGGTTCTGCCTACTAGACCCTCTGGTCCACTAATATTACCAAATCTCTTCTTGGTAGTGAAGCCTAATGGATCAGCATCCCTGCCTTTATTACTCATTCAAAATGTGGAGAGGTATTCAAAGGCCTTCCATCCTTAAAGCAGTGAGCCTAACTCCTTGTGCAATCAGGAAGATTCACTTTAAGTGATGAATAAAATTCATTCTATGTAACTGCAGGAACCTGCTGTAAACAAAAGTGGGTTGCCCGAGACGGTTCCTTTTGTGGCATATTCAGCATCTGCAGACACCTAATACTTTCAGGTTTTCAAATGATTGGTGCTTGTTTGTAGAAACTGTTAATGAAACTTTGTTCCTAAATGTGGCTACAATTATGTAGCTATTAATACAATGTGACATCAGTCATGTCAGTTTCCCAGTGAATCACAGTTGCAAACTTGTAGGTGTTCGATAGCTAGTTGTCAAATTGAAATAGAACAGTGTTAAATATAATCCAAATCTGTCCTAGATTTTTTTTGCAGCAGCATTAATGGTCTGAACACCTGCAGGACTGATGAGATAAGCATTCAGAGAGCAAGGAAAAAGAAAAAGAAAATCCAAACACTTAAACTATTAATGACCATTTAGATCAGCGAGATCTAAATTTTTACTCTCGGCTGTAATTTTCCTCATGTCTGAAGACCATGAGGACTTTAGAAAGTGGGACAAGAAATTATTTATTAAACAACTTTGTAAGACATCATTCTGTAAAGTTCCTCTTTTTGCTTGGTGGATATTTTCCATCAAAAGGTGTGTCCTTGCAACTTCCTGTGCTAGCCTCTCTCTTCATGATTTCACTGGCAAGACTATTTTCTATATGCCATATTTGGAATAGTGAGAGCCCAATTCTGCTTGGATTTGCACCACATTTGGGTGGACTGAGCTGCAAATCAGGACATGATCTCAACCTGGTCTGGTTGAACACAGGAAAAATTATTAGTGTGTTCACTGATTGTATTCATAATTAATGTATTCATTTTTGACAAACAAAATATTAAATTCCAGTTAAGCAAATTCTTACCCCTTTTGTATTTGTTTTCACAAATATTTACATGACCAATACCTTATTTGTACAACTAGTTATAGAAAAATCTCATCTCAGACCTGTGGGAAAACTTGCTTTGGAAGAAGTAGGGAGGGGGGCTAAACAGATTTTAGGGACTTAAAGCAAAATTGTGGGCACAAGTAGCAGACTTCCTGCTTTTTTGCAGGCAATCTGTCCTAAAAACCTGCTATGTCTTTGCAGCAGATGGCTGCAGTGAACAGACTGAACACAGAAAAAGCCAAATTCACCAACTAAAATGTTCTGCAAATAGGTTGCCTGGTTTTATTCCCAAAAGACTAAGCTAAATTCTACCTTGGCTGACCCTACTGAATTCCTTGCAGTTCCTTAAGATATAAGTCAGACAAAAAAATTGGGCAGCTGTTTGAGAAGGAGTGACAACTGGGGTGACACCATGCCATATTAAAAAATGCATAAGGCTTTACTGATGCCTGCTTTTGTTTGGTCCACTGGAGAAACAGAATTTAAGAACCAACAGGTTATGGATCAAAGAGGATCCAGAGTGCTGCTTCAGTCAGCTCATATGGGTGGCTTTTTCTGGTTGCTAGTCAGAATGGATGAATTCCATGGACACAGGTGACAATGCAGCTGCTAAGATGCCAAACAAGCGTTCTCAAAGTGAGGCACTGAGCTGCAAACCAAAGAACAGAGGAGCTAGAACAGGACAGAAATGAGCCCCAGTGAGCAGATTGGTTCAGACCTTCAAATCCATGTTCCCCTTACTTTTGACCTGAGCTTTCTTCAATTTTCTATTTAAGCTTTAAATCATCTCCTCCTTCCACTGAAACCTTTTAGAACAGATACCAGAATCATGTGCCTGATTCTCTTCACATGAAGCCATTTTATACAGCTGTGGCACTGTAGAAAGGCCATAGTGTTAAGGATGATCGGGTTCCGATTCTGTCTGAAGCATACTTACTTTGCATGTCCACCTACAGCTCATACATACAGCTCATACATATTGGTAATTTGTGGATGCAAATACCCAGCTAAATGAATTAACTCTCTTTTACACATTCAGCTGTGGAAACTGAACATGAATATTAGGTACCCGTTTGTGCATGCAGCTATGGAAAATTTATCCCTTTCTTATTCCTGCTTACGTGGTACACCAGAGTCACTCCTCTGAGATCAACATTTATCTAGTATACTTAGAATACCAATCACCATGAAATCTGATTCCAGATAGAAGTGAGGTGTGTTACAGTAGGAATAATTATGGCCTACAACAAGTAAGAGAAGACCATAGATGAAACATTTTGCTTATCTGTATTATATAATGATAAAAAAAAAAAAAAAAAAATCAAACAAACAAAATTTGTAAGCCATCCGGGATTGCAGTTTATCGACACAGTCAGAGCTGCAAAGAACCACCTTCCAACCGTCAGAAGGAAAAGCCCAATAAATGTGCATCTTCTGCAAAAAGAAAAAAACCTGACAAAGTAATAATGGAAAATAAAACCTGCCAGGAATTCATAAATATAGAAAAGAGTGATACTGAGAATCCTAGAGAGACTGTTGTTTGCAAAATGGATTGAATTATAGGCAAGTCAAAGACACTGATTAAGACATGAATGAAACCAGGAGATTCGTGTAAAATATTCTACTCAAGACCTCAGGATCCTGCCCAAAGTAGTTCCCTGGTCAAGTGTCAGAAGCAGTGGACAGATATTGCACAGTAACAGCAGTGGAAATCAGACCCCTGTCAAGCTGCATATGGAAATCAGTACTAGCCCTCTGCAAAGCACTCTCAGGATTAAAAGGACTGGATCTGAAACATGACTGGAATTTTTTCACCCACTGAGTGAACGTGGAGCTGCACATCAAAGAGGTGTGAGATAAATTGCTGAGTGACCAGGCTGCCGAGTATGGAGCAGATGCCCTAGTAAGCTCCTTGATAGCAGGTAGAGCATCATTCTTAAGGAAAGGTGGCCGTTTTTAATCTGTAGTCTCCAGGCACGTAAATAGGAATGCCTGACTTGATCAAATCACCTATAAATCCAGAAGGGTTTCTTTTTAAGCTTAACCCCATCAAGAAAGTCTTACTGGATGCTATCATAGGATTACCGTGTCATTTCTAGGGCCCCACATGGGGGAAGGAAGTACAACCATGATAGCGTATGCGATACAATCGTGCAAGAACAGGTTCCATGGAATTTTAACGTTACCATGGCAATGTCTGCATACCGTGTAACATTTTGACACTGTCTTTATTACAAGCAGAGATGGCATGGCAATCTGCAGAACTCGAATAAAATGTCTGTTCGAGTTCACCACAACTATTACTGCAGCTGACAGCCAATTCAAGCTGTCTGGTTATTGGATTCTGACTGGTCTGCCAACAGAGTGCTCTGGAGTGCACAAGGAAGCTTTTCAACAGAAACTGTCCCGTAAATCATTCTGTGATCCACTATGCATTGTCTGTAAGGCTGAACATCAGATCAGATGCCTACTTTCAGCATTGTCCTGGTTTCCACAACAGCATCTGAAAAGTACTCCAGCAATGTATTTGAATTACTGAACCTAAGTAAAAGCTTGTTACCAGAAGTCACCTCGCTTTAATAGGATTGTGTGAGAGCAGGAAATGTTTGGGGTCAAAACACCCACTGACTTTCACCTCCGAGACACTTTTGAAAATCCCATGGTAAGAGTCATTCATTCCACAATGAAATGAAGGGCAAGTTGATGGGTTACATATCATAACAGTTAACAAAGCAGGAATATTAAGAATGGGGGTGTACACACACATACCATGCTACGTTTAGGCTTCAAAGTGCTAACATACCCACCATGGAATACCAACAGCTTGAGATCTTAACATCCCATTGAAAT
Source organism: Gavialis gangeticus (assembly GCF_001723915.1). Taxonomy (NCBI): domain Eukaryota; kingdom Metazoa; phylum Chordata; order Crocodylia; family Gavialidae; genus Gavialis; species Gavialis gangeticus. Next base: position 4,655,968 of record NW_017729009.1, on the reverse strand, counting down.
GATAACTGCAGAGGTGAAGCAGTGTGAAGCAGGGCATAGCATGAACCATAACGTGGCTAAGCAGCACAATGTAAGAAACACAGAAGTAGGTGCCCTCTTAGCAGAATAATCTAGTGTCCATCTTTCATGAATTTACACCATTGCTGCACAACATACCGCTTATAGGAAGTGCTGCCTCTTCATGTTCAAAGTAATGCCTCTTCTTACAAGAGAAAAGAATTTGGAATTCAAAATGATAACTTGGCAAAATGGCCCCAAATCAGTAAGATGCAAGTCAATAAAGGCAAGAGCAAAGTACCATACTTTGAAAGGAAAATGCACATGCACAAGCATAAAATGGGAACTAACTAGCTAAAGTTAAGTTTGGATCACTCAAAATATTTTACAGGCAACCAGCATGCTGCAACACCAGCAAGTCTTTGTGGTGGTTGTGGAACATGGCACAACACCAGGGTAGTGACTCCAAAACTAAAAGGGGAACTGTCTGTTATTGCAATTGGACTAATACCTTATGAGGTTCAATAAGAAGTGCAAAGTCCTGCAGTTTAGGATGGAACAATCCCATGCACTGGTACCAACTAACTAAGCAGCAGCTCTGCAGAAAAGGACCTGGGGGTTACAGTGGACAATAAGCTGAAAATGAGCCAACAGTGTGACCTTTTTGCAAAGAAAGCTAAGGACATCCTGGGATGCGTTAGTAGGAGCATTGCCAGCAGATCGAGGGAAGTGATTCTTCACCTCTATTCAGCACTGGTGAGGCCACATCTGGAGTATTGTGTTCAGTTTTGGGGCCCCCACTACAGAAAGGATGTAGACAAATTGAAGAGAGTTCAGCGAAGGGCAATGAAAATGGTTAAGGGGTTGGGGCACATGACTTCCGAGGAGAGGCTGAGAAAATTAGGCTTATTTAGTCTGCAGAAGAGAGGACTAAGAGGGGGTTTAATAATCGCCTTCAACTACCTGAAGGGTGGTACCAAAGACAATGGAGTTGGACTGTTTTCAGTGGTGGCAGACGACAAAACAAGGAGCAATGGGCTCACATTGCACCAAAGGAAGTTTAGGTTAGGTATCAGGAAAATCTCTCTCATGAAGATTGTAGTAAAGCACTGGAACAGGTTACCCAGAGGGGTGGTGGAATATCGATCCTTGGAGGTTTTTAAGACCCGGGTAGACAAAGCCTTGGCTGGGATGATCTAGTTGGGGATGGTCCTGTTTGAGCAGGGGTTTGAACTAGATGACCTCCCAGGTTCCCTTCCAACTCTAGTTTTTGATGATTCTATAATTCTCATACGATGGTGGTTGTATCTTGTAAGGAGAGGGGTTTCTGAGTTTTGTATTGCTTGTGTGCAAGTTTAAGCAATTATGGAGCTCCCGAAGTCTTCATATGCATACCTTTCTACTATTTTACACATCGAAATAAGTAACTCAAATGTAGAGTCCAATAACTGAGCCAGCTGATTGTTTAAAGTGGAGTGCACCTGATTTGAGTGTGCAATGAATAAAAATTACATGAGGAACTGTATCTCAGTGGTGTTACTTGATCCTTTACTTTTATACCTGCTATATTACATGCCTCAGATTCTACTCCTTCATTCAGAAAACAAAACAAATCCTTGGATGAACATCACTTTGATAGACGTATATTCAAAGTCTGCTAAATAGTTCTGCAGAGATGACACTGCTGTTCAATTGTGCTAATGGCACCTGGTATTTCAAGACAGATGTATGTGGAAAAGATGACAAGTCTATAGTGATCAGAGTCCTGTATAAGGCAGTCACATGCCAAGTCACTGTGAGGTCCTGAAATGTGTTAGTAATGTACAAAGTTTTCTAAATGAAAATGTGCACATTTCTAATTTAAACTACAGCATCAGAAATTCAGACAAGATGATTCACAACTTCAGAAAATAATTGTGCAAATAAATTATTCCTCAAAACAACTGGCCCAATTAAGTCTAATTCCTCTCTACAAAAAGCAGATGCACACATTCTGTCAAATAGAGATGTTGAACTAAAGTAGTTGCAGCATTTCACGACTCATCCTGATGTAGAAACCTGACAGAATAAAGGGGGGTTTTTTAGCTTGGCAAACTATGCTTTTGAATTAATAAATGTTGCATTAGAATTAATTTTACATGATTTAGAAGTGGCAGAGAAACAGTTGTTCCTAGCTGGAAAGGTTTACAGGGGCAATCTCTCCTATTTAGAGTTAATTGACAGCAAAACGAAAGAAAAGAAATCCTGAAGAGAGATTTTTTTTTCCCCATGGTGGGCAATTTGAAAGAAAATGTATATCCAGCTTTCTGCAAATCATGTCCCTCTGGAATATCTACAGTTTATATAGTAGGTGTTGATGGCCAAATTGATGGGTGGATTACCATGAAGGAATTCTATATAAAAATTCAGTGCTGCAAAAGCTGGGGAGAAAATAGGCAAACTTTTTAGGGCCCTGAGAATTCCTTACCCTCCTGACAGCAGAACAATGGCATGAAAAGAAACAGTGTCAATGGTACTGAGTCCCTATTCCTTCAACTGCCAGACTCGTAAATGTAACCACAGGAGTTAAGTTTGATGCTTTTCCTCCCCTATACCTTTACATAGGCTAAACCAGTGGTTCTCAACCTTTTTTGTGCCAGGATCCATTTGTAAACATCAATGGCAGTCCTAAGAGCCCTTCACTCCTGTCCCTCTGTCCCCTACCCCCAGGTCCCAGCCCCCACAGTATGTGGGGCAGAGAGTGGGCATGTGGGGCATGGGGGGTTTCAGGCTGGAACCCTGACAGCCTACAAGGGTAAAGCCACAGTTTCCCATGTTTTTCTCCTGTAAAGTAGAATCCAATTTTAAAGTTGGTTCTCAACCCTTTCATATATTCTTGCGACCCACTTTTGGGTCATGATCCACAACCCAGCATTTCTCAACCTATGCTCCTAAGGCTACCTGACCTCCACTACTAAATCCTTCTGTTAAGGATGCCCAAGAAGAAACAAGAATGAATGGGCAACTGGTGATCTGGGACTACTGCCTGTCCTGCTAATGGCTGACCCTACCATATAGTTTCCTTGTGCCGCCCCATCGGCTTATCCATCTCCATCTTGTATCCTTGGTCTTATGCTGAGGTTGGAAGTTCCGTGGGGCAAGGGCTGACTTTTTGGTTCTGTATTAGCACAAAGGGCTCTTGTTCCATGACTAATGGTCATAGGTGTGACTGCAATATGAACAGGAGGGAATAGAGCTCAGTTTACCTGATCTCAGCTCAGCAAGGCCCAGAGGAGGAAAAAAAAGCAATAAATAGTATTGGTCATTAAAGTCAGCAGATCATCCTCTGAACACACTGAGATTAAACTCCAGGAAAATGCTGACTTTTCCACATAATCACTTTATAGGTCAGAATCATACTTCAAGGTTGGCTCAAAGTAGATATACTTGCCAGATGGCACCCTGTCAATCCATGTCTGACTTGGTGCAGTATCATTAAACCTCTGTGAATTTACCAGGAACAAGTAAGGTGCCATTTTCATAATCTTTTTGAAATGGGTAATTGACTCACTGGCAGCTGGTCTAAGGCTGAGTTTGCATTATTTTTTTTTAAATTAATTTGCAAAAGATGTTAACTAGTCCACTGTGCAGGAAAATTAAGAGGTAGATGAGGAAGTTAGGAACAGAATAAACGAGCCATGGGTGAAATGTAGGAAAGTGACTGAAGTAGCCTGTGATAAGAAAATGCCAATTTGTCTGACGAGAAAAAAGCGACATGTCAGTGATAAGGCAAGTGCTATTGTATTGATCACAGTGCTCAGCAATGAAGAAACAATAGTAGCCCATGATGAGCGTGACCAAGATGAGGATGCTGAGGTGTATCTAAAGAGCCAGCAGGAAATATCGTGTTAGAAACAGCAGTGTAGCAACAAGTGACTGACATCAATAGAGAAAAAGCTGAGTGAGAGAGCAGACTGAGACAAAAACAGTATGGGCATGTACCTAGAGCAGGGGAGGGCAATTATTTTGGGCGGAGGGCCACTTACTAAGTTATGGCAAGCCATCGAGGGCCACATGACAGGCAGCCAGGGGCAGATATATATTAATTTTCTACATTTTTAGGGGCCCTGTGGGCTGGATAGAATGGTCTGGTGGGCCACATCTGGCCCACGGGCCACATTTTGCCCACCCCTGACCTACAGGGTCTGAAAAGTGTGTGGGAAAGAAAGTTCAGGCCATGAGAGCCAAAGGAAGGAGAAAGAAGTGAATACCCAATAGACTGTGACTGGGTATATAAAACAAGACTGGTATTATTGTGCTAGATAGCCCTACTTACAAAGGGACATCTGGGTACAATCTGTAAAGTAAGTACACTATTTTTGCTAAGGAAACACTGGAGTACCAGTCATTGCAAAGAGCCAATTTTTTCCAACCTACTGGGCTCATAAATGCCTAAGTGTGATTCTATTCCTCCCTGATGCTGGAGTCCCTGAAAAACAGTTAATGAAAAAGGTGGCTGGGTCCTACTTCTCACTGTTTTTTTTGTGACTCAGACTTAAGGATAAGGTGATAGTGTGTTACAAAGGTAGATACATTAACGGATTTTCAAGCACTTGAACAGGGTGCAGTAGAACCACAGTTAGGTGCTCAAGTTTACTTAGATGACTAATAGGTGGAACAGAATCTGCCGCAAATTCTACAAGGAGGTAGAGCCCTTGGGCATCTTTCATATACAAGTCAGGAGGGCTAGCTGAGCTGAGGGGGAGTAGGTTACAGGCATGCTCTCTGCACATGGGAAAACTCCAGGAGGAATTCAGTGTACTTAAGCAATGCTCCAGGAGGATTTCCTGGGACTATATACCTCTGTCATGACCCCAGCACAGGCTTGTGCCTAAGGCTAAGTACAGACATTCAAAAAGCTCAAGCCTGAATTGATTCAATCTTTGCAGGTTAGCCTAACCTGCATAGATTGAACCAATTTGCAAGTGAACAGACATTCATGTTTGATTCAGGAAATGCAGGCATATGCCTGCAGTGGTTCAGGCTAGAAGATGGGGGGCACTAAAAGAGCCCTCCCTTCCCATCTGTAGCAGTTGCAAGGCTTGAGGGAAGCTGATGGGGAGTGGGGGGCGTCACCAGACACCAGGCAGGGCAGCAGCCTTAGGTGAAGCGGGGCTGGGAGAAGGATTAAACTCCCCTGTCTCCCCTTTTGGGCATGGGCACAGGCACAGGAACCCCAGCTGGGGTCTGCCTGGCCTGGCTCTGGCCATGCCCCCCACTGGCTGTGGTCCCTGTGCCTGAGAGGGGAGACAGAAGAGTTTAATCCCTTTCCCTACCCCACCTTCACCTGAGGCTGCCTCCCGGGCCAGCTCTGGCCATGCCCCACACTGCACGAGCAGCCAGCAGGGTGGAAAGCGAGACATACTCTGGCTGGGGACCCTCTGCCCAGGCCCAAGATGGGAGACAGGGGAGTTTAATCCCCCTCCCTCCCCCTAAGTCTGCTGCCCCATGTCCCTGCCCCCTGCCCTCCAGAGGGGAAGTCTGGCAGGGGCTGCTCCACCTCCACTAGGCAGACCAGGCTGTGTCAGCTGGGTTTCCCCACCTCCACCCACTTGTCAGCCAGCTCTTACTGCTCCGGCTAAGGAGCAGAGGGGCAGGGCCAGTCCAGGGCTGCAAAGCATGCTAGGATGCTGGGGAACTCTAACTTAACTTGAACCAGGAACCATGACTGAGTGCAGAGTTGGCTTGCACACTGCTGTAACTTAAATAGAAAATTAACTCTACTTTGTCATATATTAATAGGAGAACATTCTAAACAGTACAATTGCATTAATGCTAAGCACAGATTTAATCCTTACCCTCTATATACTTTTTTAATTGTGAATAAGAGCACACAAAGAGCATTACAGAGCACTGGCCAGTTACAATACACAAAGAAGTTTGCAGGTTATCCCAAAAGTTTCCAAGGGCAAATAAGAAGGGACAAAAATGGACAGTAAGAACTCAATAATGGGATTCAAAACCTTATATCCATGTGTCCTTATATCAATAAACTGCATGTACTTTCTATATATTAGGCTTGGCAGAATTCAATTTTTATTTTTTAATAATTTTGAAAGGTAAAAAAACAATTTTTGTTTTTAAGCATTTATTTTGATTTTTAGCAACTGAATTTTTCAGGGCTGCACAAAATTAGGGGCATTTTCCCATTTTTTTTATTGAATTACACTTTCAGGATTGCATGAAATTAGGGGTGTGGGAGCAGACAGTGTAGTGTTGACAGCTTTATAAAATCACATGCCAAAATATAAAATGTAAATATCCATAAATCAATAAATCATACCTACTTTAAATCATTCTGTTCATTCATCAGGAAAGAGCTAGTAGACAGGGACCAGAAGAAGAGGGCAGGACCCTGCTGCCACAGGGCTGGGACCTCCAATACTCCCCCCATCCCCTTTTAGGTAAAGGTTTGTTTGCTTCCCCACCTGTGAATTAGTAGCCAATTGCTTAGTTATTAGGCCAGAACAAGCAACTAATTCCTTAACTGATAAGTCATTAGGCCACCCATTGTTTTCCTCTTTAACCCCTTGGCCCTCTGCCCCCCCCCCCATCTTTCTTTCTTTCCTGTTACAGTCCCCTTTCTACGAATTTTTATGATTATCAATGGGAATATTTTTCCCTCCATCTGTGGATGTGAGGTGAAATTGGTGTTTATCAATGGTTATCGAGAAAAATTGAATCTTGCCAATCCTGTATATAATTGACTGTATTCTGAGACAACATAGCACTGCAGTTGGGGGGGAAAAAAGATCCGAGGCATTTCTAGAATATACTTAAGGTTATTTTTTTATTAAATAACGTTTTTCATCAATGAATATTTTAAACTACAGAAAAGTTCAGTTGATATAACCCAGATAAAAAATTTTCCACACTTTTTCCACATTATTACAGTTCAACACATCTTAACTATATTTTTGATCAATCCATTAAATGAACATTTTGTATAGTTTCTCTTCAATGCATTCAATGGTAACACAATAATCTCTCTCAATCCTTGCTACTTTTATGCATATTCAGTCCAATAGTTGTTTGGATTTGATTGTCTCAAGAAAGGGTAAATCTGTTGCTTCCTGAACACAAAGAGCAGCTTCTTGTCAGCAGTTTGCAGTACATCTAGCCTTGTTGCAACCAGTTTCTCTTTAATGTCCGTTTGGTTCTGAAGACATGGTAGAGCTCCACTGAGCTCAGCAAGCAGGATGGGACCTAAGGTGCTTGTAGACATGTGGGGGTGCTGCTCTGATGCATGGTAATTACAGCGAGTGTGCTAATTAGTGTGCTCCAGCAGCCTCTGTGTCTTGTGTATTCAGTGGCCCATGCTTCAAAATGGCAGCAGGAGTGTTTTAGCTAAAGCTCATCAAATGAGCACCCCCCACCACCATTTTGAAGCATGACATGCTGAATACACGGTTCACTGTGGGTGCTTTAATAAGCAGGGCTCATGGAGCCCCTCTAATTAAAGTGCCCCATCCTCAAAGCATATGGAAAGACACTAGAGCTGTGCAAAGCTTTGGGTGGTGATTCAATTTGGAGAACATTCGGCCCAATTAAGTGGCTGAATCTCCGAATCCGCATTGAATCAGGGGACCAATTAAAAGGTCTGAATTGATTTGAAGCTCTCCGAATCTTCGGGAAAGATTCGGAGAGCTTTGATGATTGGACAGTCCCTGGTGGCTGCAGCAGGGAGCTGCAGCTGACTCCGAGTTGGTAAGTACTAG
>NW_017729009.1:4647779-4648170 GCF_001723915.1 Gavialis gangeticus | reverse complement strand
CTCTCCCTGAACCCCCCCCCACAGCTGCGCCCCCTGCCCCAGCTCCTGGCCCTTTAAAGAAAAGCCCCGGTGCTTGCCAGGTGGGGGGCGATCCCCACTGCCCACCACTGCCCCACGCTGCACGGGGGGTGCTTTGCCACAAGACCCCAGCCCCCCTACAGCTGCCCTGCCTGGGCCAGCTCCAGCCCTTTAAGAAAAAAACACCCAAGAAAAGCCTCAGGACTCGTGGCTCCTGCAATGGCCTTGGGGATTCAGGGGGCTCGTGCAGAGTCCCCCACATGGTACAGGGCAGTAGAGAGCAGCAGGGATCGCCCCCTGCTGGCAGGAATGGTGAGTGCAGGGGTTTTCTCGTGGTTTTTTTCTTCTTAAAGGGCCAGCGCTGGCCCGGGTG
>NW_017729009.1:4637535-4642779 GCF_001723915.1 Gavialis gangeticus | reverse complement strand
AGTGCGGGGGTTTTCTCGTGGTTTTTTTCTTCTTAAAGGGCCAGCGCTGGCCCGGGTGGGGCACCCCTGGGGAGGCTGGGGGGAGCAAGAGGAGGGTTGGGGGGCTTGTGGCAGAGCCCCCCCATGCAGCATGGGGCAGTGGGAGGCAGCTGGGATGCCCCCCCCCGCCCAGCAGTACCCAGTGAGCACTGGGGCTTTTTTTCCCCGAAGTGCTGGGAGCTGGGGCAGGCGGGGCAGCCACTGCTGGGCTGGGAGAGGGGTGGGGGATGGGCCTGGCTGATTTGGACATTTGGCAGCAGCCAAATGTCCAAATCAGATCTGGCCGAATTGATTCAGGACAGTGATTCAAATCACCAAATCAAATCACTGTCCCCTGAATCAGTCGAATCTGAATCTGAAGTGAATACTACCCGCTTTGCACAGGCCCCTTACAGACAAACTGGTTCAGAGAAGCATGACATCTTTGTAGGCAACAACCTACTTCATCAGATGCTATGAATGGTGTCACTGTTTCCTAACTATTGCCTCTTCACAGGTGTGGAGCTCCACATCCCAGATGGCCTCGATCCACAGACTCACCATAAATCAAAGCAAACCCTTTCCTACCATATCTCTTCTTTGGGCACTCTGGATATATAACTTGACTTGCCAGGTACACGTGAGAGGTGTACCATGCAACACAGACTGTGCACAGGATGCTACAAGTCACTTTTTACTTAGACAACACAAAAAGTTTACAAATCTAAACAAAATGATAAGCCCTAAATGCATTTTTCTACCTCAGTCTGGAGCATTCTTTGGGCTTAGATCATTGTTCTCTTGGATGTTCAGGATCTTTCTTTTGGCTTCCCTCAGTATCACAGAGCCTTTCTAGATGAGCTAGCTTTCCATAACCTCTTTTAAACTGAGCCTGCCTGCATGAAAGCCTGAGTGTGTCTTCCTTTATCCTGCCCAAAGTTTTCTATGTGATTCTTTAGTGGAGTTTATATGTCCCTCCACTAATACCAGATTCTTTGATCACTCTTTGGGAATTTCCTGTTTCCCAAAGTCCAGCCCCTCACGGGATGTTTGGCGCAAACTGATTCTCCTAGAGTTTGGTCAGAGCAATGTCATAAAAGGAAACAATTCCCTCTTGTTCCTGAGGTAGTCAAGATGTGGCAATGTCCCTGATAGCAGCTGGGGGATTCTATAACAGCGCAGAAGCACAGGCGAATTAATGCACAGGCCAGCTGAGCACGACCCCAGGGGCCCCTACCAATCTGAGGCCCCCAGATCCTCATCAGCAGGGAAGCAGAAGTGGGGTTTTGCTCTGGGCGCATTTGCACCCAGTTTAAAACCTTAGCTTTCACATTTCTTTTGCTGCTGTAGCTGGGCCCCTCCCCCAGTGGGGCTGGGGCAGGGGGGCAGGCTGGGGCCAGGCCAGCCAGAAGTGCTGCACAGCGCTGCACCTTTGCAGGTGGGCGGCGGTGCTGAGGGGGCTATAGCTCCCCAAAATTCAACTTAGCCCCCTGTAGCCACCCATCCCAGCGCTACCACCTGCCTGCAGAGGCACACCGCAGCACTCCTGGCCTGAGCCAGCCCAGCCCCGTGCACAGCACCACAGACACGACTGGGCAACGGCTTGTGGGGTGGGAGGGGAGGGGAGGGGGGCTACCTCAAAGTGACTGAGAGTGGGAGAGGGGAGTGATCCTGTGTGGGGAAGTGTGTGACTGGGTGTGTGTTTATGTGCATGTGTGTGTGTGCTTCTGTGTGCATCTGCTTGTGTCTGTATGTGTGTGTGCGCATCTGCTTGTGTCTGTGTGCATTTGTGTGTATGCATCTGGGTGTGTGCACATCTGTGTGCATGTGTACACGTATCTGTGCATCTGTGTGCATCTTCATCTATGTGTGCATGCATCTGTGTATGTGTGCACGTCTGTGCATCTGTATGCTTTGGTTTCTCTGTGTGTGCATTTGTATGTGCATCTATGTGCCTGTGTGCATGCATGTGTGTGCACGGGTGTGCGTGCATGCCTGCACACATCTATTTATTGCAGGGAGAGTATGTTTGTCTCTGTGTGTCCATGTGCAGAGAGTGAGTGAGTAGAGTGCATGCTTATCTATGTATGCACACGTCTGTGTGTGTGTGCCTGTGTTCGTGGCAGGGAGATTGTGTTTGTGTCTGTGTCCATGTGCAGAGAGTGAATGAGAGTAGACTGCATGGCTGTCTGTGTGAATACCTGTGTGTGCACGCCTGTTTGTGTGTGCATGTTTGGCCATAGCGAGGGAGTGGGGTGGAGAGCAGGGAGAAGAGGGGGGCATGTGCCCACCCAATCCCAGCCAGCAGGGTCCACCCAGCCTCCCCTGGCACCACCAGGAGGAGAAGAGGACCCTCCCCTGCAGCCCAGCTCCCATGGGGGGGAGGGGGACTCCAATTTTGTGTTTTCCCAGGGCCCCAGTACACCTTAATCCGCCTCTGCACAGAAGCATTCTATGATAGAAATTTTTGTGAATACAATAAATTCTGATCAATACAATGAATTTAAGTTGTTCATAGACAGATTCTCCAAATCATCACAAATTCTCACTGGGTTTTATTTAAACCACATTCACTTGCTTTAGTTTGTCATTTGGCCAGCCAGACTCTTGCAACGTGTTGTCACATGGACACCACAATATGTAATGTTTGATTTTGACCATTTTGGGGCAGGGGTGAAGAGGATAGGGAAATTAACCTTGCTGTGGGATTTGTTTTCTGTTTTGTTTTGCTGTACAATTAAGATTTGTATCTTGTATGTACTATCACAGTGGTTATCAACCTTTTCAGACTCAAACTACCCCTCTTTTTTACTATAGAAAAATAATAGGGCAATCCTTCCGTTGCAAAGAACTCATAAAACCCACAACAGGTCAAAATGTTTTTGACACTGTGGATTCCTGTTTGAAATCTCTGGGTTTATCTTGTGAATCATGTATAGTTGTTAGCACACCTAAAAATGCTGATATTTTGTGTGTGTCCCCACCCCACACACACACCCTTAAAAGGATTTTGTGGTGCCTGAGGATGCCATAGCACTCAGGTTGAGAATCACTGCACTAGCTCTCAGTCCAAATTTTCAAAATTGTGCATGCAAAAATTAAGTTGTGTACATAATTTGCATGTGTACACACTACAATTGTGTGTACAGTCAAAGTAACTAGACATCCAAGCCAAGACCCTGATTCTCTAAGGTATACCACTTGGACATACCCTTGTGATCCCGCTGAATTCTGTTAGCTTCAAATGGACTCCACGCAGAGGCAATATTGTGATCTACATGAGCAACTGCACTTCACATTTATATATATGCCTCAATGCAAAAAAATCCACCTTAACTATACTATCTTCTGTTTAGCTATTCTTGGTCCATTATTGTATAATTAGACAGCAGTCAGAGCTTAAGACAGACATTTCAGTACAGTAAAGTAGAAGTATAGGATCATTAATATTGAAGACCCCAGTTCTGAAATCCTTACTCCCTGTCACTGATGGAGATTTAACCTAATGACTGCAGGGCATGGCCAACAGGAAGTATAAGAAAAATTGCAATTATTAAATTTAAAAACACTGTTCAGTGTTCACCTATCATTCCTATACTGCTTGCTTTAGACAGCAATCTTTGCCATTTTGTAGCACTGCTGAAGCACTAACTGTAAGTAGATCCTGTTGCTTGCTTAGGTTTTATGAATACTCTAGCTACTCCGCAGCTGTTGATACCATTTTGGAATGCAAACATCAGCACCGCTCCATCCTCACCTCTCTAGACCTATGCAGCCTGTAGCAAATTCTGTGGGTCTAAGCCAGTTAACCCCTGTAGCATGGATTGTAGTTTAGGGACTGTTCAGCAGAAAGATCAGTTTCCGTTATAGGTTCTGCACATTGATCTTACTGCCATGCATACAGACCCCTCTGGCCCTGCCTGTCATGGTATGGACTGAGGCACTTTCTGTATTCACCTAATCTTTAAGAAATCCATACAGACTTTGAAACGACAGAATCATGCTGCCTAGGTATGACTGGCTTACTGGCAGACACAGGGGATACAAAACATAAGGAACTGGCTTTGAGGGTAATGCCAAGGTGATGAATGGAGACAAAAAAATGAGAAGCCCAATTTAGAAAGGGAGAAATTCTGCAAATAAAAGCATCTTAAAAGGCAACTACTGAGTGAGTTCAGAATCAAGTCCCTTTTCCCTCAGTAGCTGTGTCTGACTATTCAGGGCTGAAAATGCAAGGGTTTATGGGGATTTCTAACTATGATCAAATAGTGTTATGTATGTTTTCATTCTCCCCTTTGTTGAAGTCCATGCACCCCTTGCAGATTTCCTTCCAAATTCCTTTAATCTGTCCCATGAAAGATAACTCAGTGGTGATGCAGATCTGAATTCCTTCCTGGTCACAGGCATGGGGCCAAGGTTCTTCTTTCCTTTGCTATGAAGCATGTAAGGTTTCTTCTAATCTGTCACATTCACTTGTTAACTTCTCTTCTTCCTCAGTAAGAATGCTCTCCTCTCTTTTTGCTAGGATTCTCAGTTTCAGACAAAATGGGTAAGACTTTTTGAAGCATGAGTGTTTTCTTTGGCACTGTATCTGCCTTTTTCGTACTCTGCGTTCAATCTTTCCTCTTCTGCTACTATCTCCTACAGATACTGTTTTGCCAAATGCAGTGTTCTCTGCTTTGTGTCAGATTTATTTTGGACAAAATTCAGAATGCAAACAGAATTGGTCAGAATCTCATGCATAAACGTGAGTGTTCTAGTGTCTTATTTGTCACAATGTGATTATTTATCTTATGTTCCACAAAATATTATTTACCCAACAAAAATTACTTTTTATTTGTGAAAGAGGCAAAACTCCAAAGTTTCACATCTTTTTCTTGTCAGCATAAACAGTAGAAATAGATACATTTGTTTATATAAATATGAATACATATTCATATTTACATAGTAAGGGATCTTTATGGAAAACACTTATTAACAAGGCTAATGCATAATGCCTCAAGTACTTTAATTAAAAAGATTAATCCATGGTAGTAAGCAATGTACCAGCAGTACATTTCTGAAGGATAAAGCCCTAGTTGTATATTTTATAATTCAGAGGCAAGTATTTATATCTTATGAGGGTTAAAATATTAACATTCATGAGTGATTATTAAAAATGAGACTAAGTAAATACATTCCTGATTACAACCCCAATTCTTTAGGTGAATGCTTTCCATTCCAGTG
>NW_017729009.1:4631338-4632535 GCF_001723915.1 Gavialis gangeticus | reverse complement strand
AGCAGTACATTTTTGAAGGATAAAGCCCTAGTTGTATATTTTATAATTCAGAGGCAAGTATTTATATCTTATGAGGGTTAAAATATTAACATTCATGAGTGATTATTAAAAATGAGACTAAGTAAATACATTCCTGATTACAACCCCAATTCTTTAGGTGAATGCTTTCCATTCCAGTGGCTAAAGCGTTAGTGCTCACAGATCAATCAGGATCAGCCACTTGGTGATGAAATACTCTTCCAGTCAATGTGTCAGGTCCTTGTGCTCCAAAGTATCTCCTTATAAATAGGGGTCTACTTAACTCCCAAAGAGACAAAGCAATTTTCATGGCTTGGTCACAGCATGAAAAGCTGATTTGGTAGGCATTTCCTGACAGCCCTGCCCCTCACCACTGATTGGTGGAGTGGCATATACTATAAATATTAAAATTTAAATACAAACTTAAATATATTATAAATGTTACATGTAATGTTCTACAAAAAGTTTAAAAATACTAATTAATTCTAACCTTAATAGAAACATTTACACTTCGCTGACTGGCGCCTTCACTTACTCTATGTCGCCAGCACACAGTAACCTCTCAATCGTGTGATCTATGGCTGCAGTGATTGTCACATTATCTTTGTAACGCAGTAAACGCTGGGGCATTCTAAAACAGTGTATTATATGAATAACATGCCGGGCGGGTGGGGGAGGTTTAGGTTGATTTCATGGGAAATCGTGGCCAACGCAATATTTCCTGGTGATTGTGGACAACGCCATTTTTTTGTGGTTTCTGCAAAACTGGAAATTAAGTAGATCCATACCTACAAACCATTCCCAAAGCAACACCACTCTGACTTCTCAAAGTTCTTGTTATTGCCTTATACACTCTATCAGCTCTTGTACTCAAACTGAATTTAAAAGCACGCAAATCCTGTTTGATTTTGACCACAGAATAAAAATATAGTCAGTTGGAGGATAATAAACCTCCACTCAGCTCTTTAGGGTTCTTTGCATGCTGATGGTGGCAATCAGAAGTTAATCACTTCTGATCTTTACGCATTATTTATCTCGGTTACTCTAAAATGATTGCTGTGTAATGCTTCACCTTGTCCACATGCCCATATATTCCTGCTGGAAGTTGCACCTCTTGGGTTGAAGTTGCAAGACAAAGGAGCATTCAAAGGTGCACTGAAGAATACATTCAGGATGGTA
>NW_017729009.1:4625110-4626338 GCF_001723915.1 Gavialis gangeticus | reverse complement strand
CATTATTTATCTCAGTTACTCTAAAATGATTGCTGTGTAATGCTTCACCTTGTCCACATGCCCATATATTCCTGCTGGAAGTTGCACCTCTTGGGTTGAAGTTGCAAGACAAAGGAGCATTCAAAGGTGCACTGAAGAATACATTCAGGATGGTACGTATTAAAACACATCTTATAATTAAACAGGTCTCCACTTAAAAGATGTTGAAGATACATTACCAGATAGAGAGCTTATGCTTGCATGGCAGATCATTACCCATGTAATAATAAACCAATTGGAATAAAGACTGTGCTTATACCCTACTCCCCTCCCTGCTCACCATATATCTTCTCCTCTTGTACCCTGCAGCACTCAGCTTTATGTTTTCCATCACACTGCCTCCAACCACTGCTACGCTGTCATCCCTCAAGAGTCCCTTCTTTCCTTTTCAGGCCTCTCTCAAACTTCTCCCTCTCTTTTTCCTCCTGCTCTATATCAACGAGGGCCCCTCCTGAAGCCTGATCTGGTTCTATTTATACTGTAAACAGCTATGGGGCAGGGAACAGCTTGGGAAAACCTTGTTAGATCCTGCATGGCTTGTAAAAGGTCTAGGCAAGTCTCTTGCCACCCACCTTCCCCCTAGGATAAATTGAATTCTTCCCATGGGGTCACCAGGGCGCGTTATTGTAATTGCCAGTTCAGTGTAATTACTTTGCAAAGTTGATTGTTCACACTGAAAAGCCAGCAGACAGAACGTACGGCAGACGATGTGCTTGCAGTGTAAAACAATGCCTTCCGGCCCTGTCTAGAAGGCAGCCGGGCATCAGAGAACGGTTTAAGGCAGCGATTCTCAACCAGACTGCCATGGCACCCGGGGCTGCTGTGGGATCCTTGGAAGGATGCCGCCGGGTGCTGCACAACTCTAGGAGTGCAGACACCTGCACCTGATTCACAAGATAAACCCTGAGATTTCAAATAGGAACCTAAACAGTCCAAAATGCTCTCCCCTGCCATGGTTTGAGTTTCTTGCAAGGAAAGAATTGCTTGGTTATTTTTCTTTAGTCAAGAAAGGAGCCATAGTTAAGGCCTGGTATTTTTTTTGTGGGGGGGGTGACCGAGACCCCTGGGGCCCTGAGCCCATGGAGGGGGGCTCAGCCCACGGGGGGGGGCATGAGCCCACCGTGGGGTGGAGCTATGAGGCCACCGTGAGGGGGTGACCGCTATGAGGCCACCCGGGGGGGGTTGCAGG
>NW_017729009.1:4603629-4624831 GCF_001723915.1 Gavialis gangeticus | reverse complement strand
TCGCGCGATCCCTGCCCCTCCGCCGGCGGCGCGGGGCGGGGGCTGCCGTGAAGTCATCCTCGCACGGCGGCACCACCAATCAGGGCGGCCGCGGCGGCCGGGGGGAGCCGACGCGCCGCCCGCGTTAAAGGGGCCGGGCAGGCTCCGGCCCTCGCCCTCCCCTGCTCCTGCTGCCTCGGGGCGTCCGGGGGAGCCGGGGACAGGCCGGGGAGGGGGGTAAAAAAAGGCAGGGGCACGTCCCGGTGCACCCCGAGGAGGGCGGATGCAGGCAGCTAGGGAGCAGGAGATATTACCCTTCCCTTCCCCCCTTCCCCCGTCTCTTCCCCTCCTGCTGCCTCCCTCACCTCTCCCCTCGGCTGCTTCTCGCCCCGGGCCCCTTCCACCTTCCCGGGCTCGGCCCCGGCCCGCCCGTCGCAGGTGTCACCTCCCCCGCTTGTGCTCCGTGCCGGCGGGTCTGGAGGTGAGTGGTGCCCTGTCCAAGGTACTAGGCTCTTTGCTTCTCTGAGTAGGGACAACAAAGGTGATTGATGTCCCCAGTGCCCAGGCTGGCGAGCAAGGGAGTTCGTACTTGTCTTCTCCTCCCCAAAGCCAGGAAGGGGGAACAAAGCGTGACCCAACAAATCACTAAGGTGGGCAGCCGAGCCTTTGTTTCCCTGACTGGGTGAACACAGGCAGCAGAGTGCCCCCTTAGCTCTGCCCTTAGCTGAGTATTAGCCACATCCAACCTAGCCTCTGTCCTCCCCTGTCTTTGAAGAGAAGATACCAGGCCTAGAGTCCCTCTGCCAAGTCCCACTCTGCTGTTTGGTTCAAGTGCAGGAGTTTCTTCTGCTACACAATACACTCTGGGCCCTTAGAGATTTAAAAGTGATCATGAGTTTTTCCCTACACCCATTGTTTCATAATTAAGAGCTGGAACCCTTACAAGCAAGCCTTTTCCAGTATAAGAGGGCTGAAAATGTTTGTGCTCTACGTTTGACTTCTGAAAAATGAGATCCTCTCTCTAGACTTGTGAACCAAATTGTAGGACACTCTAGCAGGGATATAAATCCCAGAAGATTGTTCTAAAAATCTATTTGTCTCTCAGATCCTCCCCCAAAAAGTATTTCTAACAGAAAGCCCTTCATCTGGATTGGATCTGTGACATTTGGCAGTGTTTCTATTGCTTCCCAGTGCAATTTTGTGTGTGTAAACCAAGCTTCTTTCGGTGTCATAGAGTTATGACAAGCTATATAGCCTAGGGTTAGGAGAAGATATATTACACTAGTTTTTTCTTACTGCTTTACTTCACAATAGCTGGAATAGCCTAGTAGCTTGGACCCTGCAATATGGATTTTACTGAATTAGGCCAGGAATATTTCTGTTGTTTTCGTAAGATGTTAGAGGGGCATTTGGGCCAGTAAGTTATTATTACCCTGCACTTGCAGGAACTCAGTGTTCCTGAAAGATAAATGAGCCATCATTTAGAATACAGAGAAACTCCATGGACCAATGGGAAAAGAAGCACCTTGCCTAATGCATGGAATATTTGTCATAAAAATATATCCCAACACAGTAGTAGTCAAACGTGCACTCACAGGAAGGTTACAGCATTTGTTGTTCTATGCTACATCCCCCTGGATACATATTTCTTGCCTGGCTGCCTCTGCTGTCATAGCTAAGAGCTAACTAATCTGAAAAGAAATTCAGACATCTCGTGCATCACGCACTACGCTGAGAACCTCCGCTCTCAGTCCAGTGTGTTTCTAGCTCCAGGACAGATGATTCTTTCCACATGGCAAGCAGATGAAGGCCCTGCTAGCAACAGAAAAATCCATGTCTCCTTCACTTCTATAAATTTATATTTTTGTTAAGAATTATCTCCAGTCAGCCATATCAAAGGAAGCTCTCAGTCTCCTTGGAGAAGTCTGAACCAAACTAGGCCAGGAAAGCATTAAAATCCTGCATTAAAATCCCCCAGAGCAACAGATCCCTGCTGCCTCCCTTCATCCTTAGCACTGTGGCCTCTTTCCTTATAAGCCTGACTTCTCAGGCATTGAAATCACTATCTGAAAGTACCCTAGTTCCAGGCAGAAAGCACATACATTCAAATGATTTCCCTTGATTGCTGATAGGAGGGTAAAAATAGATTTGAAAGTTGCTTTTTTCTCAGCCTTTTTTCTCACAAGCAAGCAGATGACTCTCACTCATCTGGAACAATGCAGTGGAACCATGGCAGTGCTTCTTCAGCAACACAGGGATCAGCCAGCCAGTATCAGCACCCTGAAATCAATATATCTGTGATGAAGGCATCAGGTCTTTATATCCTTTTCCAGCTTCTAGATCAAGCCGGTTTGGCAGCATCTGATTTGACAGACTGATTGAAATGTGGAGGGCTGCTCTAACAAAGGAGCAAATTCTAGTCCATTTCTCAAAGACTACTTCTTGGGGTTTATCTTTTGGTAAACATCACCCAGAATCACTGGCTCCAGATCAAAAGTACCAGCTGTCCTGAGGAGCTGAGCATTGCTCACTCAGGAAGCTCAAAAGCAGCGTAGGCACAATTGCATCATTTGCTCTCATTTACGTGAAGGAATCTCTACACATCCTGGTATTCTGTGCAACTCAAACCTCAGATGGGAGGCGAGTTGGAGGCATATCCCTCGACATTCCCTTGGTGTCCCCAGAATGAGGTGATCTTCCCTGGAGACGCAAGGAAAGACTGTCACCAACACTCTCATTCTCTTCACCTGTTGTGGTAACTAATGCCAGCACAAGTAACACATGCAAACAAGACACCTACCTTTGCTATTGCAAAATATAGTTCTGGAACCAGCACATCCATAAAAGAAGTTGGTATAGATTAGTCCCCTGTAACAATGCAGCAGAATTCCAGCTTGCTGCAAATTAACCTCAGAGGAGCAGGAGGTTGTACCAAACTTGTACTAAACTACAAAACTTCAGATGATGACAAGATTGGGTGGCTTGAAGTCAATTGTTCATTGGCATCAGTAGGCTGAGATGTAACTGAAGAACTGATACTTGCATAGGTTGTTCTTGATTTTATTTACATGCTCAGTGGGTAAGTCTACATGTTCATTAATGCACTTTTGCTAATGCACATTAAAACTTAGTACCTCTGGGTACCTGTACATGAGCGTGGAGGCTGCTCTGATATATTGTAATTACAGTGCATAAGAGCAGGCTGAATTACTCGAGTCAGCTGGAGCATGGTCATTACCATGCTCCAGCCAGCATCTGCATATCATGTATCAGTGTCCTCACACTTTAAAAATGGATGTGGATAGTGTCCCCATGCTTCAAAAATACTGGTGAAGGTACCTTAACTAAAGCTCATTTGATGAGCTTTAGATAAAGCACCCCCACCACCATTTTGAAGTGCAGGGACACTGATACATGAGATGCTCTGGGTGCTTTAATTAGAATGGCATTAAAGCACACATGTAGATGCACCCAGTAAGCACCTTAAATAAGAAAACACAGCACATCATACTACCTAGGACACTGCCTAGAACAGTTCATTTGACATTAATAGCCATACCTAGCATCCACTGAAATGCCACTGAGTAGGGCTCTGTTGAACTGTGGCCTGCAGAACTGTTATTACTGCACTCAAGAGAAAGGGGCCAGCTTTACTATCAGATCTCAGGTTTTGTCCATAGGTATGGTGATTAGAAGAGGTATCTTACTTGACAATTGAAAAAACTTCATCTGGAGTTACTGAGTGACAGTAAGGATGGTGCCACAATGTCACTTTGTGATGTGCTTTTCAGAGCACAATTGCAATTGAAATTCTACTTTCTAAGACAGACAGTAAAATAGAAGGGGCACAATAAATTTGCTGTGGACAGTGAAGAATCAAGTACTGGATTCTGAATGGAAGGAGAGCAGGTGAGTTACTTATTGCCATATTTTTAGGAAGACATTTCAATAGCACCAATCAAGACATTAGCAGCAGCTAGTGAGAAATCCTTGTATGTTAAAGCTGTTGGACAGCTCCCATCTACCACAGTCTTGGCAACAGATTTTATGTGAGGAGCAAAAGACATCTGTGAATCAAAAACTGCTTCTAGGTTTCCAGGCACAGAAGCTGCCTAGAAGTGTGGAGAGCTGATTTCTATTTATTTAAAGCCTATAAGTAGCAGTGTTAAGGCAAAGGACATGAGTTTATCCCCTGGACCATGCCCTTGGCCACCTAGCCTACTGTAACTGCATTCTGACTAATGGCCAGAGAAACTGGGATCCAGGGTCTCTGCCTTCTATTTCCACAGCTGCCTTTTGCCTACTAAGTGACTTTTGACTTCCCCTCATTCTGCACCAGTTTCCCAGTATGTAGAATGGAGATGTAAAGCAATGTGAGATCTGTGTGTGATGTGCTACATATGAGGTAAATATTTGTTAATAATTATTAAAGCTTATCCAATTCTACCCCAACTACACAATCTGTCCAATAAAAGATATCAGCTTAAGGAATCCTTGCCTCTTGCATAATTTCTGGAGCATCATAGCTACAACATCACTCTTATTCAAAACACAGAACCTAAATCATCTTCCTCTTGTGCTGCCTCAGACATGTTCCCTTCCCTATTTTCACTGAATCCCTTCCTGGCTTCATAGGCTTCCACTCCCTTTTCAGATCCAATTCAAGCTGTTTGACCTGATCATTAAGAGCTTCTCAGTTCTTATCCTCCCCAGATTCCTAATTTGGGTGCATAATCTACCCGGTCTTGCTTCCCTAAAACGTCTCTTGTCCATCGCAGTTTCACAACCTGCTGTCTGAAATGGCTACCTCCTGTCTATAAACCAAGCCTTTTCTACTTTCACTTGTCCCATCTTGCTTCACTTCTCCCTTCACAGCCTCCTGCTTTTGAGGAGCTAGGACTGATTGTTCTGTGCCTCACCCCTCAGCTTTAAAATCATGTCTCTAGATCTGCCCATTTTTGACAGCTGGCACCTCTGCATATGGCCTGGATTAAATAATAGCCTATACCCACTACTGTCAGAGGATCATGGAATCCCAGCCAGCCCTCGAAATGCCATCTTGAAACAAACCAAAACAAAACAAAAACAACCTGAGAGGCAAGGCTGCAGCAGTGACACGTTAAAAGGACAGCTGTAGATCAGTAATGCCTTGATCCAGATGCCTTGAGAAGTCCATTTGTATTGGCTTTGTGTGCAGACGAAACAGCAAGGCACATAGAAATCTAAAACTCTTGGATCCAAATGTCATCTTCTTCCCCAGTGGCCTGAATGGCTAAAAAGCTGGTGCTACAATGCAAGTCTGAGAATAGGCAGGAAGTAGGACTCATGCGGTGTTGTGTGAATAGGTGTGGATAAACTGAGCACTACTGAGAGACAGAGATAAACACTAAGATTTAGCACATCCAGATCACTAAGAACCTTAACTAAGGCTGCTTTAGTAAAACTCGTTAATCTATTGATTCGTCAACAAAGCTGCCTCTGAGTAGCTGAACTAGGGAAAGTGCTGGCTGGATTTTTCCAGCTGGGTTCTTCTCTTTCCAGTAGCTACACAGCTTATTTTGGCCTTGAATCTTAGGTCTCTGGAACAGCCTAAGAAATAATTTTTATATGCCAGGTTGAGAGGATTTGCTGTTCCTGCCCCACTCCACTCCCCTGCTGTTCTGTGTATTGTTGTTTGTAAATAAGCTATAGTCATTGTTTTGTGTTTGCTTCTGGTTCTGCCCTATTCGCCCACCACTTGCTCAAAAAAGAAGCCACATGTTATGTTAATTAAACTGGGGAGCTCCAATGCAGTTGTGAGATAATCCCTGCTACTGGGATAGTCAGAACACATCCCATGCCTAAATCTGCCCAAAGTAAATATAGAAGCACTGAAGATAAATCATACTAGAGCACTACAATCTTGTGACGCTCCTTCCCTCCACTAGGAAAACCTGATGCAGGGCCATTAATGCTGCATATGGCAGTTAGCTCCAGGAGAGCTACTCTAAATGACCCTGGCAGGACATTCAAAGCCAGTTATATTTAAGTCACAAAAACAAGGTGCCAGGATACTCTGGGGTGTGATGAAATCCTTTTAAGGGTGCTGCAAGATGCTGCTGAACATTAGTACTGTTAATTATGCAAACACCTTGCATGTGATTCATAAGATAGATCCAGAGATTTCATAGAGAGATCTACTGTCAAAAGCATTCTGACCTTTGTGGTCTTTTTTTAATTCTTTGTGTAACAGGGACTCAGGCAGGAGCCCTGTTGCTTAGGATAGCTCTGGAAGGAGCACCCTGCCAAGTGGAAAGGATTTCATACCGGGGGGAAGATTGAGTGACGAGTGACGGACAGGCAAGAGTGACGAGAGAAGTCTGACCTGTGACTTGGAAGGACATTGAAAGCACCGGACTTCTTGGAGACACAACAGGTCAGACCCAGACAGACGTTGCTGCTGAGGATTACGCCGCATGGTGAGTGCAGAGGCACTGAGGTGCCGGGAAACGGCTCGGTGGGGAACCAAGTAAGAAATGGCATCTCTGGGACGAAGTACAGGGAAATAGAGACCCAGCTAGGCCATTACCTCACCAGGATTATGATCACATAGGGGATAGCCAGAGGGACGGTAGGGGAGCAGCAGGGAGCCGCTCCCGGCATAAGCCGGAGATGATGAATGAAAAACGCAGAGACCACGTTCTGCTAATAAGGTAATTAGTGGTTTAGATTAGTTTAACCAATGTATCTTTAAAAGTATTGGCTTGGGGTTTTTCCTCACCTCTAACACAGATTATCCTGGCCAATGAAGTAATTGGCCAGGTTATTCTTACTGTATCTGTTACTTTGTAAAATAAACCTCCAAGCTGAGCAGGCAACATCTGGGTGATATTTATTGATCACAGACATTAAAAATTCACAGATCTCCTCTCTTTTCTTATTACATCCAAGTCATGGCAGGCGAGTACAGAAAGGAGATGAAGTTATTACCCAACACACTCACACTTTGCAAAAGAAGAAATGCTCTATTATTTTCCCCATAGTCAAGAAATAAGTGAAAGCTAGGAGCTGGCATTGGTTGAGAACCACTGATCTTAATAAAATTACAGCATCCATGAGACATTCTGTCATCACAGAAATGGCCAGAAAGGCCTTTCCATGACTCTTTGCAAGATTAGCATCCAGCCAAACCTGATATGTTCCTATCTATTAATGTCCAAAGCAGACATGTGTCCTGCTCCCTCCACTGCTGCTAAACAGCAAAAACCACCCTGTAAATCAAACCAGGAGAACTGCATTCCATGGGGTATCTATCATTTTGTTCAAATTTGAAATCCTAACATGAAGCAATGGCTGCAACTTTCGGTACTGTAATTCCTCCAGCTTTCTCTCCAGTTGTGACTAGATTCACACACCTGTCTCTCTTCAGCTGTCTATAACACAGCCCACAAAGGCACTAAGCTACAAGCTAGACAGGGACACGGCTGACTGTCAGTAATGAGGTATTGACCTGTCAGCCTCCAGTCTCACATTCACTCTTTTCACTGCTTCCTCTTCTTCTCACATTTATCTTGGCCATCTTCTTTCAAAGGATAAGATAACACTAAGCTTCACATAAGCTGCATCACTGTGCACTCTGTTCATTCTGTTGGCATCTATAATAGATGGGCAGGATCATCTATTGTAGTGACTCCCAACCTTTGGGAGTTATTGTGATGCCTTCACAAGCAGCAATCTGTTCTGGTGCCTCCTGTTCTACCCTCTAACCCCCTCCTATGTTTAAATCAACAGAGGTAGGTGAATGGATATATCAAGATATACCTTATTTTCTTCACATGCCATACACCCCTAAATAAGACATGCACCTTGTTTTGGGGAAGGAAGAATATTGAGTCTAACAAGATCAAGAACCACTGATCAAAATGAAATTACAGCATGCATGAGACATTCTCTGTCATCACAAAAATGGCCAGAAAGGCCTTTCCAGTAAGGTCAGAAAAAAAATTTAAAGGATGTTTCCAGAGAAATGGCTGGATAGATCAGGGCCAAAGCTGACTCACCCTTCCTTTTTTGCTTAAAACCAAAAGCTGAAACGCTAGCTGTTGTTAAGAATTGGTGGGACGGATCTCTAATTTTTGAGAAGTCTCCAGAACTGAAACAGAAGAAGAAAAGCAGACTGTGACAGGGGGCAAACCTCCCAGGCCTGGTCACAGTACTGGCCCGCCCACCTGCCTTGGGCAGTCTGCCCAGTCTTGGCTCCCACGCCTTGTTGTTAGGATAATGGTTGTAATAAAGCAGAAGGCTGCCCGTTTTAGACCCTGATGTCTAGGGATGTGTACACAACTCCGACCTCCCCTTATCAAGTCCCATGCCTCACAGATGTCTCTATTTGAGTTGCTCTTAACTCCAGCTTGTGGCCAGGCCAAACTCAGGCCTTAGCTTGTCCTCATACATTCGCCCTTTCTTTCTACCCTAATGGGCCTCATTCACACCACCCGCTCTCACCGGGCCTCTGCCAGGACGCCCACTCTCACTGGTTCTCTTACTCACTGCCCCACACTGGGCCACATTCAGCCTGCCCTGCTCCTTTGAACAGTTCCCATAGGCCATCAGGCTTGCCTACTAACACGCCTTGGCTGGCCGGCACACAGCCCCTCAGGCTTTCTCGTGACCCTCATCCAAACGGTAACCAGCCAATTCACCTCACCCTGGATGGAGTTCTGACCCAAAGCCCCTCGTTCGGTAACTCATTACTCTCTGTTCCTTCCTACGGCCAATTACTCACCCACTCAGCCTCCGGCCTACTTGCAGCCTCAGGCATCTGAAGACTTACCTGGGCCTAACTGCCCCTTTCCTGGGGTCTCAACACACCCCCGTCTCTCTGGGGCCCACACTCCACCTCTGTGCTGTGGTCTCGGGGTATTACACCCCCACAGGCTCAGATGCCTCTCAGTAGGCATACTTGGCCCCACTACGACCAGGTTCTTAGACCCCCACAGGCTCAGATGCCCCTCCCTGGGCATGCCTGGCCCTACTATCCTCTGGGGTGTTACACCCCCATGGGCTCAGGTACCTCTCCCATGGGTGGGCCAGCCTCCACTGCCCTGTGGGGTTTTACACCCTCATGGGCTCAGATGCCTGTCCCATGTGTGTGCCTGGCCCCACGACCCTTCAGTCATAATGATCCACCGGATGGTGGGGGCTGGGGTTATCAGCACCCCTACCCATCTTTCACTGGGGAGGTAACTGGACTGGCATTTCTGGGGGACTGTCCCACCATGGACAGCCCCACTAGACCACCCTTCCCCAGCAGGATGCAGCTCTCAGTCTTACTCAGTCTAGTTCCCTCATTAGGGCACCTGGCTTGGGATATCGCTCATTGGACCCAGCTCTCACTCTGACCCCATTCTGATATTATAAGTGCCAGCATGCTGGCTGGACCCTACTCTCTTCAGCTGTGATGTCCCCACCATTGAAGGGACCTTCAGCCCAGGTGGGCTCTGGCCCTGCCTCCAGGCCAGTCAGGGTGCCAGATAACTCACCTTGACCCTGGCCTGCCCCTCACATTGGGCATAACTACCCTTTGGCTTTCTGGCCCTGGCCCTCTTGCACTGACCAGTGCGAGGGATCAGAAACTCAGCCTAGCAGCTGCTAACCCCCATACTCCAAAGGGGTCCCTCCTGGGTCTCACAGTTGAACCCCTGGCTTCACTCCTGCCAAATCTACTTGGGGCTTGCCTGACCTGTTCTGTAGGCCTACAGGCTGTTAGTCCCCTTGCTAGGCTGGGCCATGCTCTCTCTAGGCCTCAGCTTTCTCTCTGGGGCTCAGGACCCCACTGAGCCCATAGGAACCTCCTGCTACCCCCATAGTTCCTCCCTTACCTCCAGGGTGTTCGGAGCAGCAGCTCAGCTGGGAGTTGTTCCTCCCTGGCTGCCAGCAACAGACCTCCTGTCTCAGCCCTGAGGGCCCAGATCTTAAATAGCCACCTCATCAGGGCTGGCCTTCACCTGCTGGCTGCCTGCTCTCAGCCCTTAAAGTGTTCTCCATCACAAAGACAGAAAAAATGTCTGAAGAAATTTAGCTTGAGTAGTGGAACATCAAGATCACTAAAAAGGAGAGATGATTGTTATTGCCAGTGGATTGAAGACCAGTGAGGCATTAAGTCAACCAACTCCCTCAGCTACCTGCATAGAAATACCAGTGCTGCTCTTGGGCAATTGGTTTTAGAGCAGAAATCAAAGCACAATGCTTTTATACCAGTCAGTGGGGAGTGGGGGGAAGGGGAGGAAATCAACCTTCTTAAAAACACACCCCAGCTTCCGAGGGTGGGGCTGATTTGGGGGGGAGTGCAAATAGTAGGTGAAAAAATATAGTACTTCTTTCTCTGCAATCCCCCTTGAGCTACTGAAACATGTCCCCAGTCTGTATGGGAACCAGGTAATTTTATTTGCTGACTTTTTCCCCATGAAAAATGCAAGCTCTGCATTTCAGCAGCCAGGGTGGGAGAGGAGGAGATGTCTTCAAATAGAAAATGCTGTTAAGAGCAGGTGTTTGCACATCCACTTCACTGAAATATCATAGGAACAGCATGTCCCCAAGGTCTGCATGTTCTGCAGCACTGCAGGCCAGGGAAAACTGGGCAAGGAAAAAAGAAAAGCTAGGAACAGATGGGGCAGAGGGAAAGAACACAGCTGGTGGGAAGGGAAGGAGTGCTAGAAAGGATATAAGAACCAGGCCAGAAGAAGCTGGGTTGGGGGAGAAACTGGAAACTGGGACATTAACTGGAGAGCAGACTCTAGAAAAGTAGGGGAAATGGAAAAGAATTAGGTGCAAGCAAGTGGGAGAGGAATAAGGGGAAACATGTAGTCATGGGGCAAATGACATTTTAGGGTACAGCCCAGACATACAAAGATTCAAATTGCAGCAAGGGAAGTTTAGGTTAGATATTAGGAAAAACTCTTTCATGAGGAAGGTAGTAAAGCACTGCCCCCCCCCCCCCAGACAGGTTGTGGAATCTGCATCCTTGTAAGTTTTTAAGACCCAGGTAGACAGAGCCTTGGCTGGGATGATTTAGTTGGGGATGGTCCTGCTTTGAGCAGGGGGTTGAACTAGATGACCTCCTGAGGTCCCTTCTAACCCTAATTTTCTACGATTCTATGAGACAGAGAAGTATGCACATATGGTGCAGCCACAATAAGATGTACATCATAGATCATCTCATAGATGTAGATCATCTCATAGATCATCTCATAGATGTAGGTCAGGAAGTTAAGACAACTACCCAATTTGCACATGCAAATGTAGGGGCTGTTTTTGTAAACCTCAACTATAGTCTTAACTTAAAAAAAATAAAATTGTTAGACCAAAGGCTTTATGTTATATTTTGGGGGCTTGGGAGATGGAGCTGAGCAGTTTGTGACTGAATGCAAACATCAGGTCATGCAGACAAATTGCTTTCTTCATTCCTTTCACTCATTCATACCCACACATGCCACTGGCATTGTCACAGATGGAGGCGATGCTGGAAGTGACAGCTGGGATTTAATGTATTTGAATGTTAATCACCAATTATTGTAAAATACAATAATATTTCAATGGGTGGGTAATTTAGATCCCAAGCCACAAATACAGATTCATCCACTCTAGCTGTAAATTTCCCCACGTCTCACATAATAAGTAACTAACTAGCTTATATAGAAATGGATAAATTATAACCAGGCAAAACAATGGTACCTTGGGAATCAGGTTGGCATGGAATTATCCAGCCAAATTGCTAAGTGATAGTGTGGCATTCTGCCCATGTCATGCTTAGCAAGACTCAAGTTTAATTTTTTTTTGTTAGATTTTTAGGGCTGGGAGGGACCTCATAAGATCATTGGGTCCATCCCCCTGCCCAAGGGGCAGAAAGTCAGCTAGGGTCAAAGGACCCCAGCAAGATAAATGTCCAAAATATTTCTTAAAGGCATCCAGAATAGGTGCTTGCACCACCTCTGGGGGGTGTCTGTTCCAAGCCTTGGGGGCTCGGACAGTAGAGAAGCTTTTCCTTATGTCCAGCCTAAAATGGTCTTGGTGGAGCTTGTGATGGTTGGGCCTTGTCATCCCCTGGGATGCTCTGATGAACAGGTGTTTCCCCAGATCCTGATGCACACCCTTTATGTACTTATGGGCTGCCACCAAGTCCCCCCTGAGCCTGCGCTTCTCCAAACTGAAAAGTCCCATAGCTCACAGCCTGTCTTCATAAGGCCTGTTCTCTTGCCCTCTGATCATGTGTGTGGCTCTCCTCTGGACTCTTTCAAGCTTCTCCACATTGTTCCTAAATTGTGGAGCCCAGAATTGGATGCAGTACTCCAGCTGCAGCCTCACCAAGGCCGAGTACAGTGGCAGGATGAGGGTCTTGTTTGAAATGCATCAGTAGATGCAAGCCAGAGTTTTGTTTGCTTTGCCAGCTGCGGTATCGCATTGGCAGCTCATATTCATCTTGTGGTCAGTCGTGACCCCCAAGTCTCTTTTGGTCATGGTACTAGCGAGTGTAACATTGCTGAGCCTATAAGTGTAATGCGGGTTTTTATTCCCGAGGTGGAGCACTTTGCATTTCTCCGTATTGAATGCCACCAGGTTTTCAACTGACCACCTTGCAAGCCTATCAAGGTCAGCCTGGGTCACCAGCCTAACTTCACTCTTCCTCAAAGTTTAGTGTCGTCAGCAAACTTGGCCTTTCCACTTTTGACACCAGTGTCCAGATCATTTATGAAACCATTTTAATGGAGTACAGGTCCAAGAACGGAGCCTTGGGGGATGCCACTAGTCACCGAGTGCCATGTTGATTCTGTTCTGTCAACTACCACTCTCTGGGTCTGACCTCGGAGCCAGTTCCCCAGCCATCAGACTGTGGAGTAGTCAAGGCCACAGTTGCCCAATTTTTCCATGAGGACATCGTAGGACACCAGGTCAAAGGTATTTTTAAAGTCCAAATATATGACATCAACCTCTTCCCCTTTGTCCAGGTGATACATCACCTGGTCATAGAAGGAAATGAGATTGGTCAAGCAAGACCTACATGCAACAAACCTGTGCTGGCTGTCCCTCAGGAAGTTGCCTTCTGCTAGCCTGTCAAGAATGGTTTCTTTGATCATTTTTTTCCAAAATCTTCCCAGGGATTCAGGTAAAACTGGTTGGCCTGTAGTTTCCCGGATCTTCTTTTCTCCCTTTCTTGAAGATGGGCACCACATTGGCCCTCTTCCAATCTTCAGGTACTTCTCCTGAGAGTCATGAATTCTCAGATATCCTTGCCAGTGGCTGCGCTATGGTGTCTACCAGTTCCTTTAGCAATCTTGGGTGCAACCTATCCAAACCAACTGATTTATGGGGATCCAGCCTCTTAAGCTGCTCCCTCACAAGATCCATGCCAGTGGTGGGCATATATTCATCTTCATCCTGGTCATCCCACATCATGTTCAGCAGGGTGGTCCCCTTGGGCTGGTGAAAAACCGATGCAAAGTAATTGTTAAGTAGATTGGCTTTTCCCTGGGTGTTGGTAGTCAGCTGCCCCAGCTGATTTAGCAGGGGTCCAACGTTGACCTTGTTTTTCTTTCAATTCCCCACATATCTGAAGACTCCCCACACATCTGAAGAAGGACTTACCCTTGATTCATATAACTAGATGGAGTTCAGTTGCAGCCTTGGCTTTTCTAGTTCACTCCCTGAAGGTGTGGACCAGTGCAGTTTACTTCTCCTTAGTGCTGTTTCCTGTCCTCCATCCATTATACGCCTCTCTTTTTAGATGTAGGAGGTCCATGAGTTCCCTGTTGAGCTAAGGGGGTTGCTAAGCCCTTTTACCACCTTTCCACGCTAGTAGCAGTCTTAGTGTAGGAGCCTCCTCCACCCCCATAGTGCCTTCCCAAATCTCCAACTGCTTCTTGCTGATCTCTCCTTGCCAGCATTCAGGAGCTGCAGCCTTCCTGCTGGGCAATGTTCCTTCATCAGCTTCCAAGATCTTATGGCCAGCTCTGCTCTCAGGGTCTGGGTTTATATCCTGCCTAAGCCCAGCCCTTCTCCAGTCAGACGGCTCCCTCCAATCAGTCCTGGTCCCCCCCCTGCAGGCTCCCTGGGTCCATCAGCTCTGGCCTCACCTGCAGGCGGCTACACCAGCTGCTTGGCCTCTTAAAGTCGGAGGTGCCTTAAGCATCCTATAACACTGTCTTTTTTAAAATAACCATGGGGAGTTTATAATAGAAGCAAGACAGAAATAATCCTGTGTGTGATTTTCTGCAGATGAGTTTTGGTGCTTATAAAAGTCATGGTAAATGGATTTGTTCTGGGTCCAAATGGACATTGGCAGGTTTATAGAATAATAGGTGATTCACCATAGCACCTGATGCTGAGTCTCTGTCTGGAGGAAGATATCACTGCCAGTGCCTAGGGGTTTTTAACTTATAACACTCTTGCCTTCTTGCTCCTGTATCTATGGTGTAGCTGGCTCCAGGATAGAAAACCTCAGAAGTGAAAGCCTACTGCTATTGGTTCTTCATGGAAGGTGCTCACATATTGGTCTGGTGGGTAGCAGGTAAAAGCCCTTATGTCAGAATAGTAAATAGCAGGCATTTGGCCTTCTTCACAGAGCAGGCAGCAGAAACTGGCAACAGAAGCAAGTGCCCCATTTTTCCTTGTCATTTCCTGCTTCTGCAGGCCCATTTCTGATCTAACTTACCCATCTCACTGAGTATCATAGTCTGTTGGCACTATTTTTTGGTTAGCCAGAGGAGTTTCAACATAAGGTGCCATATCTTCTTGTATGAGACATGCCTTGCCTCCTCCCATCACCACCCTAAAAAGGCTGCTGGCAATTATTGTATGCAAGATATACAGTAATATGCAACTCAGGAAGAACAACAATAAGCAAGCTGGGCTCCCTAGCTGCTTACTTACTAGAGTTACTTACTGCAAGGAAATATCTTTTTTTTCCATTTTGCCTTTCAAATACAAGGTGCGTATATTATTCCAGGGTATGCTGTTTGCAGGAAAATACAGTATTCTCTCCTACTCCAGGTCTTTGAAGCCCCCCACATAAGAAGGCAACCAGATTGCAAAGACAAGGATGGGACTCAAATTTGGTTTAAAGAACTCCACTCTATTGCCACTCTGAATGACTTATAACTTATTATTCAAAATAATGCACAAGAAAGCTATGGGGGCAAGACTTATATCCCTTTGGAAATATAGTTATGATATATTTAATGTAAAAGTCTGGGCTATTGCAAATGTAGTTCTGTTAGCAGCAACAAAGGTGAAAGCCTCAGTCCATGGACCCAATAATTTGTTAGAGATCTGTGAGTTTGGCAATAAAGGCAGTAAAGCCATTGACATAAATTACTTAGACTTCCAACAGCAGCCCAAAGTCTTTCAAAGAGGCTGAATACTCATGAGGTGAGAGTCAGAGTATTATCACAGTCAAAACTGGCCTGGAGACCTAAGGCAGAAGAATAGACGTGTACACTCAGGTTTCATTGTGGCCAGAGATTACTAGCAGGTGCCTTAAGGTTCCAGGTAGATCCCATGTGGTTTGATGTATTTACTGATGATCTGAAAATCTGATCCTGTAGTCCTGTGTATGTGCTCACCTCACATACACCCCCTGCAGTACCGTTGGTACTTGCTGCTCCAAGTCAGCAGGGCATTTTCCACTAACTTCAGGGGGCTTTGGATTTGCCCCTGCCTGGGACTCAGACACTTGGGGACAAGTTTGACCATTAACAGAGTTGCCTCTCACACTGCCACATCCCAGACTTAAGTTGAGACCCATGTGATCCCGTATGGAGCGGTGGTCCCCACAAGTGAAATGAGATGAGCCTTCTCATCTCAGCCATTTGGGGCTGTGCTGAGGTGAAATCCTCCTCCCTGGACTAAGCCAGCTAGGAATAGCAGCGAGTTTGTCAGCTGAGAGCTCTCGAGAGAGACATGTTGAGAGCAGAGGTTCAGCCAGCCCCAGGGTCCGTTCCCATTGCTGGGTGGTTTTGGTTAGCTTGGCTTTGGGGGAGTCAATAGGAGGGAAATGTGCCTCCCTAAAATGCTGACTCAGCAGGGGACCTGCCGAGCATTCGCAGGTGAATCCTGTCCTAGAGCTGCTGTTGGCCCATCAAGGAAGCCACTTTAAATGCAACTGCTACAGTTATGGGATGGTTTGTGTGCCCCAGGCCTTTGAAAGACTCATTACATATTTATTTGTAAACAGAGCTGTGTGGATGATTCCAACTCTACATTGAGCCCTGCCTTTCCTCAAAATACATCTGCAAGGAAAAGCAAGGTAAAAATGGTGAAAACACGATTTCTACTTCTCATGCCTCCCAGCACTCTGCCAAAGGAGCTTGCTAACACTGATGGGGTTTGAGGCATTGGAACGACTTGCCAAGGGAAGCAGTTGCATCTTTAAGAATGAAAAAGAGAACAGTGGTCTCACAGGAGTGAATGAACCTTCCTGATGGTGGAGCTGGACTTGAAGAGCTCATTCTGGGTGTAAGGCCCTCATTCAGTTATCTTTGGCTAACCCACATCAAAGTCTAAGGATGGAAGCAAAAGGAGCAAAAGGAAGTTGACCATTTGTCTTGGGGAGGGACTGTTAATTATGCCCTAATGCTCAGTGCATCCTGATCAGAAAGGCCCACAGTCAGCTGGAAGCCACTCAGCCTAGTTTACCAAAATCTCTGTGAGGCTCCATGAAATTTATTTTGCAAAGGCCATGTAACCCTAAGTCTGGCCCTCATTTCCCAGCCCTATCCCTGGAAGTAGATAAATGTTTGATACAGGGAAAGTAACAATGACGTTACTAAACTCTATGGGAACTAACTCCCATGCCCTGAGGTTCCTTCTTCTCTGGGAATGACAACTGAATGATAATAAACTGAAAAAGCTGTTCTTATGCAGAACCCCTTTGTTTTTCATAGAATGACCCACCTTGCTGCTATATACCTTTTTCAGTACTTTGCCAGCTACTGAGGCACAGGCCCAAACCTATCCTCAAGCTGCTGTGTTTCTCTAGGTGCCTGAATATTTATTCCAAGCAAATGTTTTCCCCAGTCAACTGAGGAGAAGGCTACAGCAGGCTGATTTTCTTTCACACCTGCACAGAGGATGTTGCCATTGCTTTGTGCAATGAATGTCACAGAAGCTGCCTGTTTCTTTCCTGCATAGGGAAAAGCAACCCAATCCTCTTGAAGGACCCAAGCACTTCAAGCTGTCTGTTCTCAAGCCATGACTCATGCTATGCTGTCTCTCTGGGGGCATATCACTTTTTCTGCAGGTTAATAGTTCTGCTCTCTGCAGAGCTGGGGCTGGATTTTTGATGCATTTTGAGTTGCTGACTAATGTTCTTTGCTCTGCAGTTGTGACATTTGGCACCCTTTCTGGAAATAGCTGTGAAGAGAAAAATAATCCATTCATCCCATGAGGACCTCAGGTATTTGCCTGTGTACTTCCCATTAGGAATAATCTAAGACCCTGTTGAAGATTGACATGGGGCTCCACTGCACTGCTCTCAGGCAGCAGCATAAGAACATGGCCAGATGCCCAGGGCAGCTGCCAAACGCAGAGGCAGTGATGATTTCTGGTTGCCACTGCCACTGTGATTGTGCAGCTATGGCAAAAGCTGGTTCCCTCTCCTCCCTCCCATTACCCATTAATGCCCAGGGCTGTTGCCCCTGTCCCCCACCCTAGTTACATCACTGCTCTCAGGACATCCCATTCTTTCTGCCTCCACAGCTATGTTTCAGTGACCTTTCCCAGCAATTGCTACATAGTCTTCTGTAGAAATAGATTAGAGCTACATAGCTGATGAAGGCTGGATCTCCAGAGTATAGGAGTCAGGGTATAAACAGTCTCCTGCTTTCCTTGTTGCAGCCCTACAGAGGACACCAAATATGGGTTCCACAAGGAACACAGGATTGGAAAGACCTGCTGGCTCAATGAGTCCAGCCACCTGTTATCACATCACTATATAAGCATTGCAGATACTCCCTCTCATACACTGATCGATACTATCTTAAAGCTAGCTAGGGTTTTTTTCCCTCCAGCTATTCTTACTAGGGGCCATCCCAAAACATTGCTGCTCTGATGCTTAGAAACCATTCATCCTAAGTTGATTCACATTTGAGTTTAAACACAGTTGTACCTCTGCCAACATTGTCTTTGGGCTTAAATAGTTTTTATCCCTCTCTCATGCTCCCCTCCTGCCATATTTATAGACAGCAATCCTCTCTCTGTCATCCTTCATTTTGCTAGGCTAACCAAGCCAAGCTATTTTAGTCTTTACTCAAGAGGCTGGCTCTTCATTCTCTTGGTCATCTTGGTAGCACTTCACTGCTTTTATTCTGTTGTGGATGCAGCCATAACTTGACTGAAGGGAATAGTATGTGGGGGCAGCCATAATTTGAGTAATGTGTGGAAAATTTAGACCAAAGGGATTGTCCCAACCAGTAGGTTGACTCTTTGCCATGAAGAAGAGAATACCTTTTGACATGTGCTCCATATCAGGTGATTCATTTGCTTTGGGTTTATGTCTGAGTGCTGTCACCCTCTAGTGGGTACAGCTCATGAATTGGATAGAAGAACTTTCATAGGTAGCAGTTTCCTTTATGTAGGTTGATGGGGCCCGGCATTGCTGCTGAAGGCAAGGATTCCAGACCCACTTTCCCATGTGTGATTTATCCTTGAGCATCTCTGAAGACTGGTTTTGCAAATCAGGAACTGGATAGGCTGTATTCAGTTCCAGGTTCTGACATGCTGATTTTCTGTGTGACATTTAACAAATCTTTGTGCCCCAGTGACTTATCTGTAGAAATGGGATTAATATTATATTTTATTTGTCTGTCAGGTCCGTTTACTCTGTTTCTGAATGATGCCCAGCACAAAGTAGCCCTGATGGGGCATGGCATCACCCCAGGCTCAGTACTCAGACCAGTACTCTTTAATATATTCATAAATGAACTGGATTCAGGTGTCAGAAGCAGACTGGCTAAGTTTGCAGATGACACCAAATTATGGGGAAGTGTGGTCACGCTAGAGGATAGGCTGGCAATTCAGGCCGACCTGGACAGGCTAGCAAGGTAGGCAGGTGACATTCAACATGGAGAAATGCAAGGTGCTCCACCTTGGGAGAAAAAACTCATATCATACTTACAGGCTTGGCAGTGCCACACTCACTAGCACCACAACCAACAGAGACTTGGGGGTCATGAGTGACCACAAGATGAACATGAGCCACCAGTTTGATGTCGCGGCCAGCAAAGCAAATAAAACTCTGACTTGCATCTATCAATGCATCTCAAGCAAGACCCAAGAAGTCATCCTTCCACTTTACTTGGCCTTGGTGAGGCTGCAGCCGGAGTACTGCATCCTATTTTGGGCTCCATACTTTAGAAAGGATGTGGAGAAGCTTGAGAGAGTCCAGAGGAGAGCCATGCACATGAACAGAGGTCGAGACAACAGGCCTTATGATGACAGGCTGAGAGACTCTTCAGCCTGGAGAAGCGAAGGCTCAGGGGTGACTTGGTGGCAGCCTGTAAGTATATAAGGGGTGTACATCAGGATCTGGGAGAATGTCTGTTCACGAGGGCACCCCAAGGGGGGAGAAGTTCTAACAGTCACAAACTGGTGGGAGACTGTTTTAGGCTGGACATAAGGAAAAACTTTTTTACCGTCTGAGTCTCCAGAGTCTGGACTAGACTCCCCCCAGAAGTGGTGTAAGCACCTACTCTGAATACCTTTAAGTCACAGCGAGAATTCCTGACCTCATCTGACCCTCCGACAACTATCCCATGGTCCTCATCCATGAGGGAACAAATGCGGCCAGGAGCACTCCAGACCGTATCGTGAGTGACTACAGGGCTCTGGGGACCAGGCTTAGGAAGACGGGGGTGCAAGTGGTCTTTTCATTGATCCTCCCCATCAGCGGTCACAATAGGGATCACGTCACCTGTGTCATGGAAGTCAACCCGCGGCTCCAGAGTTGGTGCCATTGTTCAGGTTTTGGCTTCCTGGATCACGATCCATACTTCCATGCAAGGGACCTCCTGGGACACAGTGGGCTTCATCTCTCCACAAAAGGTAAGAGTCTGTTTTTCACAGGTTGACTGACCTCCTATGTCGGGCTTTAAACTAAGTACGACAAGGGACAGGGAGGCATGAGATGGAGAGAGTCTAGAACCTACAGACTGCAAGACATGCAGCAGTACACCCCAGGTAAGTACTAAGGGGACTTTTGGGCATTAGAATGGGGGGGGGGGCACCAAAGGCACCATTCAGAGGGCTCACGTGCCTCTATACTGATGCTAGGAGCATGCAGAACAAGCAGGAAGAACTTGCACTTCTGCTTGCAGATAATAACTCGGATTTAGTTGGGCTAATGGAAACCTGGTGGGACCCTACCCATGACTGGGCAGTACACATTGAGGGCTACAAGTGGTACAGAAGGGACAGAGTAGGGAGGAAAGGGGGTGGGGTTGCTCTTTATGTAAAGGAGCATTATACATCTACCCTAATCAAAATGGAATCAGAGGAGGAGAAAGTTGAGGCATTGTGGGTTAGGATACATGGAGGTCGAGGGGAAAGAGACTTGGTGGTAGGGGTCTGTTACAGACTACCACGCCAAGAGGAAAAGCTCGACTTGGAATTCTTGAGGCAGCTCTCAGAGGCTGTACGGTCTAGGGATGGGGTTGTCAGGGGGGACCTAAACTACCCTGACATCTTCTGGGAGGAGGAATCAGCCAAATCTAACCATTCACATATGTTCTTAACCTGCGTGCAGGACCTTCACCTAATGAAGGAGGCATACAGTCCCACTGTGGGGAATGCCTTACTGGACTTGGTGTTGGCTACAGGGGGAGGAACTGGTAGGGGAGCTGCAGATTCGTGGTCACCTTGGGGACAGTGACCACCAACACATCGAATTCACCATATGGCGTAGGGTGGGTAAGATAACTAGTAGGGTAGAAGTGCTTGACTTTAGGAAGGCTAACTTCAGTGTGCTTAGGAGTTTAGTCAATCATGCACTGCAGGATAGGAGTATTGGCGAGATGGGAGTTTAAGAAGGGTGGTTGTTCCTGAAGGAAGCGATCCTATGGGCACAGAGGGAGACTATCCCAGTACAAGGGAAAAGGGGGAAAGGAGCCAAAAACTTCCTTAGCTAAACAGGGAAATTCAGGGGAGCCTAAGGGCAAAAAAGAAGGCATATAAGTGGTGGAAGCAGGGGGAAACT
>NW_017729009.1:4602946-4603340 GCF_001723915.1 Gavialis gangeticus | reverse complement strand
GGGGTCAAGATAAGTCTCCTAATGGGTTCTTAGATGGGCATCAGAGGGACACCAGCCCACCAACTGTTGATGCTGACTTGGTGCAGAGTCACTTGGATGGACTGGATGTGTTCAAGTCAGCAGACCTAGATGAGCTGCATCTGAGGGTACTGAAGGAATTGGCCAGCGTCATAACAGAACCACTGGCACAGCTGTTTGAGCACTCATGGTGCTCAGGTCAGGTCCTGGAGGAGTGGAAAAGGGCCAATGTGGTCCCTATTTTCAAGAAGGGGTGGAAGGAGGATCTGAGTAATTATAGGCCAGTCAGTCTCACCTCCATCCTTGGAAAGGTCTTTGAAAAAATTATGAAGAATCATATTTGTGGAAGTTCAGTGGGAAAAATAATGCAGCAGGG
>NW_017729009.1:4589574-4597946 GCF_001723915.1 Gavialis gangeticus | reverse complement strand
TGTCTGACCAATCTGGATTTGTTTTATGACAGGGTCACAAAATGCTTAGATGCAGGAGTAGAGGTGGATGTTGTTTTCTTGGACTTTAGAAAGGCTTTTGATATGGTATCTCATCTTATTCTCATAAATAAATTAAGAGACTGTGCCATAGATATTTACACGGTCTGGTAGGTGGCAAATTGGCTTAGCGGTTGCACCATAGAGTGGTAGTAGATGGGTCAGTATTGACCTGGAAGGATGTGGGTAGTGGGATCCCACAGGGCTCGGTCCTTGGACCTGTACTCTTCAATATCTTCATCAGTGACTTGGATGTGGGTGTGAAGTGTTCTCTGTCCGAGTTTGCGGATGATACTAAATTGCGGGGTGCAGTACATGCTCCAGAGGGTAGGGAACGATTGCAGGCAGACCTGGACAGATTAGAAATGTGGGCAGTACACAATAGGATGCAGTACAACAAGGACAAGTGTGGAGTGCTGCACCTAGGGTGAAAAAATATCCAGCACACCTACTGGCTGAGAAGTGACCCTCTCAGCAGCACAGAAGCGGAAAGGGATCTCGGAGTCATAGTGGACTCCAAGATGAACATGAGTCGTCAGTGTGACGAAATCATTAGCAAAACTAACTGCACTTGATTATGCATCAGCAGATGTGTGACAAATAGATCCAAGGAGATGATACTTCCTCTCTATGTGGCATTGGTCAGACCGCAGCTGGAGTACTGCGTCCAGTTTTGGGAGCCCTACTTCAAGAAGGATGTTGATAGACTTGAGAGGGTCCAGAGGAGGCCACTAATATGGTTAGTGGCTTACAGAACAAGCCCTATGAGGAGAGACTGAGGGACCTGGACCTCTTCAGCCTCCACAAGAGAAGGCTGAGAAGTGATTTTGTGTCCACCTACAAATTCATTAGGGGGATGCAGCAAGGGAACGGAGATGCTCTGTTTACCAGGGCGTCTCTTGGGGTAACAAGGAACAATGGTCACAAACTGACAAAGAGCAGATTTAGGCTAGATATCAGGAAAAATGTCTTCATGGTAAGGGTGGCCAAAATTTGGAATAGACTTCCAAGGGAGGTGGTGCTCTCCCCTACCTTGGGGGTCTTTAAGAGAAGGCTGGATAGGCATCTGGCTGGGGTCATCTCACCGCAGCACGCTTTGCTGTCTAGGCAGGGGGTCAGACTTGATGATCTGTTGAGGTCCCTTCTGACCCTACATCTATGAATCTATGACACACTTGGATGCTTATCTTGTTGGGGTGATCTGACCCCAGATGACTTCCTGCTCTTTGGGCGGGGGGCTGGACCCGATGATCTTCCGAGGTCCCTTCCAACCCTAATGTCTATGAAATCTACAAAATCTATGATGTTAGTTCTAGCTTCTAGACATTCCCAGAACACAACATAACAATCAATGTTTGAAGATACATAGTTTTGTTATATGAGTATGGAAGCGATGGGAGAATTTACATGCAGAGACTGAGGGCCCTGCTGCAAAAAAAAATTCAGGCACAGAGAAATCAAAGAGAAATGGTTTTTTACTTTTGGGAGCTACAAAATAGGCTAAGATGCAAAAAATAACCTGCTATGGGTTCCAGACACTCCGTCCCTTTTACCCAGTCACAGAGAATTTAAGCTTAGTTACACGGTGCCTGATCTTTCCATCTAGTGTTATCACGACCTTCTCCTGCAGCCCCTGACCAGATCCAGCTGAATTACCAATGGATTCTTCACTCTTATTCCATTCTTTTTCCCTCTGATCCTTGGGCAGATCTGTAAGAAGGGTTACATAAATTTCTCAGGGACATTTTTCTGATTTTTTAAAATAAATTCACATCTTCTTCCACCAGTTTGTGTTTGTTCTCTGCCAGGCACAGGCAGAAGAGACATCAAGACAAAGTGGAAGGAAGTGAAGAGGAGGGAAATCAGAGCCTGGTAACCAGGAAAGCAGGGAGAAGGGACCTTTACCAGGGAAAGGAGGCACTGGCAATCACACAAACGGTAAGACAGGAAAAGGTGGGAGGGAGGGTGAAGGAGGAGAAAAGGACCGGGTACTCCTAAATCCCCTTTCCATTCTAGTAATGGGATAGGGGCCCCATTACAGATATTGATGCAGTTGTTACCTTTGTCTATACCCATGTTGGCTTGGGATGGGACTCCAAAGTGACTTGCTTTTGCACGTTACCTCTTACATCCACAGAGCACATGCCTAATGAAGCGCCAACATTTCAGAGTGAATCCTGGTATGCAGTTGCTCACAAACAAAGCCACAGGGCAAAATGTTTCAGATTGGTGGATAGCTCCTATCACAAGTGGAGCAGTGCAAATCCCAATCCGGAGGCAAATTGTAAACAGAAAAAAATGCATCTGAGCAGAAGCAATCTGGGGACTGGAAACCTCTGTCTACATTTACTCAAAGGTAAAAGATCCTCCTTTATCTCCCCCAGAATGTGCGCTTGGGGGTGTGAAGGTATTTGAGTGAAGGTGGCAGTACCTTAGAAAGACAGAGCCTCCAATTCATTTCCATGCCCTTCTTTTTGGTGGCATTTTATGTGCTCAGTTCAGCCTCCTCATCACCCTGCCCTGTTTGTAGGTCTTTGCTATTAGTAGTGATATCCCCTTGGGCGTGTATGATATCCCTTCCCTCAGGATGCCTCTCTCCTGTAGCAGCTCCTGTATTGAAGGAATAAATACATTCAGTGTTACGTTCACCATACATTGATCAGCCTAACTACGAACAACATCTGTCTGCCACTAGTCCCCCTAGAACCTGCCAGTGCTGATGCTGAGAACTTCCTCCCTCGCTGCCTTTCCCTCTCTGCTCCTCAGGCATCTTAATGCAAGGGCCAGATGAGCCCAATATCCACATCTTCTCTTTGTGATGCCATTATTTCAGCTGCCTGCCCCCATATCATAAACAATGAGGGAAGGCTAGCAGCAGGATCTCACTTTCTGTGCTGCCTGTCTTCATGCACCATCTCTCTCCCTCTCCCTTTCTGAAGTCATTTGTCCAGAGGAAGCCGAGGGATTGTGCCATCTCAAGACTGAGTGGCCAAATCCTGAATCTCTGACTCAATCCTAAGGGCATCAGAGGGAATTTGCCTGATTAAAAAAACAACCTGTGATGTCCTCAGAATTCAAACCTGGGATTCTACAGTGGATGCTGCACCCCAAGATGAACAGAGGCGAGAGGAGAGGAAATAACGAGAGCAAAGAGAGAAAACTGCAGGATAATCTTCCATGCAATAATTCATCATTTAAAGCAAACATAAGGAAACAGTTTACCAGACAGCCTGACATTAAGCAGATGGGCTAAACCACTTTGAAACAATCAGGTGTTCCAGACCTCAGAAAAAACCCATCTGCCCACAGCTACTGGGGGAGGGCGGGACGGTTCTCTTCCATACTTGAGATATTTCCAAGCAGGGTCACATACGTCCTTCAATGCTGTTGCTGTTCTTATTGTACATAGCATTTGTACAAGGCATAGATGTTTCTTTGCTTCACAGAAGGAAAAAAATGATGTAGCCCCTGCCTGAGGAGATGATGCTCCCACAGTGAACCATTTCAATATGCAAGACAGCCGCAATGGTGTATCATTCCTAGAAATGGCCCCTCAGTCCTTTCTACAGCCCAGTCCCTTAAAGCCCTCACCTGTGTCCTGATCATGCCTTGTCACGGTCAGAGCTGAAGGCAACTGCTTTTTCCCACAAAACCGAATCATTAAAAAATAGAAGTAGATTGCACAGTGGAGGATGGATTCCTCCTTATAAAATCACAGGAACGCAAAATCAGTCATCCCAAGTGAAGAAACCATACATCTTCAATTCATTTCAATGCAAAAACAGCCACCTCACTAATATCCTAACTCCTTTTTTTTTTTTTTACCTTCCCAAGGGATTTACTGAGGTTGTAAAGTGTTTGGGGAAGGGCTATCTCTTTGCTTTTTGTATATTGCCTTGCACAATGGAGTCCCAGAAAATCACCCAGTGTTTCTATGCCTTGTTTTCCCACCTGAAAAATGTGCATAATAGCACTCTATAGCTATTAGGCACTTTTCCACCTCAGAGGTGTTTCTGAGGATGAATGCATTAAAGGCTGTGAGGGGTTCAAATGTTATGGCAATAGGACCTATAGCAATGCTTGGGCAGTACATCTCCCAATGGCCAATGCAGGTTTATTTCCTTTATATCCTTATCAGGGCTTTGTCCCATCCAGTTTTAGATATGCCCAGGGATGCAGTTAATTTCACTGTTTCTACCCATTCTGCAGATGTTCCAATAGGCTGCTCAGCTATTACAGGGAGGAGTACAGCATAAATGCTGAGAGGTTGAGGAAATATTTCATGTTTTCAGCTGCAGTTTAGACTCCTTTGCATAAGACAGAGACACATGCTGAGAAACGGCCACTTGTACTATTTTATGCTGGGCACCAGCAGAACAGATTGCTCAGAAGCAGAGGAACATGAAGCCAAACAAGTGGTGGCAGCAGCTAGGGTCCCTCCTTCTCTGCACTGTATGTATTAATGATACTGGCACAAGACCTGGCCACTTTATCCCATTAAACCCTTTGAAATTAATGGGGCAGTTTCTCTAGGACTCTCCACAAATGGAGGGGAAAGCCATGGGATGTGAAGCAGGCAAAGCCAGGTCTGGTACCCCAGAGAGTGTTGACAACAAGGGGGATGACAGTCTTCCCTAGCACATGGGCCCTAGGCTGCTTTTGCCAGAACAGAATCATGATGCTCAGAGGAAGGGGCAGCCTAAGTCCGGCAGGTTCAGTCCTGTCCCCACTGAAGTCAACGTAATAACACAATGGGGAAGAGGACGAGGAGGATGAAGGTTTGGCAGGGGCGTTTCAAAGATTCTCTCTAGTATGGAGCAAGTGGACAAGCTGAGACACCATTCAAACTGCTCACAGTCTGAGGGCAGGAGAGCACGTGTCTTTGTCTACAGGGTGTTCATACAGATAGAAATGTCATCAGTGCCTTAGCTCAGCTGCCTTAGGAAGGCTTTGGGTCCAACCCTGCTCCCCTGCCCACTGATTCAGGTCCGACCCCACTCCCCCCCACCGCTTTGGGTCCAACCCCACTCCCCCTTCACGCCCTGCCGCTTCCCCTGCCCTCTTCCCCACTGTCGCTTCGGGTCCTCCTGGCCTGCACCTGCCTGCCTCCCTGCTCCCCTCCCTCCATCTCTCTGCTGACAGTTCTGGGGGGTGCCGCCAATGTGATCCCCCCCGTTGCCCTCAAGCAGGGAGGTGGGGGGAGCCCCACTGCTGGGACAGTCAGGGCGCGTTCTCCACTGCCAAACTTCCCTGGCAGCGGCTCAATCTTGGGCACGCACAGCCCGGGCCACCCAGCCAATCGCTGCCCGCCCTCTCGGTGGCACGTGTGCAGTTAGCCAGAAGCATTACACACAGACAGGCAGACTAAGCCTTTTATTATATTAGAATAATGCTTATTGATGCACACTTAACACCCCACAAAAGATAGCTACTTCACATCTTTTCTATGTGTAGTAGATGTTGGACCAGTGGAAAAGTCTGAACATGACTTGTTTTACATGAGGAGGCCATTGCGCATCTGCAACCACACAGGTCTTGGTGGAGGAGAAACCTGGGTCTGGTGGCAAGAAGATCCAAGATAATTGGGGTTACTCTTCCACTGCAGCCTTCATCTACCTTCAAAGCCAGTGAGAAGTATGTCTTCTGCATCCTCCTGCTCCACCGCCGAGGTCTTTGTGTTGTGTTGGACTGTTCTTCATCTGATACATCACCTTTGACCTTACCACCATGGGTGACCCTAGCAGGAGTACTCCTGATGGTGTCACTTTTAGAGTCATCAGTGCATACAAGCCTCCCCACCCCATCGAGGTGGTAGTCCAGTGCATATAAAGCATGCAGACCACTTTCCCTGGTCTTCCTCAGTGTTGTCCTTTTCATGAGGTAGATATGCCTGGAGTCAGTTTTGGCCCTATTTTAAAACCGCCGCCAAACCCTAAAGAAAAGAAAAGCAGAGACAGTGACCAAAGAAAACTGAGCTGAAAAATGGTATCTGCAGCAGGGTGGCTTTGATTTAAATCAAATCAATTTAAATCATAATTTAAATCCCAATTTAAATCACTGGTCAGGAAGCCTTGATTTAACTGTTGTTTTCTACAAAAAGTGCATTCTTGTTGTTAGATATAACCTTAATGCATATGATTCACAACTCAGAGATAGATGTACAGTAGATAGATGTAGGTTTCATTTTTAGAAGGTACACACTATACACTTCAAAGCAGTGATTTATTTTGATATTTTTTTGGATTAATTTTGCAGCTACATCAGAAAACTGAATTGTGATTTAACTTCTTGAAACTTTGCACTTTTAGAGAGAGGTAAGGGCTTGACTGTGCATAAAAAACTTGCAGAAAAACAACAGGGTTGATGGGTAGGTAATCAGGTCTGTTATCTCTCATCTCCATATACTGCTGTTAACAAGGATGTTCTCTCTCAAGGCACAAATCCACCATTTGAGAACTGAAACTAAGCATCACAGAGATTCATAATGAGATCTTTAGACTGAGTACTGAGTCCCATTAGGTAGAGTGGTTTTCTTTAATCTTTACTAATCTAGAGGAGCCTGTGGGAACCTGGGAAGACTGGGCCTCTAATATAGTCCATGGCCTGTTGTGACCTATTTATATATTTTTTTTATAATGGTTACATGAATATATGGTCTCAAATAGTATATAATTAGAAGTTATAATCCCTATTCCATGACGATATCTTTGAGCTTTAATATATCTTAAATTTAAACTATCTTTATATAGTTTTTTTAAATCTTAACAAAAATATGATTCAATTTTAAAAATCTGATTTAAATTTTTAAAAATCCATTTTTTGTTATTTTTTTTTTTTTAATTGTTGATTTTTATCCACACTTATCTGCAGCATGTTTTACAGCCTGTGGGCATCTCATAAATCATCTCCAACACTTAAAACTGCTGTGAGTACTGGAGAGGAGAGCAACAAATCCTCATTGTGTCTGGGAAGACCAGGAGCCAGAGTTTGCTCTGTTATACTGGTATCAATCCAGAGTAATCCCAGTGCTCGCTTCTCTGACTCTCTTGTGCAGGTTTTTGACTGGGTGGGGGGTGCTTTTTAGGATAAGGATTGAAGCAAAAGGAGGAAGGTCGTGGCAAAAAGATTGGGATGTTTCTGGGCCAACTGCCCTCTTTGGTTCCACAATGTCTCTATTACCCTTTAGGTAGAATAGCTTTGCCATGTGGCACCAGGTAAGTAGTAAAGAATGCTCATTCCTTTCCTCCTTCACAAATGAGATTTACCAATAAACTACAAGGAAGCCAATTATGCTGCAGACAGGTCGGTGCTGTTGGAGCAGCCTGCACTTTCTGCCGGCTC
This sequence comes from Gavialis gangeticus, assembly GCF_001723915.1. Taxonomy (NCBI): domain Eukaryota; kingdom Metazoa; phylum Chordata; order Crocodylia; family Gavialidae; genus Gavialis; species Gavialis gangeticus. The sequence continues at coordinate 4,590,548 of NW_017729009.1, read as the reverse complement.
ACAGGCTGCGTAACAAAGGGGTAAGAGGAGAAATAACAAGCACACGGATACTGTCGATGCTGCCATGTTTCCATTGTTGAACTGTCACTCAAACACCTTGTTAGGCATGGATGTGACGTCAGATGCATGTCTAACAAACTCTGCTGTCACTCAAAACCCTTTTAACAAATGGAGATGGTGACAGCTTGCAATGCGGTGCTCCAGCCCTCCCCAGTGTTTTCTTTTTTTAAACGCAGAAATTAAAAATTAAAATTTCTGGTCAGCTACAACTCTCCCTGGCAAGGAGCTCACAGCTGTGGCTGTTATGGTTTATAATGTTGCATCGTATGGGGAAAATTAACTACAAATGGAATCTCTATGTGCTCTAATGAGCTGGCTAGTTGTCCTCTGTGGGGCAGCATCAAAACTATTCAACTGTGCGCCATAGTCCCCCTTACCGAAAATACCTGACAAAGATTCTCCTTAACAGCAAGTGATAAGAGTTGGTGAAGAAAGATCTGAATGCAATTCCTGGCATCATGAAGGTCCTAGTGGCCATGGGATATAGCATAATCATAGTAGCAAGAGCTATGCTGTCCCAAGGAGTCACTGTTTCTATCTGGCTGGGAGACGGGAGGAAGGAATCTACTACACCCATTTCCAGAGTGTTGGAGAACTTTATAAATGCCAACAGTTAGACCTCTGCTTCTCTTCCTTCCTCCACCCCCTCTTTACTTGGGTCTTTTTCTTCTTTCTTGTGGGGATGCCAAGCCAAAGAAGTGGGTTTGCACTTTGTTCCAGGAGTTCTTGGTCTGACCTGTGACACTCAGGAGAGGGCAGGTCACAGGTCTCAGAAAGGCACAAACCTCCCTCCTGTGCCACCATGCCTTGTCACTGTGCAGCTCATTCCATGGAGCAGCGAGGGAGGAGGGCAGCCTCCAGCTCTCCTGCTCCCTCTCAAGTTGTTCCCCTGCCAGCTGATATCTCTCTCTCTG
>NW_017729009.1:4574504-4584574 GCF_001723915.1 Gavialis gangeticus | reverse complement strand
GTGCCACCATGCCTTGTCACTGTGCAGCTCATTCCATGGAGCAGCGAGGGAGGAGGGCAGCCTCCAGCTCTCCTGCTCCCTCTCAAGTTGTTCCCCTTTTCTCCTTCATCTCATGCAGTGCCAGATCTCAAGGATTGTAATATTTGCTTCAGCATGTTAGCAAATCCTCCTCATGCTCCATGAGGTCACCTTCCTTAATCTATGATGTCTGATTGCATAACAGTGATACCGAACAAATAGCTTACATTTAATCTTCGTTTCCTTTCATCTCAAGTGCCAAACGAATTCCTGGACAGTCACTGCTTCAGCACAGGGCTGGAGTCATGCACTGGTCACATTAACTTTAAAAAGGAGTCATATGAAATGGGCTAAAAGGAGGAAATATGAACTTGGTTCCAAAGTCTCTGTTGCAGCAGCCAAGCCAGTGAAGGGTCCCAGAGCAGAACTGCCACTTGCAATTTCAAATGCTCAAATATCAATCTGCCCTCCCTCCCCCACTCCCCCTGTTCCCAATTCTATAATTAAGGGCAGTGATCAATTCTCATTACTCAGCCTTCGACAACACCCGCGCTCTGCATTCAGTCCAGGTGCCCAGGGGAGAGGAAAAGTGCAAGAACCTAAATGGATATAATAGTTAGGTAATTCTGGTCCCTATATAATAGGCATTGACAAATGAGAGAGAAAGCACTCCAGACTCTGGGAAAATGAGTTCCCTGATCAATACTTCATTAATGTATAAATATGCAGAGCCCTGTTCTCAGAAGAAGTGCTAGCCCCAGTTTTACTTGGCTTAAACAAGTTCAGGGCTTTGATGAGAGGCAGTATAGGCCTCTCATCAAAGTAAGAGATCACGGTTTCTGTTCCTTGCTCTATCACAATTCCCCATATGACCTTTGCCATATCACACAGATTGTCTCTGTTTGTCCGCTCAGCTCCTCTGTGCACACAGGTGATGTTTTCAAAAGTGCTTTGGGGGCTTAGCAAGCTTAGTCCCATTTCCAGAAGTGACAAGGAGCCAGTGAAGCAGTCCCCTTGCTGTAACAGCATAACAGGCAGCCTGATCAAAAGCCCTCTGAAGTTAATGATAGTCTATCTCCTGATTCTGGCTTAGGCCCAAGCATACATGAAAATTGGAACATAGGATTATTATTATTGCTGTAGCTTCTAGACGTCTTAAACCTGCTGTACCAGGTGCTGCACAAATACATAGGAAACTACAATCCCTACTCTAAAGATGAGCTCTGATCAGGTCTGGCTAATGCTGTAAGAGATTTCTGGGGTTTATGACCTGGAAATGAAAATGCACTCCCTGCAAAAAAATCCCATTTAGCATGCAGTTCTCAGTGCAGACTGACCAGCTTGTGTGTTTGGAGAACAAAAGGCGATGCGACATATGAGTCTCCTCTCTCTGGCGCTGACTCACAGCTCCTACACAATCGCTGTCAAAGCCCTCAATGCAATTCCAAGCCAATGCATAAACAACCCAAATTCAACCATTTCTAGCTCTGCAACACAGAAGACAGTGTCTTAATGGTGCACTCTAAACACTGGCAAGTGCTAGCCTTGTGGGGCAATGGGGTAATCACAGGCGGCAGGAAGACTGAAAAAGCACATTGGAGCAGGGCGTTCCATCTCCCAGGCCCTAGCAAGCAAGGCTCTGTACTATGTTGGCTAACACATTTAAAGGTCTAGCATAAACAATGCAGCCTTAAATGTATAAGAGGAACCCAGGCTTTATTTTGCTCAGCTTAGCACATGTTCAAGTCTACCCTACTTTGTCTATGCTTGGCATTTGGAACAAGCTAGCTCACAAGTCTTAGCTAACAGCACACCTCTGGGTCTGATGTTTGATTCTTGGGTTTAAAAGATGAAGGAATATTCCAGGCTTCTCTGCATTACAGGGCTACTGCTGCCACAGCTATGTCAGCAGAGGGACGGGGGCAAACTCCCTCCTGGTGATGTGACATGGGAGCAGAAGGGGTTGTTCTTTCTGCTTCTTTCCACCACCTGCCTGTCTGCTGACAGAAACTGTCTTCTGTCAGCATAACTGTGTCCAGACAGGGAGGGTTGTCCGCACAACTACTTTGGCAACACTTTGTACCGTGGACCAAACTGCCAGCATCAATACTTTAGTTGGAATTTGTGCATCTAGTGATTCAGTCCCAAATGGAATATGGGCTACTGTCAGCAATTTTATATTCCTTTTTTATTTTTTAAAGGCAGCCAGAAACCTAAGAAACTGGAATTGGATTCCTCATCTGGTTGGTAGAGAGAGAAACTCTTCACCATTACACAGTTGTTTGAGAGATTGGTTGGTCTCAGTCCTGACTGAACATCATGAAACCCACAATTGGCTGCCGTAGTCCATTGACACACTAAAGACTAGTTAGGTTATAGAGACCAAACTGCACCCTTAAACCAGTTGAGATATGTGTACTTCTGTATAACCATCAGGGCAATATAAAAGGGTTTAGTGGCTGGGTAGCCTACTCATGTAAGAGTGCACAAAAACCCACTGATATATTTAATATCAGCAGCCTGTGGAAATGATTTCCACAAACAAATTCAAGCCAGTGACCTATAGAAGTGACTGATTACCATTGCTTACACCAGGGGTGGCCAGCCTGCAGCACGTGTGCCACAAATGGCATGGGCAGCCTGTGTGTGTGATACACAGCAGATCAGGGAGGGGGCAGGCAGCAGAGCAGCAGATAGAGCAGAAAACAGAAAGAAGAGCACCATATAGGGCAGGGAACAGAGGGCAGGGAGCAGAAAGCAGAGCAACAGACCAGGCAGGGGAAGGAGAATTGGAGTGGCACACGGTGAGGGTACGTGGCTTATTTGTGGCACATTGGCCAAAAAGGTTTGTCCCCACTGGATTACACCATCTGGTTTGCCAGACTTCTTTTCAAGTTATGGCCAATGACCTTCATTATCTTTTGTGTCTAGTTTATTGTAATTGAATAGTTTGCACTCTCTGCTCACTTATCTCTGTATGTTATTGATAGGACCAGTGTCACAGTGTCAGCAACTGGGCTGGCAGGTCTCATGGGACAGCCAGGAACCATCAGCATTTAGGTCTTCCTTAGAGAATGCTTCTGTGGAGAAAGCTGAATGTGAGATGCAGAGGGAAGGATTTGCTTTTCTTGTTCCATTTCCTACTCATTTTTCTTTGGATTGTTAATCACATTTCGAATGACGGAGGATGTATTAATAGGGCATTTCAATTCATAATGTCCCCATCTCCCTTTTCTCACTGTCTTCGCTTCCTGGAACACTGAGAGCCTCCTTCATATTAATTAAAACAAATAAGATGCTCATACATCTCATTAGGGTAATTTGGAATTTAAATCCATGAGCAGTTCCTCGTAATGAATACTGTGAAGAGAGTTGGCATCAATCTCATTTCCCTCCTTCCTTGTGCATTTTTGCTCAGCCTCTTCGGGATAACAATGTGCTGTAAAAGCTCAGTCCTTGGCCAGATTCCAGCTCAGGTAATAACATCCTGCCCCATAATGCCTCCCGTGCTCTCAAGAGGAAATACTATTCCTCCTCGCTTCCTGTCCTAAGCTGTTGGGCAATGTTGCGGTGCACAGTTAAAGAGTTGCCATGTTCCTCCCTAGTGAGATCTTGTAGAACATGTACGGCATCTATATCTCAGGGAGTGGGAAGGCTCATTATATAATAATATATTAAGGCCTAATTTTTAGCTGGGGTTCAAGCTGGTCCTTAACCCTATGCCCTTAATTACACATGGCTCCAGCACTGTGCCGACAGACAGATGATTAGATATCTAATGCCTGGCACTGAAAACCAGGGTTTGCTGGAGGTCCAAAACTGGACGTGTAGTTATGTTCCAGCACAATTAGTAGCTGCTGTTTGTAAAGGCAGCCCTCACCATTTGCAGCAGGTTTTGAGATCTACAGAAGGAAGGTGCCCCAGAAATGCAAAGTGCTGTTCTCAGCTCTTCTATGTGCACTGAACTCACCCCATAAAATAAGAGCTCTCTTGCATTTGACAGGGATTGTAACACCCACACACGTGAATCGGAGGTGGAGGGGAATTTTATATATAGTTCTCTCCTTCCAGCCTTGCATTGTTCTGTTCAGGAGTCAAATCAGGTGAGGTCTAAGAGTTTGAGTTCAGTCAGAGGTTCAGAAATTCAAATGGGTAGGTGCTGTAGGATGTGTGTGACAGTGATGGGGGGAGAGGGTGGTGGGGGAGTGGTAGCAGGGGAGGCAGAATCATTGTAGAAAACATGACCTGGAAAGGCTAACCCTCTCCTGTTTGTTGGTCAGGGATCATATACACACACACTTAAGGATTTGCATAGGATTTTGCACAGGTCAGAAAATTAGAACCAAATTCAGGGTTTTCTTAATACTCCAATTCTTTTAGAGGAAATTTCTCAATAAACAGAAACCACTACTATTTCTTTATCCAGTTAGGAGGCAGTTACCAGCAGGGATATGCCTGGGTGTTTAACTCAGCTAAGTCCCATAGTAAAAAGGGAAGTGTTTTGTCAATTAAACCTGTGTCTGCAATTCAAGGGTGGCTTTTGCCATGGAAGTGCTTGTGTGGCCTCTAAGGAAGTCAAAGGCAGGGGTCAGGTGGAAGAATGGGCTAGGATGGCTCTGGGCAAGAGAAGGGGAAGCAGAGATGTAAGAGTGCTGCTCTTGGGAACAGCAAGCTGAGTGAAGAATGGGAAGTTGGTGATTTCTGAGCTTAAAAGTAATGGGTAGGAGGAGAGTGATGATATGCACCTGTCATCCCAATAGAGCAGGAGAAGCCAGATTGACATACTTTGTCCATGGACCACTCCAGGTTTGGAGCCCCCACCAAAGCCTCTGGCCAAGGCTCCTCTGGGCCTGAATTAAGAGTGTTAGCCTCAAATCTCGTAATTTAGCCAGAATCTTCTCTTTAACAGCATTCATTCCTGCACCCATCTGGAGTGGGCACTTTATTAGCTGAGAATAATTTAACCGCTTTGCTAATCTCATTCTATTTCAGAGGTTTGTTCCAGTTTCCTTACAGTGCAAGCTGGGATAGCAGAGGTCTGCTGTGCTCATTATACTGGATTTGGGCTTCATCCTGAGCTCCCAAGGGGATGGCTGTCTGCTCACAGCCTGCAAGATCTGGCCTCCGTCTCTCTTAGGATACACTACTGTTCCTGCCAGTCAGGAGAGGTGCTGGGCTAGGGTATGGCTGTGCAGTTACCCCTTGTTCTGTTGTCTCTATTCCTTCCACTACCTCCAGCTGCCACTTGCTAGACCCCAGCGGCTCATCCATCCAGCCCCCCAATCTATTCCCTCACATACCTGATTGCACTCATCTACCCTGCCCAGACATCCTTTCCTGATATTAATGCTGCCTCCCCATTCCCTCTGCTCCTTTAAGTCAATTTTCAAAGTTCACTGCATCAAAGAGCCCTGTAAGCTGGCATGCACATAGGCATATGTAAAAGGAAAGAACAGTCTGGAGACCATACCTCGCTCCCCCCAGCAAATGCTCCATCATATTATCACCACTGTCACTTTCTAGAGTTCATTTCTCTTTCCTTTGCTTCCAGTTCCCTTGGATTGACAGCTCTCTCGAGCTGCAGCTCTGTCTGTGTATTTGACAAAACACCATGAATAGCCGCAGCCCTGTCCAGGTCATACAGTCTGGTAACATGACCCAGATCTGCTGGTGTTAACCGCTTCAGCTCCACTCAAGTCAGTGGTACTGGGCTGGTCACAGCCTGAGGGCAATGCTAATAATTTCCTCTACATCCTCCCGGAAAAAGTCTTTCCACAACAACCGTGACACAGTTCCCACCTTCTCTTCTGCTCTAGGTCTCAGTGCTGACAACCACTACCCCCCATAAAGCCCTACCAAATGAAAATAAGAAATGCAATGAAACCTAAAAGGCCAAGCAAATTCAAACCCTAACACTGCCACCCTGAGCAGAATGTGGAATCCTAAAGGAGGAGAGGTGTCAGCCACTTGCTACAGGGGTGTAGGTTGTAGCCATGTTGGTCTAAGGACATAAGCAGACAAGGTTCTTTGGGTGAATCTGATATCTTATATTAGACCAACTTATAACCTACCTGACATCTGACTCCCCAGATGCCTCTCCACTATTCATCCCCCTTCTCTCCCCCCACACCCAGCCTGTCTCCTCAATCTACATCTTCACGGACTGCCTATCCTGTATGCAGACCAGCCCAGCCTCTGGCTTCTTTACTTTTCATTCCATCCAGGAAGAGCGCACACCAACTGCTGAAACTTCCTCAGCCTGACAAAGTGTTTTTGAACCTGAAAGCTTGCTTAACTTTTTTTTTCCAACTATTTAAGTTGGTCTAATAAAAGATATCAGATTCACCCAAATAACCTTGTCAGCCACTTCTATTGATTTGACAGAGAAGAGGCTCAGGTTCCATGGGGATAGGTGGCTCTATAAAGGCCCTTGAGTGGAAAGATTTAAGGTAGCCCGTTTCTCATGCCTATGCAGAGGAAAAAGCACCAGGAGGCACATCAGCATCCTATGCTGGAGGCCACAGTGCAGGGAGGAAATAGCCTCCTCAGAGCTGTTCCTCCCCCCTCTTAGGCAGGTGGAGGTAGGGATTTGGCAAGGCATAGCAAGTTGGGCATCAAACCACACAAGTGTGCCATGGGCTGTCTGCTGTGCTGCCTACTGGGGTAGATGCTCATGCACAGAAGAAACAAAGCAGATGGTGACTCTCTCTGCATGACAATCTGCTGCCCAAGCTGCTTTGGGGCCAAGGTAATAATGTGGTACCCCATCATGCAAGGCCGTGAGGATGCTCTTATTAGCCTAAATGATTAAATTGCCCTCTGTTGAGAGGAACAAATCTGCCAGCCAGTTCCCTTCTGTTGTGCCTTTAGCAATGAGTGCCTGGAAGGCTGGCATCCAACTTTCCAAGGGAAGCATTCAAGAAAGCACCACCCTCAGAGCCATTCAGTCAGTCTGCAGGATGATTTCCGTTCCTGGTGGTTTGGTTGCTACCCAGAGATTTTCCCATGTTGCTGTCTGCTGTTTTTTGTTCCTCTGCAGCCCTTCACCCACCATTACCCCCTGAATCCATGCCAATAGTCCACCCTCCATTTCTTCTCCATCAAAAAAATACCAAGAGCCACATGAATAAAATAATCTGCTGGAAATTACTCATCTTGAATTACTCACCCACTGCAGTGATGGGGGAGAAACTGGTGCCTGCAGGAGAGAGAGATCCTGGCACTTGGGCAGTCAACATGGCTGCCCAGAAGGAGTGCCCAAGTTGGGGTAGATGTGTGTGCTGATTGCTAGGGAAGTGCCTTCTTCTCATTTGTTCAATGCTGCTGAGGTGCTCAGCATGCTAAAAGTAAAGGCCTTTGGCATGCACATTCTCCCAGTTTGCTCAGAAAAACTGCACTAGTTGTCTATGAAATCCTGGGCATGCTACTGTATACAGACCTGTCTTCCACCATTTGCAGATATGGCTCATTGGGGACAGCCGTAAAACAGGAGGCAGGAGTTTGAAGATGGTTCAGAGAGAGCGGTGAAGCCTGGAGCAGAGGGCTAGCAGCTGCGTCCCAGCCACAGGTTCCATCTGTGGCCTGGACTCACATCCCTGAGAAATGAAGAGAATAAAAGCCACCTTCTGAGAAGGCTCAGAAAGTAAATCAGTGTTTAAATGATGGTTGTATTAGGCCAGAGATACAACCTGTTCATGTCTTGCAAAGAAAGCATAAGAGCTCTTACCAGCCCAGACAGCTGCACCCATCCCAGCCACAGGAGGTCAAGACACATGTAGTTAACACTGCAAAGCGTGCAAATAACTCCCACCTGAGACCAGTTCACTACAGTTCTCCACAGGAGGAGGCAGGAGGATGAGGGCCCCATGCAAGCCTGCAGGGAAGTTTTTATTTCTATTCTCTCCCACTGTATATGCCAAATTTCTTCCTCCCCCTCCTCCCTCTTATCAGGGGTTGTTCTCTCTGCCTTTAGAGTCCATAGCAGCACAAGACTCTTTCAGGAACCTTTCTGAGGGTGCTGCAGCCATACTTAAGAGGCAGCAGTGGGTAAGGTGATCCCCAAAAGACCCTCTCTTTGAGCAGACCTTGGTGTGAAGTGCAGTATTTATACTTCAGTACCCACAGGGGCTAAGCATGTAGTTATAATGGTCTCCTTGGCATCCCTATAGACCATGTCTCTCCATGGCAAGGATCCTGAAGGATCCCCCTCACCTATTAAAACACATGAAGTTTCAGCTTGCAGCTTCTTCCATGCAGAGCCGATTCACCATGCAGCCTGTGAATAAGTTATGGGTAACAGAAGAGCGTGGCTGCCAGAAAACATCAAATTACTTCCCTTCATCACCACAAATTAGAAACGCTCCTCCTGCTGAGAGAGCCAGGCTTCACTCCAATTAAAAGTCAGCATGGGAGTAGTTTTTCTCAGTCTCCTGAGAGCTGTGACTCCCATCACAGCACCAGCCCATAGCAGGGCGTTCTGCTTCTGGCCCAAACAGGGAGGAGACCTTGAATCAGAGATGGAGAAGCCAATGGTCCCTCTGGTACATGTCATGGTCAAGGCAGGATGGCTCCCTGCTTTCTACTTCCCCGTGCCTTCTCTAAATTAATTTAACTGCTTGAGACTTGTCCGAGTGCAAAGGAAGTACTGTCTGCAAAGAGTAGCCACTCCTCACACCCCTCAGCCTGGTGGCATAGGTACCCTCACAGCCTGGAAGGAGCATGGCTGGGGCTCAGCAGGCGGGAGAGCTGACATTCCAGCCACATGTTCAGCAGAAGAGGGAGAGGCAGTCTCTGCAGTAAGGGCCATACAATCCAAATCAACCCTACAGCAAAACCCTTGGGGCTGAGACAAGAAGAGGGGGTGTTTTGGAGCTCAGCTTGCTGCAAATGCACTGGCTTCAGACAGTAGTGGAGGAGGTGGGAGAGAAACTGCAAGCTGCACCAGTGCCTCTAAAATACCAGGGATGTCCTTTTCCCACATCAGTCCCACTTTTCTCCCTGCAATCTGTGTCGGAGCAGGAAGGCAGGAGCTGTCCTGCAGCCTTTCACAGGAGCAAGATGAGCTGTTCCTCTCAGATAGAGGGCCTGTCCAATTGCCATGCTGCTGCATCTCCATGATGGCCTGTGCTTTGGGGCGAGAACCCCATCTCACTACAGACTGTCCATAGGAGGGATCAGTTTCCCTTCTTAGACCTGCACTTAGCATGCATGTGAATTCAGCCAGGACCTTTCCTTGCCTCTGATCAGCTTCTCATTCTGCTGTTTTGTTTCTTAAAAAACAAACCTACAAAGCCCAGAAGCAACCAGGGATGTTCCTGAGGCAAGACTTAGTTTATATTCACAGTCCATTCCTCTCCCATAAGAATAAATCAGGTTAGACCTGAAGGAGAAACCTTGCATTGATCTTTAAATCAATGCAAGCAGAGACCCCACATTTATATTGCACACACAATTTTCCTTTACAGGTTTGCAAGCAATGAGAGGAGAGATGAATGTCATCAATGAACCACTTTGTATGTCTGCATTTATGTTGGCCAGTGTAGAGAAGGGACTGGTTTAACTACACTGCACACTGCTTTAATGTAGAAGCGATGTGTCTGTAATGTAAAGGCCTCTGTGGTGCTGCTTACCTCCCCTGAGCAGGACACCGTGACACAGTGCTGTGAGAACAGGGTATAGCACAGTGGAAGAGAAGCAAAACTTGCAGGTATAAACACAGCAGCCCTGTGTTGCTCTGCTACTGCAACTCTGAGGGCTGGTTCAGCAAAACGAACTGGTGAAGCCTGGAGTTCACGTACATTGAAGCAGACAGTTCAGACCATTTGTGGGATGACATTAGAATAGAGACTGGGGAGATAGCAGATCACTCTTCTGGAATGAAAACTATCCCAAAAAAGAAAGGGCACATAGAGAATTAACTTCCCATTGAAGAAGTCAAGTTGGTGAATCCTCCCAGTTAAGGGAAAAAGAAAAAATAGCAGATAGAGAAGCAGAAAAGTGGTTTAAAGGTACTACTGCTGCCTAAGTGTCTGAGTTGCTGGCTCAAACTGAAT
>NW_017729009.1:4568611-4569504 GCF_001723915.1 Gavialis gangeticus | reverse complement strand
GTTCACGTACGTTGAAGCAGACAGTTCAGACCATTTGTGGGATGACATTAGAATAGAGACTGGGGAGATAGCAGATCACTCTTCTGGAATGAAAACTATCCCAAAAAAGAAAGGGCACATAGAGAATTAACTTCCCATTGAAGAAGTCAAGTTGGTGAATCCTCCCAGTTAAGGGAAAAAGAAAAAATAGCAGATAGAGAAGCAGAAAAGTGGTTTAAAGGTACTACTGCTGCCTAAGTGTCTGAGTTGCTGGCTCAAACTGAATGGCTCCTCAAGCCAGATTTTGGAGCCAGTTAAGTGTTTGCTTGCTCCTCTAACTTGTGTGTATGACAATCACAAGCGTACCTGTAACCTAGGTAACTATGAATGTGAATTGCTGGTGATATTTCTTCTGAATTGCTGCATGTACAGTTATCTGGTAGTCAACGGCAAGTGAAGAGCACAATGACACACTGACTTAGGGTGGTCACCTGTCCCTAACTGGGCGGGACAGTCCCAAAATGTAAAGATCAAGTCCCAGTCCTGGGCTGAATGATTCCGGGGCCACTCAGACAGGAGCAGCTCCCCCAGCTGCCAGCACGTAAGTCCATGGGGACAAGGAAAGGGCATAGGCAATGTGGGAGAAGGGCAGGGGGGCAGATTGAGGCCCCCATTGTGAGGGAGGGCATGGGGCAGGGTTGGCGGCTCAGGCTGGGGCCGCTGCCTAGCTGGGGCGATGCATGGAGTCTGGAGCCCAGCACCGGAGCAGAAGTACACAGCCACATGGCCTGGCCAGGGAGCAAGACAGAGCTATGGGTGGCTCGTCTGGGGGGTGGCAGGGGGGCTGGTCCCTGCCAATGGGTTCAGTCCTGAGGAGAGGGGCATGGGGAAGGCACAGCCCCCCCCCCCCCCCC
>NW_017729009.1:4550664-4563611 GCF_001723915.1 Gavialis gangeticus | reverse complement strand
CCCCCCCCAATCTGTACCTGGGGCAGAGGCAGGCTGCCTGCTGCAGGATCCAGGCTCCCTGCCCTGCTGCCCTCCCCCTGGGGCCTCTGAGGCCTGTTGGGCAGGATCCAGCGTGGGAGAACAGAGTGGGGTAAGGAGGCTCGGAGTTCCACTTCTGCATTTTGAAAAGGTGTTCACCCTACTTCCCAATCCCCACCCCCTGCATCTTTCTACAGAGCCCTGAAGTCCCTGTAAGAAGTGAGAAGTGGGAGTGGAAAGGCGATAGCGGCTCCCTGGCACCTTGCACAAGCTGAAATCAGCCATTTCCAAGGACAGTTTGAGAAATGGAAATGAATTCCAGCTGAATGCAACCTACTGTCCCAGCCTTCAAGCATCATATTAGTGCAAATAATACTGTGGTTCATACCACAATTCATATGGGCAGTGACTCATGAAAAAAGCCAATAAGACCAGCGGGTGAGGTCGCACTGGTAGGAGAGGTGAAAGGAAACAAATCATTTACTGACTCATCATCCAGAACCAAGTCAGCCCCAGCAGGGCACCTGCAAACCCAGCTAATGCCTCACAGCAGCAGGAAGCTGGCAGAACCCAGCAGCATAAAACAGATCATTCTTCTATTAGCTCCTCTGGGCACAGAATCGCTAATCTTTGCTCTCAGAGTGAAAGCCAGGTGCCCATGTAATTTGAGTCTCTGTATCTGGGGCTTGATCCTGTCCAGTGGTGAGGACAAAGAACCCAAGTCAGAGAAACTTCCTGACTTGTAAGCACGTTACTTAACTTTAAGTATCCAAGTAATACTAACAGTACCCGGATCTTTTCCTTAATGGAGCTCAAAGCAGTTTAAAAAGGAAGTCTAGTATCATGATCTCCATTTCACATATGGGGAAACTGTGGCACAGAGCAGTAAAGCAACTTGCCTGAGATCACCCAATGGACCAGAGTGTGAGCCAGGAAATAGAAGCCTAGTCTCTTAAGTCCCAGGCCAATGTCCACAAGACCAGGCTGCCTGGACATTGACCCAATTGGGATCCTTGCTGTGCTAAAAGTTAAACATATGCTCAAGTGTTTTGGTGGAAGTGACATCTTGCTGGGCTGAGCCCTTACTGCGTCTGGCTGGCCAAAGAGGGGGTGCACGGGCAAAGGTCAAGTGACTCTCACATCCTTCTGCCTCAGAATTGTGCCTGATGCCGTAGGCAGTGGCTATCATGTACCTGGAGAAGGGGCTGATCTGCTCCTTCAATAGCTTTTATTGATACGGCAATTAGCTCCGTTTGCCCCTAAAGCTGGCTCACACTACCCAGCACCAGAAAAGCCAGGTAAGCTGCTAATAGCATAGTTACTTTCTCTGAAAGACCTGCTCTTCTTCAGTAGTCTCTGATCTTGTACCCAGAGATACTTTCAGAGTCTGATCCAGCTCACTGGGCATTTTACATTGTAGCTCTTTCCTGATCCGTCCCCAAGCCCTGCAGTCACCCTCTGGCAGAAGCTAGAACCCAGGAGTGTCTTAAGACTACAGGACCCTCTTCTCTTCAGTTGCTTTCTCCAGGACCTTAATCTAGATTATTATGATCCGTTGATGGGCATCTGTTAGATTCACAGCCTCTATTTACACCATCTCAATTTGAATCCACCAATGGTCTATTAGTGAGTCAGCCTAGTGCACTTAACTGTATACCTTGCTACCAAACTGGCCTCAGGAGAAGAAAGAAGCAGTTTTCTCCTCTCCAAACCCTGCAGGCTCCTGCCCTGCAGGCATGATATAATTGGAGCCAAACTCTGTTTCACAGTTCCCTGTCACCAGCTGCAGGTTCACAACTCTCAGCTCCCAGCTCTTGTGGCCTCAGCGATATATTTAATGACGCTAAATATAAATCAAATATTCAAGTTGCACAAATATATGCCTCTCGCAGATTAAGAAATGACAGCCATGTGTTTGGATTTATTAGTCAGGCAAAAGATAGATGTTGTGGCTAATTGTGCCTGGTCCTCTCCTCTCTGGAGAAATAAAACAGAGACCATGCATGTATGGCTCTGGCCCAGAATCCCATCTGCCTCATATAAGGAGGGGAAGGCTAGCAGTGCCAATGCATGCCAGGCAGGCTGGCTGGGCACAATGTGTGTCTGGCCAGGCCTACTTCACATTAGTCTAATGCCATCCCTCATTACTTATTATGGACATAGAATGACAGATGTGCTTTGGGCTCACAGCATCAACTGACAGACTCCCTGCCCACAAGAGTTTATCCTCCAAGGCCAGAACAACAGGAGGAGATAACAGAATGACAATGACAAAAAATAGCCCAAAAATCAGGCCAAAATAATGGTGCATTTCCCTGTGAAGATCATATTTCAGTTCATGCTAATATTAATTATTTAATATCTTTAGTAGATTGCTTATCACAAGACAGCAATCTACCTGACACATATGGGAACATACACACACATGCATGCAGAGACATGCACATGCATGCACCAACATACAAGGAGACACACACATAGACACTGTACTCATTTGTGTATGCACACATAGGCACATTAATACTTAATACACTGGGTGATGTGTGTCATGACTCATGTCCTTCACATGGCAAAGCCATTGTGAACACGAATGATTACAGCTGACAGCTGTAAAATGTGGCTTGTTAGCTAAGACTGCAGATACCCATGCTGTCAGCCTTGAAGGCCCTGTTTGGTTATGTATACACAGGGAGACATGCACACAAATATCTAAGAAGCTGGAGTCTGGTGTAAATGAACTGATGGCTTTGCCTGCCCTTGACAGCTGAGGGGTTTGAGCAATAAAGATGTGCTTTTGGGTATGTTATTGCCTAAAGATGGCAAGTTAGAAATCCTGGCTGGAGACAGCTGTTTCAGCTCCACATTGAAGGCTACTGTTTCCCATTAACTGGAGTTCAGAGCCCCTTGGGTACAATACAGCAAACCATGAAAAGGAGCACTAGATTGTGAGGCGGACAGGAAGGACCCAAGCAGGGCTAGAATGCATTGTTCTTTTGGGACTGACCACTTTAGGAAGGACCCTACTCCATCGCCCAGTACCTCAAAGATGGGTAACTCAGACTTCATTCCTGATTAGAGGATAAAACAGTTTCTGTTAACTGGGCATTAAACACTGAGAAAATTTTAACAGCCCTTGTCACTATCTCTATTTCAGGGGTTATTCTTTAGCAGAACTTCTTGGAGGACAGGGCCGAACACTAGCACGAGGATGCCCTTATAGTCATCTGATGTCAGGGTCCTCCACAATTGCTAGATCACCCTCTGAGAACCGAGAAGCCTGTGCTCTCTGGCCAAGAGCCCTATTCTCCCAATTAAAGGCTGCATCTCTTCTTTCTGCTGAGACTAATCTCTTTGTATCTCTTCATAGATAAAGAAGATTAACAGGTAACTTCTGCTCTGCAGTTGGCAATGAATGCCAGCAGATTAGCTGCAGCTTTGTGCAGCAATCTGTGATCCCTTGGTATCAGATAACAAGCAGAGATACTTGCAGGGTAATGATTGTCCTATCAACAAGCTCATGAATGAGTAAAACCCAGGGCTTAGTGGCACAGTGATAGTTTGCTGTACACTAAGCCCTGGGACAGGAGCCAAAAGTTAAGGCATTATAGGGCACTGGCATAGGAAGTCAAAATGACTGATCAAGTCAAATCTCTTCCTCGCAGGAGAGACTGGGTGTGTAGCCATACCTTGTTTATCCTGACAGGATTTTCATTTAATCTGTAATTTGCTTTTTATAGCTTCCTCTCATTAAAACCAATTGGCAAGTCAATATAATAAGATCTTTAGGTTCTGGACCCATTCACACTGTTAATTTCCCTGCTTTTATTGCTTCTCAAATAGGTTTAAGGATGGGAAGAATTGGGTGCGAATTTCACTGCATTTGTCAATGCAGTAAGATAAAAAATAACACAGGAGACCAGATATCCATAGAGAGGGAATAAGAGAAAGACACTTTTCCTTTACGTAGCTCCTTTTATGAGGAGGCATTTCATAAAATTTTACAAAACAGGCTGAGAAAGCAGCTTGTGATGTACTGTTTCTGTTACAGAGGTGACCAAATTTAGGCAACAGTTGAGCATAATGGCCTGATTTTCAGTGTGGTGTGAATGCCAGCATTCATTCTCAGAAAGGTCCATTTAAGTTACCTGTTCCTGTTCCAGAAAAAAAGTCAGCCTGCCAACTACTTGTCTCTGTCTGCTTCACACAGATGGTTACAGCCAGGTAATTCAGGCATGGTGGGACAGTTTGCGTGGCTAAGGACAAGTATGGGCAGACCTTTACCTCACCCCAAATGGTGTAAATATGCCTATTGACTTAACTGGAAATGGACCTCTGATAAAAAGTTCATAAACATTTGTCCACAATGGAAGATCACTCAGCATTAGAACATGTGTCAGCTAGCACAAGGAAAAATACCCAAATCAAGGTCATCAAAAGTATTTAGGTTCCTAGCACTCACTGATTACCTAAGTATTTCTAAGGGCATAGGCGTGACTACTTTACATCACGCTAGTAAGCTGTGTGCTAACACAGTGTGATTTCTGAGTATAGATTGGCTCTATGGCAGTCCTTGTACCATCAACAGATAAGGTGTCCTTATCCTCCACACTAAAGACAGGACAGGAACAGCTGCTCCCACCAAGGAAGCAAGAAAGAGTAATTGTGATAGGAGACTCCTTGCTGTGGGGAACAGAAGGTGCCATTTGTTGTCCTGACCCTTAGCTCAAAGGTCTGCTGCTTTCCAGGAGCCAGGATCTGAGATGTAATGGTGAGGATCCCAAAGCTGGTCTGTCCTACAGACCACTACCCCATGCTCCTTTTCTACACAGGCACCAACAACATAGCAAAAAAACAGCCCCAGGAGAATCATGAGAGACTACAAGTCCATGGGCATGAAGCTCAAGGGACGAGGAGCACAAGTGGTGTCATAGGGTGGGAAAGGACCTAAACAGATCATCAGGTCCAACCCCCTGCCCTGGGCAGGAACAGGTGCCAGGGTCATATCACCTCAGCCAAATATCTATCCAACTTCCTCTTGAAGACACCCAAGGTACAAGAGCGCACCACCTCACTTGGGAGCCCATTCCAGAGTCTGGTGGCCCTAACTGTAAAGTAATGTCTCTCCTCAATCTAATGGTCTTCTCCTCAATCTAATGGTCAAAGTAATTACCTTCTCCTCAATCCTTCCAGTTAGAGACCATGGTCATCAGAGGGAGGAGTGCATTGAGGAAGTCAACCAAAGGTTTCAGAGATGGTGCCACCGTGTTGGTTTTGGATTCCTCAACCTTGACATGTAGTTCAATGGCACTGGTCTACATGCGAGAGACAGTATTCACCTCACGGGCAGAGGGAAGAACCTCTTCTCTATGAGAATCACCAACTCGCTGACGAGGGCTTTAAACTAGGCATGTCCACAGGAGAAAGGGTAGATTTCAGTGCTGTACACAAATCCTCTGGCCAAGATGACCCAAGGAAGGATTTTCAAAAAAGGGACAACCAGGTGAGTACCAATGCACTGAGGCATTTGAAGTGGGACAGAAAACCTGAGGCAACTAGGGGTGAAATCAGGTGTCTTTATGGGAATGCCAGAAGCATGAGCAACAAACAGGAGGAACTGGCACTCCTTCTGGCAGATGAGGAATTTGACCTCACTGGGCTGATGGAGACCTGGTGGGATGATACATATGATTAGGAAGTGGACATGGAGGGGTATAGGTTCTATAGGAAGGACTGGGCTGGGAAGAAGGAAGGAGGGGTGGCCCTCTATGTCAAAGAGCAGCACCCCGCCCTGCAGGTCATGTTTGATTGCAGGGAGAGGTCCCTTGAGACCCTCTGGATCAAGATACAAGGGGGCTCAGGAGAGAGGGACCTGATGGTAGGACTATACTACAGGCCTCCCTCCCAAGAAGAGGAGAGTGATCAGGCATTCTTCAGGGAACTGATGGAGACAGCCAGCACCAAAGACCTGATTGTCATGGGTGACTTCAACTACCCTGACATCTGTTGGGAAGAGCATTCAGCTAGCTCCAGCAGGTCAACCAACTTCCTGGCAGCTATCAACAACCTGTTCTTGCCACAGGCTGTGGAAGGACTGACTAGGGGTAAAGCCACTCTGGAGTTAGTGCTGACATAAAGGGAAGACATGATAGATGACTTGATGATTGGAGGTAATCTGGACAAAAGTGACCACAACTTGATTAGGTTCATCATCCACCAAAAGACTGGGAATTCAGCCAGTAGAACAGAAGCCCTAGACTCCAGAAGGGCAGACTTCGGTAAACTCAGGAGTCTAGTTAGAAGGGCCCTCTGGAACCAGCAACTGGTCAACTTTGGATTTCAGGATCGGTAGAGCTTCCTTAAGGGGGCAATTCTCACTACTCAAAAACAGACCATCCCCACATAGTCAAAAAGCAGGAGAGGGCCAAAAAGACCTGCTTGGCTCAACAGGGACATAAGGGAGCTTTTGAAAAAGAAAAAAGCATACAAGCAATGGAAAAATGGTTCAGCATCCAGAGAGGAGTACAATCACATGGTCAGAGTCTGCATGTGTGAGACATGGAAAGCCAAGACAGGCATGGAGTTCAAGCTGGCATCTGAAATAAAGGACAACAAAAAGTTCTTCTATAATTACATAGGGAGCAAGAAAAAAATCAAGTTCCACTTTGGGACCCCTACTAAATTTGGGGGGGCAGCCCACAGTTGATCCCTGTGAAAAGGCAGAGCTCCTAAATGCTTACTTCACATCGGTGTTCCTGAAATCAGATGGGAGCTTCTCACCTGTCCAGAAGCCCAGCGACTATGGGGAAGACAACAGCCTGCATGAAATTAGTCCCAAAAAGGTGAGGGTACTCTTAGAATATTTGGACATGTTCAAGTCTGCTGGGCCAGATGACCTGCATCCAAAAGTCCTGAAAGAACTGACTGAGCTCATAGCAGGGCCTCTGACAAAGCTGTTTGAAGATTTGTGGAACTTGGGAGAGGTACTGAATGACTGGAAGAGGGCTAATGTGTACCCATCTTTAAGAAAGGGAAGAGGGATGACCCTGCAAACTTCAGACTGGTTAGTCTAACCTTGGTTCTGGGAAAAAGCTTTGAAAAAATTGTTAAGGAGGCCATCAACCACAAGCTTGTAACTAGTGGGGTATTAAGAAGCAACCAACGCAACTTTGTCAAGGTTAGGTCATGCCTAAAATATCTGGTATCCTTTTATCTGGTATCCTTTACCACGTAACTAACCAGCTGGACAAGGGGCATGAGACTGACATCATTTACCTAGACTTCAGCAAGGCCTTTGATACTGTTTCCCATGAGATCCTTTTAATTAAGCTGGAGGGTACTGGCCTAGACCAGTCTACAGTGAGGTGGGTTGGCAATTGGCTCCGAGGCCAATCCCGGAGAGTTGTAACTGATGGGATGGCCTCACCCTGGAGGGCCATCTCCAGTGGTGTCCCCCAGAGATCAGTGCTTGGGCCCATGCCCTTTAACATCTTTATCAATGACTGGATGAAGGTGTGGAAAGCACAGTGATTAAGTTTGCAAATGACACCAAGCTGTGGGGGAATGCAGACACGTCTGAGGATAGGGCAAGGATCCAGGCAGACCTCGACAGACTGGTTCTATGGGCTGAACACAATCAGATGAGGTTCAATAGGGACAGGTGCCAGGTCCTTCATCTGGGTAGGAAGAACTTTCAGCACAACTATACAATGGGCGGTGATCCATTGGCTGGCACTGCATCTGAAAGTGACCTGGGGATGGCAATCAACCAGAAGATAAATATGAGCCAACAGTACGATGAAGCCACCAGCAAAGTAAACAGACCTCTGGCATGTATCAGCCAGCGTGTTGTAAACAGATCCAGAGAGGTTCTCCTCCTGCTCTGTTCAGCATTGGAGAGGCTGCAGCTGGAATACTGTGTTCAGTTCTGGGCACTGCACTTCAGGAAGGATGTGGATAAGCTCAAAAGGGTGCAGAGGAGGGCCACCTATATGATCAGGGGCCTGGAGGACAGGCCCTATGAGGAGAGACTCCTGGGTTTGTTCAGTCTGAGCAAGAGAAGACTGAGAGATGACTTGATAGCTGCCTACAAGTATGTCAAGGGTGAACCGCAAGTTCTAGAGGAGCAATTCTTCAGCAAGGCACACCCAGGGAGGACGAGGACCAACGGGCACAAGCTAACTGAGGAAAGATTTAAGCTGGACATTAGGAAAAACTTTTCCATCAGGGTATCTAGAATCTGGAACATGCTCCCAGCAGAGGTGGTACAGTCACCATCCTTGGACGTGTTCAAGAGGAGGCTGGACAAGCACCTCATTGAGCTTGCTTGAGCCCAATAACCTCCTGCCCATGGCAGGGGACCAGACTTCATGATCTTACAGGTTCCTTCCGGTCCTTTGATTCTATGGGTGCTTGTACACATGACAGGGGTTTAGTCCTCAGGGTTTTATTCTATGCCCCCTAAATTGAAACAGTGGGTTTTTAATTGAAACTCACTGTTTCAATTCTTCTGTCATGTTGCAGTGAGGGGGGCAATCTTTTTTTGTGGGGCAGGAAAGGCAGGGGGCTGGAGCCTGCTCAAAGCCAGGGGGTGAACTGCCAGTGGGCTGAGCAGCCCCTGAGCTGTGGGGGGGCCCTGGCCCTTCCCTCCATGGCAATGGTACCCCCAGGCAGGTTGCTAGTGGGCTGGGTGCTGCCCCAGCTCAGAGGCACCACCCGGCCCTATCCAAGTCTTCCCCGACCTCAAGCTGGGGCAGCACCTGGCCTGCTAGCAGCCCGGTTGGGCAGCCTCAGGGGGTGCTGCTACCACAGAGGGAAGGACTGGGGCCCCCTGCAGCTCAGTGGCTGCTTGGCCTGCCAGCAGCTGTCCAGGTGCAGCCCCAGCTCAGAGGTGCCCAATCCAATGTTTCCCCGAGCCCACCTGGACTTCCAGTGCCCCATGCACTGTCCTCGCCACCTTCTCTGGCCACCAGCAAACCCAGCTGCCCTCCTGCTGCCTTCCCATGCTGCCCCAGAAGTAAGCCAGCCCATTCCCAGGTGGTCCCAGGCATTCTGGCAGCCACAGGAGCCTGCTGAAAGCAGAAGCGGCGGGGGGCCCAATCTTTTTTTTTCTGCAGAATCTGCCTGGCACTCCCATGGCGGGTGGAGGGAGAGGGGGGCTAGCTGACAGCTGTATCATTGCAATTTGCAACATTGTAAACTAAACTACATTGGGATGTAGTTTAGTTTGCAATGATGCAAACTCATTTACACCCCCCAAAACTCTTACACGTGTACAGTGTGATGCCGTTAAGCCACACAAAGTGACGTTTTCATTACGTGTACATGGTAATGGCCTCACATGTACAAGTGCTCTAACTGACTTCTCCAAGGTCACACAGCCTGGCTCATAGATCTCTTCTCTGACCTTGAGGCACCACTATCTCTTGAATAGGAAGATGATGATGAAAAGAGAAGAGAAAACAAAATGAGAAAGAGGCCTTGAAAACAATT
Source organism: Gavialis gangeticus (assembly GCF_001723915.1). NCBI lineage: Eukaryota > Metazoa > Chordata > Crocodylia > Gavialidae > Gavialis > Gavialis gangeticus. The sequence continues at coordinate 4,554,104 of NW_017729009.1, read as the reverse complement.
TGTATCAGGAGAATCACAGATAAATGCCCTGGGTTTTTCACTTTGTTATTCTTTCCTTATGAATGTGTTCATGAACAGTAGTTCTATACACTCCAGGAGGACAATCACCTTAATGGGAAGTTACCAACCTCCTCTTTGCATGGGTAAAATAAAATATTTGTCTTCCTAATTTAGTTGCACTGAAGTAATCAGGACCTAAAAATGACTGTTGAAGACTGATGCTTAGAGTGACAGAAAATAAACCCATTGAGCATATACTTGTGTCTGTGTGCACAGGAATCCCTGCACACATGAATGGAGACATGTGTTCATGAAACTATGTAGGTGCCTTTGTGCATGCGGGGGAGTGCATATGCAGATGTTTCAATATGCAGATGTTCCTCTGGTCTAAATTAGAACAAAAATAGAAGCAACTGCTTTAATCTTCGCTTAGGAATACTATGAACTTACCATTTTTTCCTTGGCATTTTCTGAAAAATGATGTGCTTTTAATTAAAGGCCAGTGTTGTAAGCTGTAAGTCGTTAGCATCCCAGATAAGATCCAAAACCATTTTCTTCAGGTTTTGCCCATTTGAGAGAATCAGAGCTATTTTTCTGAATTAATGCCGGTCATTAAAAACAGGATTTCATCCCAGAACAGCCATAAGGTAACACTGGAAATAGAAAGAATTAATGGAAACTTTATACAGCCGTTTGCCTCTTCATCAAAAGTGCAATATTTCCCTAAAAAGAACTGCATTCACTACTAGATTAAATTCTCCCTTTGTATTGTTCCCAAGTCTGATACCTTTTATCAAGCTTCGCTGGGTGTTTTCAGATCTCAAATTGTGGCTTCTATAATTGCAAGGCTTATTTGGTTGACGATGCAAGAACTTTCATAGAAGCTCCTGACTAGAGCTTTCTGCTGTCTGGCAATGCATGTGTGACACTGAAAATACATGTCAGGTCAACCAAACCCTGCAGTAAGTGTAAAGAATATATTTAGTATTGAGGAAAGCAATACCTGGCTCCAATTTATGTTCTCATTTTATTACTATGGCAGGTACCAAATAATCAGTGTAACTGAAAGTCATTCTCCAAATGACTGTGTTGTAATGGATGGGAACTCTTTTCCCTAGACTCATGAAGTTGGGGAAGGGCATTTGTAAGTACATAGCATCTGGCCTCTACTGGTTCCTCTTTCTAGAACAACGCAACTCCCAGGGGATAGAGTACATCTTAGGAGTGAATTTTGTCCAAGCTTCATAAAAGAGGAAGGTTGGTCTCTGTGGTTACAGCACCTGGCTAGTTTGCAGGAGATGTGAGTTCAGTCCTGGGCTCTGCCAGGCTCCCTTGGGCAAGTCTCTTAAAATTCTTGTGATTTGTTTTCCCCATCCATGAAAGGGGGTAGGAGTGTATCCTTTCTCCTGCTCAATGTTCATCTTGTCTGTGGAGATGGTCAGCTCTTTGGGCAAGGGTTTGCTTTTATTGCAGTCTGATCAGTGACTTGGTGATGAACATGGTGCTGTGACTTCAGCTGTAGCCTCTCAGTAATTTAGATCACTCACAGGTAGGTTTTTCTTTAATGGCTCCATACAGAATCCATTGGACTTTTATAAACCAGAATTTCCAGAGCAAATCAAGAGCTCCTGGTTTGCTTAAGTTGTTTTAAAAGGACATAGTAAAATGAGGGTGGCAGTAGGGAAGAACTTTATTTCTGAGCGCTCCACACATCAGGAGGTTCTCTCTTCTGTGAAGCCATCACACAATTGCGAGGTGTGAAGACAGCTGAAGGAAGGTCCGGTGGTGTGAAGGTACCAAGCAACTCCAGTTACAGGCAGACTTAATCACTGAAACAGGAGCATTCATTTCCTCCTCCTTCCCATTCACATCCTTCCCCCATTCCTTGCCTTCCTGCTTTTTGTCTGTCTTCCTGGAATGCCCTCCTATTTCAGCAGGAAAAAAGTAAACACCCTTTTTTCATACAACTGCAGCTTTCAAACATACCACTCCTCCCCAAGCCAACCCCATCAACCCTCTATGAGAGGGTTTCCTCCCTTCCTCAAACCAACCTGATTCTGGTCAGCCAGGGCAGCCTGCCTCTGATCTGGTGCATCTCCTAATGTCAGCTAGGAGTTTCAGGGCCCAAGAATGTGCCTTACTCTATTTCAGCCAAGGTTGTTGAGTAATAATAGCATTCAGCTACTTCAGTGAATATATTATACCTGTAGCATATGAATGGTACAGGTTCAGCCCTTTGGCTTTGCATGATTCTTTGTATGGAGATGTCACAAAATCCTTCTGCGACATAAAAGCAATTGTTATTGCAACATGCCTGAGGAGCTGTCCTATTCTGTAGTGTCCTGCAGCTCCTTCCTTCCCGTGTCTTTGAAACTGCTACAGCCAGATTCTCTCCGAGTTTGACATGTGCATGATGTATCAGGATAGGCCCTGGGGCAGCTGTGGCACCCATTATGGCCATTTTAATCCTACACATATTCCTGGTCCTCTCTGTAACACCCCTGTTTCTCTCATCTGCCACGTCTTGATGTTTCTTTGTTATTAATTGGGAGGCTGCCCCCGAGTCCCACGGTACCCTCACTGGTACTTTGCCCAACCTGACTCATCTCTCATGATCACTAGACCCCCCTCTGCCCACTGGCCAAAACCATGCAGTTCTCATGGGTGTCTCTCACACTCTGGCAGACCTACTGGTACCTAGCTGGCACTGTGAGCCAGTGGTTACCATCTGTGGCCTGAATGGGTCTTAGGGCTCTTAATTGTGGCCTCCTCCTGCCCCCATTGTCATGCCCATGCCCATGCCCATGCCCATGCCCCACAGGTGATACTCCATCTACAACTTAGTTCTTTTGTAGAGGCCTCATCCCTCCGGGCTTTACTGCCCGCCCCCCCCCCCCCCCCCGCTTTTCCCCCCCCCCCCCCCCCGCTTTTCCCCCCCCCCCCCCCCCGCTTTTCCCCCCCCCCCCCCCCCGCTTTTCCCCCCCCCCCCCCCCCGCTTTTCCCCCCCCCCCCCCCCCGCTTTTCCCCCCCCCCCCCCCCCGCTTTTCCCCCCCCCCCCCCCCCGCTTTTCCCCCCCCCCCCCCCCCGCTTTTCCCCCCCCCCCCCCCCCGCTTTTCCCCCCCCCCCCCCCCCGCTTTTCCCCCCCCCCCCCCCCCGCTTTTCCCCCCCCCCCCCCCCCGCTTTTCCCCCCCCCCCCCCCCCGCTTTTCCCCCCCCCCCCCCCCCTCCAGCTGTAGGGTTTCAGCCCTGGCTCACCTATTCAGGCCCAGCTATCCCAGCCTCAGCCCTCTCTGGGGATCTGGTCTGTGGGCCCTTCAGCCCCATATTACTGCTTGTCTCAGTCCCTTTGCAGTCCCTAACCCAGGGCAAGGCTGATCATGGCTCAGCCCAGCATACGCCGCCCCTACAATGTCCCTGATCTAGGGCAAGGCTGCTTTTGGT
>NW_017729009.1:4545427-4545664 GCF_001723915.1 Gavialis gangeticus | reverse complement strand
CCTGATCATGGCTCAGCCCAGCATACGCTGCCCCTACAATGTCCCTGATCTAGGGCAAGGCTGCTTTTGGTGCAGGTCAGCCCCCATGGTATCCCTGACCCAGAGCAAGGATAATGTTGATTCAGCTCAGCCCCCATGTTGTCTCTGACCCAGGGCAAGGCTGGTCTCAGTTCTGCCTCCTTCTCAAGTGTTTGGGCTTTTGCCCCACGCAGCCCACCAGGTCCCAGACCCTGTGCC
>NW_017729009.1:4537477-4540427 GCF_001723915.1 Gavialis gangeticus | reverse complement strand
TCTGCCCCATGCAGCCCACCAGGTCCCAGACCCTGTGCCATCCAATCCACCCCTATCAGCCACACCCAATCCTCTGGTCTAAATTAGAACAAAAATACAAGCAACCGCTTTAAACTCCAGGTGCCCTCTCTGGGTCATCATCATACCTACCAGCGTGACCTGGCAGGAGTTCCTTTCTCTGCAAAGTTCAGGGCTAGACTGCCCCTCTGTCTCAGGAGCCCAGGTTTATAACCCCTGTGCTCCTCCCCTTCTGGTCAGGTGTTGACTGACCAGCTGCATGCGTGTCCCCTCATCTTAATGGGAAGCTTACCGCATAGGCTGTAGTTGTTGCCTTGCTGTCTTCCCTCCTGCAGCTAACCTCTGTTCAACTGGCTGGGGCTCTTTCTGCTGCAGTCTCTCCCTTAAAGTAACAGAAGCCCCTGGCTCCCTCTTACAAATGGAAAGAGGATGGTGGTATCAGAATACCCCAAGAAGTTTGTCATTGTCAATGATGAAAAGCTGTATTTCCAGCTTGCTGTGTGATCTATAGAGGATAAACAGTGCAAAGCCTCTTCTGTGGGTTTTTTCCAGGTAAGAAAGATAAATTGCTTTCTCTGTGTTTCTCAGCTGGTGTACTTGGAAAGAAGAGTGCAGCCAGCATATTACATATGACGAGGTTAATAGCAAATACCTGGATACATAGGCAAATACATACATAAATACACACACACATATTACACTTACACACATATATTACACGTATATGTAGGTATGCATGTGTGTGTGCACATATGCAGCTGTTTGCTTTGGATCTGCATTTACTTTTGTCTCTTTGTATACATGCATATATTCTTCACTTGTCTGAATTGAGAAGAAGCCTCGTTAGGGAAGGACCCCCTTTGCTTATTCCTCTCTGGCTTAAAAGTCTCATGATAAGGACCTTCCCTCTGTCTGAGGACTGTTTCTATTCTGAAGCCCAATAGTGAAAACAGGCAGAAAGTCAGGGATCGTTCCAGAATGATGCAGGACCCTTTTGAGTGATCCTTAATGGAAATAAACATCTTTCACGTTTTTGTCCCCCACTGAAGGCTTTGTTCCACACCCAAGGGACATATATACATGTGTTGTTTTCAAAGGACAAGACAATAAGTGATAAGAAAATACAACTAAGGAGGCAAATCCCTCCATTGATGCTGTTACTTGTTATTTAAAGCAGAGGACCAGCTCCTCCATGGTTGCAAATCAGCACAGTGCTCTTGCCTTCTGAACAGCTACTCTGATTTTTGTTTCAGTGGGAGATGTGACCCAGAGATGTAAGCCCATCCTAAAACAGCCAGTGCAGAAAAGCTAAGCTATGCTTTTGACTTTAAACAGCAGGTGGGTCTGCACAGTCTAGCTCTTTTAGCAAAAATGTTGCAACCTGGCTATACTTAGGTCTTCTTCTTGGATATCATTGTTGTAACCTAACTGCCTGGACAGAGAAATAATTAATGGTGCCCTTGTTCAGAGTACAAATGGAACATGTGATGGCTCAGCGAGCTATAAATTACAACTGAGTTTCCATCTGGTCCAAAGTCTATTTATACCTCACAGGCCCCAATTAACTTTAAAAGTTGGGGTTGATGGTGAAATAGAGAAATTGTTCTCAAATAATGTGATTGAATACGGTCTGATATTAACAGATAAAGACAGAAGATGCCATTTATTCCTCCAAAGCAAGGAAGGTCTAGAGCTGCACACAGATTTCACTCAGTTATTCCTGCACTGAGCCAATGAACTTGAGCTGGACATTGGAGATTACACTGAAAAGAAACAGCCAGACCTTCCAATGTGCCTTGCTCCTTAGGGATGAATAAAGTAAAAGGCCCCCCAATCAAAAATTCAAAAATGCTGTCCTCTGCAGGACTAAGCAGACCTCCCAGGACCAGAAAGTTAAGGAATCTCCCTCCTATTTTGAAGACCTTTTCACTCCCACTTTCCTAACAGAGCTCTCAATCTCTCACTAATAGGTACTAAATCCAAACAGAAAAGACAAGCCTAGCAACAAGGTGTCTTGTTTGTTAAGGTTATTCTGAAGTATTTAATAACTGGAAGAGGAGCAGTTAAATCAATAAGCAATATGAACTCTAAAGTTGGAGTCAAATGCATCAGAGAAAGCTAAATCTGACTCTTGAGGTGACTCAGCCCCAGAAGGGTTACATGGTTTAGCATTATTTTTTTGAATACTGTGCTTAATGATATCAAGAATTGTTCATTTTAACAATAAGACCATATGAGAACTTTAGATTACCATACTGTACGGGAATTTCTGCAATTTCAGTTCCAACTTAAGTTGCGTGCTCAGCAACACATCCAGGCTGACTGTGCTCAGCCAAAGAAGCATGTGTGTGCAACAAAGAAACTATGAAGGACCAAAGGAGAATTCCCTCAGCCCAGGAACAGCATACTACCAATGTAAGCACACCAACACTTCTTCATACTGCATCGAGGATAGCCAAGAACATGACTCTGAAGGGACATACCTACAGCATTGAGCACCACAGGGATTCAGGACTGCAGCATAGCCAGTAAGCTGTCATGCTGAGCCTCCAGCTGTTCTATGTACAGTTTGTTTTGAGCCTCCTGCATCCAGCCTCAAGCAGAAGTTCCCAGATGCTGTCAAAAAAGGTTACTCTAGTAAGATGCATGTCTTGGCAAAGCCAGGAAGAGCTGGAAACCTTGCAGAAGAAAGTCTGGTCTCAAGAAATCTCGGACCCCCTACTCATTCAGATAATTCTTCCAAGCCATTAGATATACCTGCATCCCTACTACCACCTTATGTATGAGCCTGTCAGCATTATAGCCTATAGAGTTTGCTTAGGAAAGGTGCATAAGACAATGGCAGATTTCCAAGCACAGTAGAAAATGGTGCTGATAATATCCGAGGGAGTACTTTCCTCTTCAGGATCTGTACTGAAGCAAAGCTTCATCA
>NW_017729009.1:4510456-4532477 GCF_001723915.1 Gavialis gangeticus | reverse complement strand
CATTATAACCTATAGAGTTTGCTTAGGAAAGGTGCATAAGACAATGGCAGATTTCCAAGCACAGTAGAAAATGGTGCTGATAATATCCGAGGGAGTACTTTCCTCTTCAGGATCTGTACTGAAGCAAAGCTTCATCATGGTGCTATTATAAACAGAGATGCTGCATTGTTGCCTTTTCAGAAATGTGTAAAACCCTGGCATAGCTGCTGATCACTAAAGACCCCAACAAGCCTTTTGCTAGAGCAGGAATTAGTTTAGGAATCCTGACTGAATCCCAGCTCAGGTAATTACATGCTGCCTCTCAGGAATTTTAATTGGGCATTTATTCTCCTTGACTTCCTGTCTTAAAAAGCAGCTTTTCAGGGAGAAGCTGTATTTTGATGGCAGAGCTGACAATCCCTGTATGCTCAGTTTCAGGACTAATAGTGCTTTATTAATGCATGATGTTGTTAGCTGCTTCTGGAGAAGGAAACTCTGAACAACCCAATGAAATTCCTCCTGAAAAGGCTCTTCGTGCCTCACAGTGCATCACCTAATCCCTTTCAGGCTACATGTTAACTTCTTTGCATTAGATTTTTCCTCAAAAAAATCTCTGACATTTTCAGCAAATTAATGACAGGATAATTAAACTCAGAAAGCTGGTATCAGAATGGTAAACATGTGCTTTCCTGGTGCTTGTTTAGAGACCCAGCTACCTTAAAATAAAAGAGTGCACTCCCTCCTACTGAAAGCAAGTCTGATGCAGTAAGTCATTTAGTAGGTCTTTTATCTCTTGAGCTTCAAGTCTCCGGGTTCCCATGCCTGATTCTGAGCTCCAAGTGGGGTTTTGGTCCTAGAAGTGCTGCACAATCAGATGTGCCGATGAACAGCAAGCGGTCTGATGGAAATATGAAAGTGTTCCAGAAAAGAAAACACCGTGCTTTTTAATAAACCAAACATAATCCTCCTGCTTTGATTAGGGCCCTGGGATGGAAGCTCTTAAGGTGGCAACAGGTCTTCAATTTGTTCACTGTTATTAGACAGAGTAGTGTGGCATCGGGGTGGGGGGGAAGAAGCAAACAGCTCTGTGATCAGAGAATCACAACCTGCTTGCCCCCCTGAATGAGTAGGGCTAGAAAGGCCCAGTTATCAGTCTTCTCTTACCAAAGCCTCCTGGGAGTGAGGAGGTCTGAAGCACATTTATACTGTAATGCTAGCTGCTGTCTTACATCTCAGTGCTCAGGAAGACAACACCAGGAGGAAGAGAACCTGGGGGAGAAAACAGGTGGTATATGTAAGTAAATGCTTTAATGCTTGAGAAAGCCTATTGATTTTCTGTTGAAGAATAATTCCAGGAGCTGGACAACATGTACTTACTGTGTCTGTGGAACAAACATCCTAGGGTTTAAGAAACCATCCCTTACCTTCTTGGCCTATCCCAACAGTGGCACTCAGGGTATCCCACTGCCCTCAGTAGCAATCATGCCATTCTTCTGAATGAGATCTTGGAGTGTACTCCCCTTCTCCACAAGTGACTAATGTTCAAAGGCCTCACTCTACACTTCTAGGATAGTAGGATCTTGCTTTTATCATGCCCATCCTCTTCATAAAGGAAGATCGAAGGCAATGATTCTCAACCAGGGTGCCATAGCATCCTGGGGTACCTTGAGACTCTTTCAAGGGTGCCAGGGGGTGCTAAGCCATTTCAGCACTGTTAGGTGGGCAGACATGGCTCACAAGCTAGATAAACCCAGAGATTTCAAGTAGGAATCCATAATGTTACAAAAACATTCTGAGCTCTTGTGGTCTTTCTGAGTTCCTGGCAACAGAATAAATCCTTTATTATTTTGCCTTAGTCAAAAAATGAAAACTAAAAACTGGCATTTTTCAAGGGGTGACTCAAGTCTAAAAAGTTTGAGAACCACTTATGTAAGGCCTGATTTTCTAATCGCCTTGCACCTTGGCAATCCTTTACCCAAAATGGTTTAATATGCCCAGTGGGCTTGGGCTTTAGACTCTCTTTGCATGGGACAATACAAAGTGCAAGACCAAAGAATCAAGCCTCATTTATCTGGGCCTGTGTGTACTCTTGCTGAGTACAGCACTGCTGCTGAAGTTGCTGAGGCAGTCACTGTACTGTCAGGCTTTAACTCACTACTGAAAAGCCCTGGAGAATAAAAGGTGTAATATAAAACCAAATTTTCTCTATACAGAAGGAACTGATCAAGTAAGCATTTCATGAGGTTATCTTTATTTTCTGCAAAGCCTCTGAATTTGATCTGGGCTGAAGACAGATGCCAAATAGCGTCAAAATTCTCTGCTGAGACCCCTGGTGCAGATTTATTTTAAGAGCAGCAGCAATAATCCAGAGCAGCTCTCAGCCACTTCTCTCAGACTCTAGCACTGGAAAGCTAATGCTGCACAAGCAAGATTAGTCTGGGCCTGCTATTTTCTCACTTAAGTTTGAAGTGGCTCCTACTTCCAGCTACTCGTGATGTTTCATTGGCTGACAGCTTCCTCTCCTGAATACTATGAGAAAATATTGCCCTTAGGCAGTTGCCCACTATTTCCTGCATGTCATAGACTGAGAAACAGAATGGATATATCTCAGAATGGATAGAAAGGGAGATCAAATTCTCTCTCTCAAGATGAACAAGATCTTTTCTAAGAGGTTTTTCTCTTCCTAGGGGACAATAGTAGCACTTGTTCTTGCTTTCTGTACTCCTGAGGAACCTTAAGCCTAATTTCCTCTTTTCCATTGCACTGCTCAGTGCTCACCAGGCTGCATCCATGGGGAAAAATAACCCATCTACTGAGGAGACTTATATGAGCATAACAGCCACATTTGGTCTTCCAGAAGATTGAGGGAGGAACAAAGAAAGACAGTACCAGAGAGAATGAACAAGGTCAGCAACAGGAATCAGCCACTTCATAAACTCTTTGATACTATGAAAGTCACACTGTGAGCTCACAACAGTCAAACAAGATTTAATGAGTCAATACCTGCTGTTCTACTTGTTCTACATTGCCACCACACACACTTCATCATGCAGAAAAGGCAAGGAGTTCATCACGTTATTGTAAGGCACACAGGGATTCAGGACCAGAAGAAGGTTCAGATGCCAAGGTGTCCAAGGAATTATACAAAGCATTTGCATCTGTCTGGGTTGCTTTGGCCAATGCGAAAAATGCAGTAAAACAACTGTGGCACTTTTCCCTGTAGGTGGAGTGTCATTATGAAAAAGATCACCCTCTGTGTCACCAGAACCTGCTGATTTGTCTCTTCTGAGCCCCACTGTCAGTTGCAGGTAGCATGGAACGTGGAGACTGGTGGGCTGCTGCAGGTAATCCTTTCTTCTGCAGTTGTAATAGGCAGTGAAATAACACCATAAACATACTCAGCTTCACTATCAGGGGATGCAGGACTCACAGGAGGTCACTATCAGGGGATGCAGACCTGAGGTCACAGGTATCTCAGCTTGTCCATGTGGGAAAGCTGGAGTGCAGTAAATTAGGGTGCACAGTTACAACACACTAACTGCTGCACACAAACTCTGAAACAAGAGTGCCCAGCCTCATGCTAAGAATGTCTGCACAAGGACTTGGGACAGAGCAGCTACTTCATTGGACACTGATTTCCCTGTATAGACCCTTCAAGAGCCTGGCATGAGCTGAAGCAGGAGAGGAGTCACTCTGACTTGCCATGCGGACAACCACAACCAAGACACAGGATTTAGTATTAAAGATCCATAGTTTGTACCTGACCAATAATGTGTAAGATCCCTTCTCAAGGATGCGTTGTAAGACCCCAAAGCAGTTTGCTTCATTTAATTGCAGACACATTTACTTATCTAGGGACCACAGCAGGGGCCAGAGTATCAGGATTCCTGGGTTCTTTCCCTGGCTCTAGCAGTGACTTGCTGTGTGATTTCAGCTCTACTTCAAAATGAAGATCTCAGCATCATCTGCTTCCTGGTATAGGGAGGTTTTTGAAGTACTCCCAATTGCCAGTGAAAGGGGTATGGGAAGTTCAATGGATTATTGTTGTTGTAGTTATCCTAACTCACTGACTCCATTATTACAGGTCTGGGTGGAGTTAGCATAACTTTGTTCTAAATATAAGAGATACTTTGCCCCTGTATCTCATACTGATGGTGTGTGGTTTGTCTAGCAAACTTCTAAATCCAGGACACAGGGCCTCCAATGTGGCTTGGCTTTCACCAGGGCCTTCTCATTACTCTAGATTGCCTCCTTGCTCTCATAAGCAGCTCACTGTTCAGTCTCTGCAGTAGAGTCACTGATGGCATAACTTGTGCATTTGATTCGGAGGCTCCCACGTCAGGAGTATTAATTCCTAGTCATCTGGCCATGTGCCCTGCCAGCAGTGCCCACACCTGCCAGGATTGCACAGAGTTTGGAAACCAAACGCTTTATTTCTGACTAATTTTCCTCATGCTCATTACACGGCACAGCTTGGATTCGATGCCTTCTCTTTGCTTTCTTGCAAAGGGTGACAGACTGTTCTTTATTTAGTGCGGGCTGGGGCCTTCCAAGAAAAAATGGAATTTGCCATCATGGCAATGGCAAAGCAGCTGGTGTTAGCCTGGGCTTCCTCCATCTGCCGGTTGTAGCCACTCATTGCAGCACATTTTATACTCAAGCTTGGAAACACTTTGGGCCTAGCACGTTCTTTTATAATGTTTGTGGACAGAACCTAGCTCAATAAATACATAATTAACCATATAAATAACAGGTGGTAATAAGCAAAGAATGCGATATCAGATGCTGGGGGAGGTCTTTTCTTGTTTGATTGCTTGGGTTTTTATTTGTTTTCATTTGGGCAAGAATGTAAATGACATGGTACTGTGATGAAGCTGTGAGCCACGGAAAATGTTATACATAGTACTAACAACCAGGTGAAGACTGGATTAGTTCAGCGTTCTGGCTGGTCTGGGCTTGCCTGATCAAATAAATTACATTGTACATTTTCTAACACAAAGCCTGTTTACAATGAGCTCTGTGAAATTGCAGTATAAAGGAAACAAAAGTGGAAAAATGAGAGAACGGGGAAATGCACTTAGGAATAGCCAATAGGAAATGTCCAGCCTTAGTAAAAGGCATAAGTGAGCACATAGAGGGAAAGAGAAAGGGACAAGCAAGATTCATAGATTGCTGGAAGGGGCTGGAAGGGACCTTGCAAGATCATCTGGTCCAGTCCCCCTGCACTAGGCAAGAAAGATGACTGTCAAGTGACCCCAGCAAAGTGACTGTCTAGTCTCCTCTTGAAGATTTCCAGGGTAGATGATTGCACCAGATCTGGAAGGAGTTTATTCCACAGTCTGGACACTCAACTGTGAAGAAGTTTATCCTAGTGTTAAGCCTGAAATGGTCTTCAAGGAGTTTGTGACCATTGCTCCTAGTTTTCCCCAAGGGTCCCCTCTCAGCCTTCTTTTTAGGTTGAAGAGACCCAAGTCCCTCAGCCTTTCCTTGTATGTCCTGCCTTGCAAATGTCTGATCATACAGGTAGCTCTTCTCTGGATTCTCTCAAGCTTTTCCACATCCCTGTTGAAGTGCGGCCCCCAGAACCGGACACATACTCCAACTGCCGTCTCACCAATGCTGAATAAAGCAGAAGAATCACTTCCTTGGTTTTGGTTGAGATGCATTGGTTGATGCTAGAGGTGTTAGAAATGGGCCCTAATTTTTTTGGATTTGGATTCAGCCCGAATTGGGGACAGTGATTTGTTGATTCGGATCACTGTCCTTGATTCAAATTGGCCAAATCCAAATCTGAAGATTCAATGCTGATTTGGAGAATCAGCAATTCGGACATAGACACAGCTTTAAAAGTTTTTTCTACTTTGAGGTAGCAGGCATGGCTCGTGATCGCTGCAATGCTGGGGTGGATGGAGCATCCCACAGGAGCGTTTGGGTAGGGGGGGGAAGCCTGCATGCTTGGCGGCAAAGCCGGAAGTGGACTGGAAGTAGTTCTGGTCCACTTCTCGGTCCACTAGGGAGCATGCTGCACCCCCACACATGCTCCCTGACTTGGCAATTGGCCGCAGGGGGACCCGGGGTGCCCCCCCTCCCCAGATCCAGGAGGCACCAGCTGCCGAGCCAGGAGCATGTTCCCCGGCAGACCTAGAAATGGACTGGAAGTGCTTCTGGTCCACTTCTGGGTCTGCTGCCAAGCACGCTGGGGAGCCCTCCACACTCCTGTGGGACACTCCATGCGCCCCAGCATTACAGCACTCACGAGCCCCTGCTATCTAGAGATATGTAGAAAAAACATTTAAAGCTGTCTATGTCCCAATCTTTCTGAAGCTCTCCAAATTGATTTGGAGGTTTCCAATTTGATTTGGAGAGATTAAAGGGTCCTTGGTGTCATCCGTGTATTTGACTAGTGAGCTCTTCACCCCCACATCCAAATCACTGATAAAGATGTTGAAAAGCACTGGACCAAGCACAGCCCCCTGAGGGACACCACGGGCCACCTCTCACCAGGATGAAACAGATAATGTTCATTAGAGCTGTCTGGGTCCTACCCTGCAGCCAGCTTCCTACCCACCTGTCGAGCACTTAAACCAACAATCCTCCAATTTTCCCCATGAGAACATCATGGGATACCAGATCAAAGGCCTTTTGGAAGTCCAGTGTGACAGGTCACCTTCCCTAGCACCATCTTTTTCATCATCCGCCTCTCATCTGGGGCACCCTTGGGGCCTGTTTTGTAATTCTTCAGTCCTGCCCTAATCTCACCTGCCACGTCTTGCTGGAATATTATTTTTTTGAGCGGGAGACTGCCTATTCTTCTGGGTATGTTGGGGTCTCGCCTATTATGACTTAACCCTTGTGTCCTCTGGCTAGGCCTCCATGTTCAAACCCATTAAACAGGGTTGGACTCCGAGGCTCTAGCTTTTCCTGCTCCCTTATACAGCACGGCACTCCCTGGCCCCAAGGCACGGGAGCCAGACCCCCACAACCAGTGGGCCAAGGGCCCAAGACCTGGGCACAACCCGAACCCGCCCCAGTTGGTTCAAACAAAAAACCCCCAAAAGATAGACCACAACCACACTCCGGTGCACCAGGCCTCCCTGGCCTTTTTAAAATAGTCCTTCCAATACCGGGGTTCATGTCCCCAAAAGCTGCGCCCTTACTGGCACTGGTGTCTGCTCCAAAAAACTGCACCCTCACTGGCGCCGGTGTCTGTGCCCCCAAAGGCTGCGCCCTCACTGGCACTGCGGTCTGTGCCCCTCAAAACTGCACCCTCCTTGGCGCTGGGTTCTGTGCCCCCAAAACTGCGCCCTCCCTGGCACCGGGTACCCACTCTGAAGAGGGTCCTGAAAATGAGGCCTCCTCCGACCCCTAATAGCCTCTCCCAAACCACCGGTCTTGTTCAATAATAAAAAAAAGAAAAAATAATAACTGTCACCAACCAATATGATCAAGCAAAGCAGCAGGTCAGCTTACAATTCGCAGGGTTCGTACCTCAGCTGTCTTCTGTTGGCTACAGTCCTTGCTGTGGTGCGGCTGCCATCTTCCCGTGGCTTCCATAGTTCCCACCTTTGGACCGCTCACCCAGCTTCTCTATGGTGCTCTCAGAGGCACTCCTTCCCCTTCAGCTGCTGTCGCCCCTACTGCTGTTTCACCCAGGGTTTTTATAGTCCTGCCTCTTCCGGTCAGCTGACTAGCCATCACAGTTCAGCACTTAACCCCTTCCTCACCAGCCCTCCACGCCCAGAAGGTTCTGGCCCTATAGGGGCGCACCTTTTTCCTCGTGACAGTGTTTGGGTTCCCTTTCGCATCCAGGTATACAATGTCTACCTCCTCTCTCTTATCCAGGTGGTAAGTTACCTGGTTGTAGAAGGAGATGAGATTGGTAAAACAAGACCTGCCCGCAATGAAGCCACGCTGACGTCATTATGAATCCTACCTTTTGTGCGCGTATCACACATAGACTCCTTGATGAATTTTTCCAGGATTTTCCCTGGAATAAAAGTTAGGCTAATTGGCCTATAGTTGCCCGGGTCCTCTCTCCTTCCCTTCTTGAAGACGAGCACAACATTGGCCCCATTCCAGTCTTCAGGGACCTCCCCCAATCACCACAAGTTTTGGAAGAGTTTTGCCAGAGGTCCCGTGATGACTTCAGCCAGCACCTTCAGCACTCCTGGATAAAGTTCATCTGGTCCTGCTGACTTATAAATGTCTAACTTTTCTAACTGATCATGCACCAGTTCAACATCAACAGTAGGAAGGTGGTCATTCCCACCATGTCCATTCTGAACCATACCTAGTATGCTTTTCCCCTTAGCCAGTGAAATACTGAAGCAAAGTAATCATTCAGGAGTTCAGCTTACTTGTGTGCCGGCCTCCAGGCATGTTTCAGTCAGTGTTTCCCTGTCCCCTAGCAATCTTAGTTTAAGGCCCTATCTAAAAGATGGGCCATCCTGGCTGAAAACAGGGACTTACCCCTCTGCATTAGGTGGATGCCATCCCTTCCCAGGAGTCGTCTCTCCCTGAAATTGCACTGTGGTCAAAGAAATTGAAGCCCTCTTGGTAGCACAACTGCCAGAGTCATCGGTTCACTTCTTTGACACATCCTTCCCTCCTAGGTCTGTGGCCTGCAACCAGGAGCACAGAGGAAAAGATGATGAAATCAGATGGGATAGAAATGTTTTTAAATGACTAAGGCATATACTTCACTGTGACAGCATGCATCAAGCTTATGTTAAACATTATAACATAGTTACATTATAACACATTAGCCATTCAACATTGAATCCTTGGGGCTTAATTCTCCATTATCATATGTTGTTCACAGGGCTAAGTAAGGGTAAAAACACTGTCAGTACAAGAACTGTGCATTTATCTTTCATGGATGTAAATGAATATTTGTGATGTAGAGCAATGAAAAATCAGCCTGCTGATCTTTATCATTTATGCGCAATTGGGAGTACTTCAAAAACCTCCCTACACCAGGAAGCAGATGATGCTGAGATCTTCATTTTGAAGTAGAGCTGAAGCCACACAGCAAGTCACTGCTAGAGCCAGGGAAAGAACCCAGGAATCCTGATACTCTGGCCCCTGCTGTGGTCCCTAGATAAGTAAATGTGTCTGCAATTAAATGAAGCAAACTGCTTTGGGGTCTTACAACGCATCCTTGAGAAGGGATCTTACACATTATTGGTCAGGTACAAACTATGGATCTTTAATACTAAATCCTGTGTCTTGGTTGTGGTTGTCCGCATGGCAAGTCAGAGTGACTCCTCTCCTGCTTCAGCTCATGCCAGGCTCTTGAAGGGTCTATACAGGGAAATCAGTGTCCAATGAAGTAGCTGCTCTGTCCCAAGTCCTTGTGCAGACATTCTTAGCATGAGGCTGGGTACTCTTGTTTCAGAGTTTGTGTGCAGCAGTTAGTGTGTTGTAACTGTGCACCCTAATTTACTGCACTCCAGCTTTCCCACATGGACAAGCTGAGATACCTGTGACCTCAGGTCTGCATCCCCTGATAGTGACCTCCTGTGAGTCCTGCATCCCCTGATAGTGAAGCTGAGTATGTTTATGGTGTTATTTCACTGCCTAGCCTATTACAACTGCAGAAGAAAGGATTACCTGCAGCAGCCCTAAGCCTGTGGTGATTATATTTTAGCATTAGTAGCTATCTTAAAAAAATTCTGTAGTGTGGATGGCAAACCTTCATCATAGATTCTCTGTCAGGAATCAGATGGGGACTTAGGAGCACCTCCTCTCAGATGCAAGTTAGCTCTGGGTGTGCAGATTCGGCCCTTGATTGAGGTTCTGGAGATCTCATGAAGATATTTGTATCTGGAATATTATGTACGTTATGTATTTCTCCTGCAGCCTGTAATGTTGTGATAAAGAAAAGTAAGGATAAAAAAACTGAATGTGTTTGGGTTATTGGTGGAAGGCCTGGTCTCCCTATGGAGCTAGCTTCCAAGTCTAAGGTAATGGGAGCCCAGTATTCAAAATCTACAGAATATAACCAGTAGTATTGGTCTGAATGAGGGTTAGCCAAGATGCTACCTATTCATCAGCACAGCATGTGCTCTTTCAGCAAGGGAAGGCTGCAGTGTAGGACCCAAATGTTTTAACAGTAATAAAATCTGCCCTATGGGAAGTTTGAATGATTTTTCTAAAAGCCAAATACTTCCATTTTCATTTGAAAATGCACAGCAGGAAGAGCTGGTAGCACTATAAATCTCCAGGGGCCCTGTGTGTGGTGAGAGATACTGATGGCAGGAGAACTGCATTTCCCTAGTGTTAGCTGTCTGGCTGGCATCAGACTCTGTGTTTTTATAGAGTCTTTGGGCCAGATCTGGAGCTGGCATAAACTAGCATAGGTCCATTGAGAACAGAAGGACAAGGATGCTTTCCACTGCTGAGGATCCAACCCACTGACCAGTTCAGAATGTATGGAAGGAAAAAGGACAATGGGGGATTTTAGAGCTTTTCATCTTTGCTTTCACTCAAAACCTCAGCTTTTGGAGGTCCTACCAAACTGCAGAAGAATTTCTCATGGTCTTGCAGACAAAACTCTGAGGTATTTAAATGGGGTGGCTTCTGGGGTCTAAGAGAAATTTGGTAGCCTGGCACACTGGAGTATGACCCCATCTCCCTAATTCCTATCTTGGAAGCAGGAAAGATAGCAGTCTGACCTCTAAGTCATTGTTTGTTAGACACTTCAGATGTCTTTACACATGCTTGGGGGTGGAGGGAGAGGGGGAGTGCTTTAATTAGAGCAGCTCTCCGGAGTGTCCCATTCAATGAGCCTCCATTTTGAAGCACAGGGATGCTGAATACACATGATACCAAGGCTGCTGGAGCACACTAATTAGCACACTCCAGCAGACTTGATATATTGAGTCTGCTCGGACGCATTCTAATTAGAGAATGTCAGAGCAAGCATCAGACGTATGTATTCCTGGTCCTCTCTAACTTCTACAGAAAACCATCTCTATATCCACTCCATAGTAGCTATATACCTCCAAGCCTAGGTAGAGTAGAAAAGAATTGTCCCCCAGAGGAACAAGGAGGGCAGACAGCCTGGGGCCATATACATTATGTATAGGGTTGCCTGCAGCCTAGAGAGCTCAGTTCATGTATTTCTCATCTTTTTGTATTCATGCGCTGAGCACACAAGTGTTGAAATTTCTAGGGATTACATTTCTCCTTCATTTACACACACACTATTTGTAATTATTATTATTATACTGATTATATTTTAATGTGTATGAAGAAAGAATATTCTCATCATTTGTGGTGCCCCCTGAGCTTGGGGGCCTGGTATAACTATATCCCTATTCTCCCTCTCTCATAGACCCTGGCTGCTTTAACAAAGAGGTCGTTCTACGCAGCCTGTGCTCCCGCCCTGCAGTGGGGAATTCCACCGGACACTAACATGCCCTGAAGCAGCTCTAGATCTACTGTCCCTAAAATACTCATGTAGGCAGGGTTGACATGTATAGGGTGCACGTGCACCTCCTGAGCGTGGCAGTGCACCCCCCTACAAAAAGGCGCCACCAACACTGTCAGCGGCACCTGTGGGCGGTTGCCGCTCACCACCCCACCGCCGACACTGCCGGTGGCGTCTGCAGGTGGTCCGCGATCCCTGCTGGCCACCATTGACGCTGCAGATGACAGCTGCGGGCAGTCACCGACCCTTGGTTGGCGCTGGTCTCCCTCCTCCCCCCGCTGCCGACAGCACTGACAGCGTCTGTGGGAGCTCCCTGCTTACTGCCGCCGTGCTCCCACCCCTGCTGCCACCATGCCCCACCAGCCACTGGGGGCACAAGTCATTCATGCATGTAGGACACCAAGAACAAGAACAGACAAGTTTTGGTGTAAGACCCCCTGGCCAGTTTTTTTATGGCCAAAATTCAATGAGCGGTGATGCATGCTTTTTTCATCAGTTTTCCCATCTTTAACACAACCTCTGGCTAATAGGGAGACTCTGTATGTGATGTTTAGTGTCAGAATCAGTAGATAGAAATAAAAGTTTTGGTAGAAGAGGTTCTAGACAAGATATGAAGCACAAACTTGGTCCTTACACTGTAATGATCTTTATGGGTTTGGGAGACAACAATAACCACTGAATGAGAAGGAAACAAAGCTTTTTTATTAAGAGCCAATAGAATATTTAGCTTCAACTGGAATATTTAGCTTTTTTCCTTTGTGCTGGGTATATCTTCTAGTTCCCACAATCACAACACTAACTGTTAGGAATCATCTCTAAATTCTAATCTTCCACTTGCATATCACACATGCTAAAAAAACAGTGTTGGGGCTGGAACTAGAGGAACAGGGGAGCTATTGGTCAATATGACAATGCATTGTCAGTGCTCTGTTGCCCTGATTTTAACTAGTGCTGCTCCTTATCCTGTTTCATTAGCCCAACCTCCACACAGACTATAATGGAAATAGCTTTTGGTCCAATTGTGGATGACATTCCAGTGTCTGCCAAAAAGGTCCTGCCCTGGCCTGTCCTATCATGCTCTGCAGGTTTGGTGCTGAGTGTACTTCCACTACCCTACTGGTTCTGCAGTACCCTCACATTTCCAGTTCTGGGAAAAGAGATACCTTGAAACCTCCCCTCCCAATCCTGCAGGTCTTGGCCACAGGAACAAACACTCTTTGTGATTTCACTTAAGCTAAAACTAATGATGGATTTGAACATTCAGCCCATTTGCCATGTAAGATCAGAGTAGCTAAAGTTGCAAATAACCTTACTTGATCACTGAGTCCATCTTTCTGCCAAGACAGGATGTAGTACCCTGATAGTGGATATATATTAGTGTCTTTCTATTCAGAGGCCATTAAATAAATATTTCATGAGACCCTAAACTATTATAAATGTTGCTGAGCTCATTCCCTTCTCTGGGCACTGGTTTATCTCACAAGCTTGATAAAGTGACTAAGCTAAAATTGTTGTTAAGTGTGACTGAATTGTGGGCAAGGTGGAAGACGCAAGAGAAAAGGAATGATAAATGTTCCCACCAAGGGAAACTTTAACAAATGGCTTTTTCCTGCTAGACTCATTATTCCTCTGCTTGTTCATTCTCAGGTTATCCTGAGCCCAAGTGACAATACTTACCACTTCTGTTCTGTTAGGAAAGGGAGAAAAACAGAGGCTCTTTATATAGGGCTTCTCAGAAGCCTCTTGACCCCCCATATCTATTTCCAGCTCACTTACTGGGCAGCCATCTCCTCCTCCAGAAGTGGAACCTAGTGAGATATATATATATATATATATATAAAAGAAAAAGCAATCCATTTTTGTATAAATGTAGGCACCTTATCTTTATTATGTAATGTACATGCTTTATGACTCATGGGTCTTTTACAGTTTATGCATTTTTGTTTAGCTTTATGATGTTCTAGTTTTTATCTAGATTGAAAATATAGTTTAAAAATCCTGTTGTCATCCAAATAGTTCTTTAGTCATTATGAAAATGATAGTGGAGGAAAGCAAACTCTTTTTTGTAGAGAGCAACCAGAAGTTTTAATCAAACTTTCCATACAGTGTTAGGTCAGTTGTTCTTCAAAGACTCCTATTACAATGGATGTTGACTGATAGGGTCAACACTCCACTTACCATTAATTTATTGCCCAACACACTTGCTTTTATTATTGTGGTCAGAAAGAATGCCTGCCCCAAAATTAATTCCACACTTGCAGTTCTTGTGATTGGTGTTTTCCAGGGCTTCCCCTCCCCTACACCCCAGTGTGTCACTCACCCAATGTATTGAACCATTATGGATCTCACTATTTATCATCTCAGCCTTCTTTTCTCGCTTGACCCAAGGGTTTCCCTGAACTATCATAGTCAGGTTTGATCCCGCAAATATATACACTCAGTCAAAACTGAAATGAATGACTCTGGCCGCTTTTGGACCACCTCAGTGACTGCCTCCTCCCAATTCAGGTTCAAGCAACATCAGAAGGTTCCGGTCACCTTCTTGATAATCCTCGTCCACACGGTCTATTCTTCTTATAATACACCTGAATCCCACTCAACAGAACCTGTCTTTTGATAAATTAATCCCTTCTCCGTTTACCTAAACTCAAGGGTTTCAGGGTTCTTTTAACATAATCCATATCCTTAGCTGTGACAGCTGAAAATTATGTCTGTGTGGTAAAGGTGCTTGCTGAAGGCTCTAGGAAGATTAGACCAAGTGTTTTTCTGTCATTTGTTCAGATATTAAGCTATATGTTGTTGCTAAGAGCCTAATTAAAGTCTAAAATGTAGTAAGGCCTTGTATGTAGTATAAGTTCTAGTAAATTTAGCAAAGCCTTATAGAAGTGATGGTAGGCCCTGTGGCATAGTTAAAATTAACCTTATCAGGAGAATGCAAGGCTTCTACTGCTATTGGTCAGTCTAAGGACAGTTGAAGTAAAAATTCTGAATGGCTGTAAGTTATCAGCATAGCTCAAAAGTTATAAATTGGCTGGCACATCTGGAAATCATTTAGAAGGAAGATATAGCTCTGTGAAAGGAACTACAAATTAGCTGTTGGCCAAGATTCAGTGGGCCCATGGATCTCAAGGAGCGCAAGGGCTGAATACCAGGGTCTTTCCCAGTACTCCTCGGACAGCGCTGATCGGGGATGCCTGACTTCAGTGAGTTTTGTGGAAAAAGAAACTTGTCATACATCAGGCATCAGAGTGGACTGCCAATAAGTTGCTGATGCAAATTATTATTGTCTGTTATTATCTGTCTTAGTATACTATGCGTAGTCATATTTTTGTTAAGTCAATAAACCTTTCTTACCTTTCTATCCACCGACCACACTCTCAATCCTGACCCCTCTGCTGGCGGCTAGGACACTTAGCCAGCACATGTCTCTCAGAATCCTCTGAACACAACCCATGCTCCAAGTAATTAATTAATTCATTGTCTACTCCCATTGTAAAATAAGAGTTCTCCCCAGCACAGTTCATGTCTTGGTCGAGGGACTACTTTCCCCACTCTAGCTGCTTAATAACTTTCCAAGCTGTACCCAACAGTCTGTAATTGGCTCAACCAGTCCGCCTTTGGCAGGACTCACTTGGCTTCAATTAAGGACCCTAAGTAGAGTCAGGCTGTATACTGGCCCTCACCCAATTCCAGTACTTACTTCTTTCTTCTTTTCCCTTCCCCTCAAAGGGCCCCCATGTTCCCCAGTGCAGGTGTTGGTCAGCCATCCTTCTCCTAGTGCCAGGCAAAGTCCTTATTGGTGCAGTACTCCAGCAGAGCAGTGGACACAGGCTGCATCTCCTACATCCCTCAGGAGCTGGGATTTATGGCTTGTAATATTATCGGGTCATCTACACCTTCGTGCAGACCCCAAGTAAGTACACTGGATTTGCCCTTTCCCAGGGGTTGCCTGAATCCTATGGTGGAGGGGTTGGTACTCCCCAACCCCCTCTGACTGCAGGACTACTTCCCTACCAGTCTGTAACAGTGATCCTACACAGCAGCAGCCTCAGTATTCGCCTCCTCACTGCTCAGGTGGGTGAAGTACTTCAGGCTCATAGGTGATGGTCAACCCATGCTTCCACATGGGTACAAGGTAATCCTCCCTGTTTTGCCCCTTTCTAGGGGGAAACCCCCCATGACACCTTCCACAGTCACTCTTTTAAAACTAACCAGAACTCCTGGGGTCTCCTGGGAGCTTGCCTTCCCCCAGCTGGGCTCTAATGCATGCAATTTAACTGTTTTGTGTCTGGCACAGTGTTCTTCCAGAGCCAGACTTCCAGGTCAAGCTTGTCTGGAGAAGTGAGCATAACAGAGCCTGGAATAGGCTCCCTGCTACAATTCCCCACAAAGACTCTAACAATATCTTGAGATATTGTCTCTTAAGACAACAGTGGCTAGAGATATTGCTCCTTGTCCTGTTTCATCAGCCCAACCTCCACACAGACTATAGAGGAAATAGCTTTTGGTCCAATTGTGGATGATGTTCCAGTGTCTGCCAAAAAGGTCCTGTGCTGTCATAGCCTGCCCTGCAGGTTTGGTGCTGAGTGTACTCCCACTCCCAATATTGGCAAGAGATTATGTTCTCTTGCCAGTGTCTCAAGCTGGAGGGAGTGTGGTTTGCCCATGACTCTCTAGAGGAGTTCATGCATACACTTTCACATGGCCATGTGGTGCCTATAGCAGTTATGACTACTTTTCCAATGTACTTGGTAGTGAAAGCAAGGCTAGCATCAGAGCCATTTTGTATTTTTCTCCTTCCCTTGAGATTCTCCCTCATCCTTCACATGGCTTGTGTGCGTGCAGTATCATGAAATCTGCATCACTTTTAGAAGCACCCAAGGAGCAACAAAGTGCAGAGATAAATGGTGTAGCAGAGCAGTGAATAATGTTCACTGTGGAACTGTGGGTCATAGACTCTTACTAAGGAAAGCCATATCCCACATACAAAGAATGTAAAATACAATGTTGCTTGCCAATGTTGCTTTTTCATGTAGATGAGCTAGAAATATTTTGCACAGCTGACCCATGACCTATTACCTTGACAAGTTTGACATGCTGCTTTCCTCCTGTCTCATCTCACTAGTTATTCCCCTCCAGGGAACTTAGAAATGCTGAGTAGTTTTTGGCTTTCAAATCCCTTTATTTCCTTGATGATGGTTTGCAGGGTTTGAATATGGTTTTGGGGCATCTAGTGGCTTATGTCATTATTGCATGCACTGTTCTATGGTTTATTGCATTTATGCCCTGCTTCCAACAAGGAATCAGACAGGAAATTAACAACAACGACAGCTTGTTCTGTTTCAGTCCTTGATCTGAACCCACTAAGGTTCAGGGCCACAGATGACTACATTCCTAGACTACACACATGATGATGGTGTTGCTATGCATTTAGATTTCAGTTTTGGGACACCTTTCCTTTCGCTCATTCTGTGGTTTCTTCACAATATGTGATTTTTATCCATGCCTTCCTATATCTCTCAGTGTCTGGTGTTGATATTTTGAATTTGGCAATGTACTGGCAATTCTGCAGGTAAATGTATTTAATGTGTTCAAATGTACTGCCCTGTGATTCCCTTGGATCTGCTTTTGCCATTCATTTAAGTCTGCTTAATTGATTGACTTGTATACAGATGATTAAAATTAAAAATGCGTTTGGAGGGTCTGGTTCCATCACCCTGATTCCCAATTTTGTTCAGCATTTTCATAAATGATCTGGAAATAGGGGTGCACAGTGAAATCTCCAAGTTTGCAGATAAAACCAAATTAAACTAAATAATAAAATCCCAAATTGATGGAGCAGAGTTACAGAAAGATCTCACCAAGCAAAGTGGATGGACAAAAAAAATGGCAGATGAACTTCAGTGTTGGTAGGTGCAAGGTAATGCACATGGAAAAAAAATAACCTCCACTATAAGTACACAAAGCTGGTTCTGAACTATCTGTTACGACTCAGAAAAGAGATGTTGGAATCCTTGTAGATCAGGGGTGGGCAAAATGCAGCCCAGGGGCCGGATGCGACCCACAAGGTCATTCTATCTGGCCCATGGGGCCCCTAAAATATTTAGAAAATTAATATTAATCTGCCCTGAGCTGCCTGTCATGCAGCCCTCAATGGCTTGCTGAAACTCAGTAAGCAGCCCTCTGTACAAAAT
Source organism: Gavialis gangeticus (assembly GCF_001723915.1). NCBI lineage: Eukaryota > Metazoa > Chordata > Crocodylia > Gavialidae > Gavialis > Gavialis gangeticus. The sequence continues at coordinate 4,514,870 of NW_017729009.1, read as the reverse complement.
AATTGCCTCCCCTCGTTGTAGATAGTTATCTATAATGTCAGCTCAATGTGCAGCAGCAACCAGAAAAGCCAATTAAATGTTGGGCTGCGTTAATAAGGGAATTGAAAACAAAAATGGAGAACATCATCATGCCATTATACAAATGCATAGTGTGCCTAGGTCACATCTTGAATACTGTATGCATTTCTGGTCTCTATCTCAAAAATGGTGCAGAATTAGAAAACGTGTCATACAGGGCAACCAAAATGGTCAGGGATATGGAACAGCTGCCATACCAGTACAGACCCCCACCCCCTGCACAACAGCTCATCAAAACTCCTGGGGCACTCGGTCAGGCAGCTGTGGGCAGGCAAGAAGTGGGACAGGCAGGTGGGGCTGGGGCTGGGATCGTGGGACCGTGACAGCATGGGGCCAGGACCCAGGTCAGAGCCAAAATCCATTGCCCACACGTCCCTGCGATGGGCCCGGTTCTGTAGGCTTGGGTGTGTAGGAGAAGATCACTGCTTTGCCCTGGGCCCTGGCCCTGTGTTGTTACCGCCCAGTGATCCTGGGGTCTCCATGGAGGCTGGTCAGGACCCACATGGGCAGAGCACATGGCAAGGTGGATGGGATGGGGCTGCAGATGGGCAGAGAGCTGCATCCGGGGCCAGGGCTGGGATCTTGGGGTGGTGATAGTGTGGGCCTGGGGCAGACCTGTGGCTTGCTTCATGCACGCCTCTGGCCATGGAATCTGTGCCTGTCACACGGGTGTGTGGGCAGCGGATTGCAGCTCTGCCCAGGCCCAACCCATTGCTTCTGGGGCTGCTGCAAAGGGAATCCAGCTGGTGCATGGCCCTTGCCCCACTGCATGCCCAGGGCGGGCAGAACCAGATGCATGCACCACAACCCAGGACTGAGGGACCCACTGCAGTCCAAACCATGAATACCATGTGCCCCTGGACCCTGGGTGGGGCATGGCAACCGCTCACAGGCAGTGGTGGCAGAGGCATGGTAGTGGCAAGCAGGGAGCTCCCACAGGCAGCCAAGGCGGTGTCGGCAGCAGGCTGAGTGGGGAGCTCTCGCAAGCGGCCACCACGGTGTTGGCAGCTGGAGTGGGGTGGGGGAGCACCGACAGTGTCAGCAGTGGCCAGTGGTGATTGGGGACCATCCACAGATGTGCGAAGGGGGTGGTGGGGGTAGCAGCATTGGTGGCACTTTTCACAGGGGGTGCACAGCCAATCTCAGGGAGTGCACATGCACCTGCATGCATCACCAATGGTTCAGACAAAATCTCTCGGAGGGTCAGATCTGGCTTGCAGGCTGTATTTTGCCCACCCCTGCTCTAGATGCACATGGTTCAATGCTCTGCCTCCATGAATGACGTGTGCCCACGGCAGCTGGCAAGTGGCGACTGCCCTCAGGTGCCGCTGACATGGTCGACAGTGCCTTTTCATAGGGGGTGCACCACTACGCTCGGGGGTGCACATGCACCCACATGCACCCCCTGCACATCAATGTCTGCCTCTAAAGCATCCATTCCTACCACTGTCAGAGTCAGGATACTGTGCTAGATCAGGGGTGGGCAAAATATGGCCCATGAGCCAGATCCAGCCCACAAAGGGATTTTATCTGGCCCACCCCTGCTTATGGGTCCCAACACAGTGAGTCCCTTGGTTCCACCCAGCCAGGTGTGGGGGCAGCCCAGGCCATGGTGCGTGCATCCAGCCAGCCTGCCCTGGGCATGTAGTGGGGTTTGGGCAGTGCAGTGGTTGGACTCTGTTCCTGGCAGCCTCGGTGGTGGCGACTCCTTCTGGCTGCTGTCACTGCTGGCCCTGACCCGACTGCCCAGACACTCCAGTCTGTCCGCCCTGCACCTACCACTAGGGACAGAACCTGCCTGGTTAGGGCGGATGGCCGGCCGGATAGGATGGAGCTGTGGGTGGGCAAGGAGTGGCGCCTGGGAGTGGGATGGGCAGGCAGGGCCACAGTACAGGATCCTGGGGAGGTGATACCATGGGGCCAGGGCCCAGGCCTGGGACAGAGCCGTGATCTGCTACCCACACATCCCTGTGATGAGTACCAGTTCCACAGGCAGGGGTATACAGGGAATGGATCATGGTTCTGCCCCAGCCCTGATCTCACACTGTCATGGCCCCACAATCCCAGCCTCATCCCTGCCCACCCCACTCCTGGATACCATTCCCCACCTGCCTGCAGCCCCATCCCAGCTGCCTAGCCCAGTGTGGAGCAGAGCCACTTAGGGAGTTTTGGTGAGGTGTTGCAGGGGGGTATGGTAAGCTGTTAAGGGCTGCACACACACACATGTGTACGTGCGCACGTACACATGGGTGCATACATATGCACACAGAGACCCACATGTGTAAACATGCACAAACACATGTGCACTGAGCCCCTCCCCCCCGACACACACACAAGTTCCCTGCAGTTCTCCCTGCACCCCCTCCCCTTCCCTGAGTCCCCAGCAAGTAGCCCGGTAGGCAGGAGCCAGCCAGTCCGCCTGCATGCAAGGAATTCTGGGCAGGGGAGGGAAAGCAGAGAGAAGGGGACTGGGAGCTGTGGGTTAGCTGGGCCCAGCTGGGCTGGTGCTGCGCTGTGTTCCCCACTTCTCCCTGCACCCCCTCCCCTGCCCTGAGTCCTTGGCATGTGGCTGGGCTGGGCCAGCACCTCACTGTTTTCCCATGTGCTGCTTCAGGCCATTTAGGTGCAGCTGAAGTGGCTGGCATGGCTACTGCCTGACCTGGTCACATGCAGAAGCCTGGCCAGGACCTCAGCACCCCTTGCCTTGGAGCATACATTGGGGGGGCAGGGGGGGCCAGGCCACTGGAGCAGGAGCTGCTGCTGCTGCTGCTGCAGCCAGCTACAGCATGGGGAAGGGAGAAGGACAAGACATGTCAAAAGGCAGGGCATCCACAGGCTGGATATAATTCTTCAAAAGAGCAGCTGCAAGCTGGATAGAATAATGTGGTGGGCTGGATCCAGTCTGCAGGCCATATTTTGCCCACCCCTGCACTAGTCTGACCCAGTATGGTACTTCTTATGTTCTTATGATTCATGCCTGTGAGCAATTGTACTGAAATGGGAGGAATACTAAAAAGCAAGGAATTATTCATCATCAGGGGATCAGAACTGGGCCCTAAATAAATAAGGTCTACATGCTAGGTCAGTGGCAATGAGGTTGTGTTCTTGAACATGGGTAAAGAAGTATGGGATGAGATTTTGAGAGAAATCTAAAGAGGTTAGGTGCCCAAAACCTACTGCAATACCTTAAGTTGAAAGGTCTAGCCTTGGTTCACAATTTAGTAAAGGGCACATCACAGGCTGGCAAGAACCTAAACAGAACAAGAACAGAAATCTTTCCCCCTCCAGGTGTTCTCTGAACATGGAGAATCTGCTGTGGCCTCTTAGTCAAAGCATCCATGGACTTGGAGATGAGTTATGCCTCTTAGGCTAGGGACAGACATTCCAAATGCCTGAGCCTGCATTGATTCAATCTTTGCAGGTTAAGATGACGCAGGTGCAGCGCTGCTCAGCAGGGTGCCTCATGCTGTCCCAGAGCTGGGATGGCTCCACATGTCAGCCAGAGCTCCCAGTTCGATTTCCCCAGCTCTCTGATCACTTCCCCCAGCTCTTCCCGGGATGCACAGCCCACTGATCTGTGCGTGGGGTTTCAGCAGGCTGCTGCTGCCAGCTGGGAAAATGGCCCAGAGCTGCCACCATCCCCAGCTGGCAGTGGCAACCTGCTGTCATCCCGCATCATCTGGGGGCCCATGCCCCCCAGGAAGAGCTGGGGAAAGCAATCAGAGGGCTGGGGGAAAGATGGGGGAGCTGGGGAATCAAACCAGGAACTAGGGGGATATTCAGGGACCTGAACATTCCCCCAGCCCCCAGTTCGATTCCCCCGGCTCTTCCCAGGCAGGGGCTGCAGGCCCCTGATTTGTGCACTGGGTTTCAGCAAGCTGTTGCTGCAGGGTGAGGCCAGTGGGAGCACCAGTCTTCCTGGCACTTGGTGCGCACTGTACCAAGCGGCTGCTGCTGGCCCCAACCTGCAGCAGCAGCCTGCTGAAACCCTGCACACAGATCGGGGGCCCGCACCCCCCAGGAAGAGCTGGGGAAATGATGAGAGAGCTGGGGAATTGAACCAGGAGCTAGCTGTTAGGGCTGTGCAAAGCTTCGGGTGGTGATTTGATTCAGAGGAGATTCGGCTCGATTTGGTGGTTGACTGTCTGAATCCAAATCGAATCAGGGGACCAATTTAAAGGTCTGAATTGATTCAAAGCTCTCTGAAGCTTCAGCGAAGATTTGGAGACTTTGATGATTTGGGCAGTCCCTGGTGGCTGCAGCAGGGAGCTGCGGCCACTCGGAGCTGGTAAGTACTAGGGGCGGGAAAGGGGGGGCTGGGGGAGGGGACCCCTGC
>NW_017729009.1:4504088-4510395 GCF_001723915.1 Gavialis gangeticus | reverse complement strand
CGACCCCCACCTGCTCCCCCAGCCCCACCATGGCTGTCCTACCTGCCCCAGCTCCTCACACTTTAAAGAAAAGCCCCGGTGCTCATCGGGTGCTGCTGGGTGGGGAGCGATCCCCACAGCCCCCCACTGCCCCATGCTGCATTAGGGGCTCTGCAAGAGCCCTCTTGCCCCCCACCTCCACTCCCCCGGCCCCTCCACGGCTGCCCTGCTGGCTGGGGCTCTGGCTCTTTAAGGAAAAACAAAGCAGAGAAAAGCCCTGGGACTCTCAGCTTCTGGTGCAGCCTTGGGGCTTCGGGGGCTCCTGCAGAGCCCCCATGTAGCATGTGGCAGCGGGGATCACCCCCTGCCCGCAGCAGTGGTGAGTCCCAGGGAGTAGGGGGATGGGATTCAGGGGCTCATGCAGAGCCCCCCGTGCAGTGGGGGGCAGTGGGGATCACCCCCCAGCTCCGCAGCACCTGCTGAGCTGGGGCTTTTTTTTCCCCCAAGTGCTGGGAGCTGGGGCGGGCAGGGCAGCCATTGCTGGGCCGGGAGAGGGGTGGGGGATGGGCCTGGCCTGGCTGATTCGGAGATTTGGCTGACTCAAAACAGGACAGCGATTCAAATCGCTGAATCGAATCGCTGTCCCCTGAATCGGCCGAATGCAAATCCGAAGCAAATACTAGCCACTTCACACAGGCCTAGTAGATGTCAGCATCAGAGCAGTGCTTCCCCTCTCTTCTCCCTCCCTCTCCTTAGTTTCTGTTTAGCTGCAAGCAAGCCCGGCTTTGAAACTCGAAACGTTTCAAGTGCCCTCATTTCATTTCAAAGCTGTTTCAAAGCCTTCTGTTTCATTTCCGTTTCACCGTTTCGAGCTTGAAATGCGTCAAAACAGTTTTGAAACAAAACACGCAGTGAAATTTTGCACAGCCCTAATGCTGGAGGAGTCTGGTTTATCTTAACCCAGGAAGGGGTCTGGGACAGACATTGCATAAACCGGTTGGACCAGATCAGTTAAGTCTGATACTGCATTTAACCAGGTTTTTCTCAAATGGGTTTCAGCAATTTTCAAACTGGTTTATGTACACTGAGCAGGTTTAAACCAGTTTCTGATCACTTAAACCAGTTTATGTGTAATGTCTGTCCCTGGCCTTAGAGAACAATGCTTACAGAGGTCTAGTGTATCCAAGTGATGTGTTCCACTATTTTCATCTAAGCTATTACATGTTCACCACAGAAAAATAGAGCACAAATGAAAAAAATAAAATAGCAGTAAATAATGAGGTGAAATGGAGGAGATAAGGGTTGACAGCTGTTGAAGGAGACTATACTCAGTGACTCAAAAGGTCCCTTGCAGTTGTATATTTCCATGCTTCTCACTCAGCAGAGACTCCAGGTGAAAACCCAGTCTCCTTGAAATCAGTGACAAAACTCCCTGACTCCAGTGAGACAACTGATTACATCTACTGACTGTTTTCTCTGCTCCAGCCTGGCAGACAAAGATAAAGGGCACACACTCTTGGGAAAGTGATGGCCATGACTCTGGGTGATTCCAAGATGGATATTAGAGAGGGCTCATTCTGAAAATTTGTCACTAAGTGAAATCAGTTTGAATCATCTTTTAAGATGCACAATTTAATCCTCAAAAAAGTTGACTCACACAACAGACAAACATCAGGCAACCTTGAATGCCTCACTTCACTGCTGTCATCAGGAGGTTGTCATGAAAAATGTTTGATGTCAGTGTTTTCTTCTACTTGTGCTAAAGCTAAAAATATTGTACTTGGTTGAAAATTAAATTCTAGTCTCTATACCAGTCACTAAATACTTCCTTCATGTGCTAAACTGAACCTTGGTTTGAGTTTCTCCTTACCATCTCATGCTGCCTTAGAACTGAGCAGAAATCACAGAAGAAATGTGGATTTGATAACTGGATTTGGGACCAATTTATGTCATTTTCATTAACATATGCCATTGTGTTAGTGAAATCTTAAAAAGGTCATTATGGTGAATTGCCCTTCAGTTGCCGGAGGGAGGAATGCTATTTTTTCATGGGAAAATAGCAGGCAGTGACCCACACCGGGTCAGCCTTTCTCTTTTAGACAAACAGCATGACAAATTCCAAGAAAAACTCAACAACAGGGACAGGCTGTGGGCAAAGATCTAGATCCACTGTCAGTTATGCTGATGCAATGGTATTATTGTGGTTATATAATGATGAAAGTGAGATGAGACTATGTATCCCATAGTCTTATCTATTTTGAGATGGCCAGCAATTGCATCTGAAACACAGGAGTTTGCTTTGAGGACTAGAGATTAAATATGAACTAGAAGGGAATCTTCCTATTAAGTTTGCTCAAGAAAGCTATAGAAATCTTAGCCTGCAAGCATGCACTGAACTTCCAGGGAAGTTTGCTGTGAAGTAACAGCAATGGTAAGCAATGAATCTGAGAAATAATCCTTAGTGCAGATATGTAAGACATGCAAAGCTGAGCTCCTAGCTGTGACTTATTAATCCTTTTATCATTTCTGTGCCATCCTCTGAATTATTCTCCACTTCTCGATATTGGTAAGCCTTTTCTTGGAAGCGTCGGTGGATTGTTAAACTACTAAATGAACTATTTTATTGAAAAATAGAGACACCTTAAATCACAAGCTAGGCCAGAGAAGGGAAAGATCTTCAGACAGTGCTGCTTCCAAGCCAGCATACTGAGAGGCTCCAACCCCATTGCCTCTGTAGAACTTGGTTGAGGAAGAGAAGCATGTTTTATTAAAGTTGAACAGCAGAGGCTTGTCACCCCAGCCAGCTCCCAATCCTAAATCTTGGAGCTGCCTACAAAAGCAGGGTACTCAGCTGACCCATGCCTACCCTAAAAGGTTGCCATGTAAAATGCAGATATCATTCTGGTTACACCCAAGGGTCAGATCTGTGAAGAAATTATACTTTACTTTTTCATAGTTGCTTTTCCAGTTGGAAGTGCACTTCAGAGCACCTGAACAGCATTTTCTTCAATGTCTTGTGAAAAGACAGCAACCTTTTTCACAAGGCATTCTCTTCAGCTTGGAGCTGGTACTCATCCTCATGCCAGCTTGGAAGATTGCTATGGGCGCGAGGTTCAGAGGAGAGAGATTAGTGAGAGGAGCAGTACTGATATTTCTTAACAGATAAGAATTCTGTTTGCACACAATTCTTGCTATTGTGCCTTGAAATGGGAAAGCAGTAGTCCTTCCTCAGGGCTTGTCAGGAACAGGGCGTGAGAAGCTGTTTCTTTGGCTGTGTTTTCTTCTGCTTTGAAAATGGATTTGTCTGAGGTGACTGCCGGCAGCTTTGAAGGACAGTTGTTACTTGTTATTCATTTCATGGTTTAAGTTTTCCCAAGCATTCCATTGATCATCTGCACATTCTGACTATCAATGTCAACAGCCATAAAAGTTAGTGTCACACTGGCTGCCTGTCATCTTTCAGTTATGGGTGCTTTTTATAGCACCACTCTTTACCAATTCATTTTATCTGAATTTGCCTAGAAGACCTAATTAAATTTCCCTACTAATCAATAGCCTGTTCTTTTTGGGAACCTCTGTTATTCAGCATTAACATTTCCAGAGCAGACTGCTTATGCAATTCAAAAATATCCAGTGTTTTAATTTCCTATCATTACATTGTTTGTTACTACTTGGGTCATTTTTATTCCCATGTTCTTGCGTCTACTTCTGTCTTCATGTCACCTTGTTATTTTGAAATTATGCTCTTAACTCTGGTCTTTTAAGTCACCTAGAAACCTTCAGACACCTTCACATTAACTATTTTGGTTCAAGATTCATGCAATAGTTCCCTTCGCTCTGCATCAGCTCAGCTTGAATTATGCTTAAACCAATTTAGTTGAATGATTGTAAAAACTTGTGTGTACACTCCTATTTCATTGGAAGTGGCCTGGCTTTGGATTATCTACAGCTACTTTTGTAACTTGGATTGCAGAAAGGGCTGAGTGAGGCACAAACATAAACCATTGTTAGGTACAGGTCTTTCCTTAGGGTCCTACAAAGAATGGTCTGGGCAGCATAATAATAAACAATATAAGCAGCATCCCTTCAACTGAAGTTTTAAAATATACCTGACCAACTCTGTGCTACTGTATTATCCCATAGGAGACGTTTATTCCTGATCCCAGCTGGTGATCAATCTGTGCCCTGAAGCAGAAGTATGGATAGCCATTGTAATTTTATCCTAACTAGTTTGACTCTAACATTACTATTGGGGGTTGTAATGTTACAAACATAATATATACAGAGAAGAGATAGGAGACACCACTAGAAAGTTTCTCCTTTTTTCCCCCCATTAGCAGCAATAATAGGCTGAACACACTCTTTACCACCTTCTTGCAAGGAAACAAAACTAAGCATACAAATTTCCTCCTGCTTTGCATAAACCCAGCAAGACCTGACGATGAGCGATATTCCACATTAACTTGCCCTGCCTTCCACTGGACATCTAATTCATCAGTTCCAGACAGGGCAGTTCTAACAAATGCCTTTAGCTATTAATTTAACCCTGCTTGGGAACTGGTACTTAATACATTATTTAGCGTTCTGTGAGATTGAGCTAGAGAATGATGGAATTCAGGAAACTGCAAGACAGTAGACTCTGATAGGAAGAGAAATGGGCAGAACACAAGAACCAAGAAATGAAGATACATTGAGTAAGTGGCTACCACTTAATGGAATGGTGTGAGTATTTTTCTTATAGCTGTAAACCGTGACACTCTCCAGCCTACACCCAAACACTGTTAGGTATCAGAAGATAGATTGCAATGACATGTTAAAGTGCCATCAGCTGTCTAGCTTTAGTGTCTGCATAATCTATGTTTGGCTGTCTAATAAAAAAAAAAGAAAGAAACAATAGCAACATTCAAGATCATTTGCCATTTAAAACAAACTGGAAACAGTCATATATGCTGGAAACAGTATCTTTGTAACCAATGACTTTGAAGCAGCAAAGGAGTAAGGGTTAAACTATGTTCCAAGAGGATTAAAATCAAAGGACCGGAAGGGACCTGCAAGATCATCAAGTCTGGTCCCCTGCCATGGGCAGGACACTATTAGGCTCAAACGAGCTCAACAAGGTGCTTACCCAGCCTCATCTTGAACACCTCCAAGGATGGTGACTGCACCACCTCTGCTGGGAGTGTGTTCCAGGTTCTAGTAGCCCTTACGGAAAATAAGTTTTTTCTTATATGCAGCCTAAATTTTCCCTCTATTAGCTTGTGTCCATTGGTCCTTGTCCTCCCTTGAGGTGCCTTCTTGAAGAGTTGTTCCCCTGGTCTAGGTGTTCAACCCTAACATACTTGTAGGTGTCACCTCTCAGCCTTCTCTTACTCAGACTGAACAGGCCCAGTTCCCAGAGTCTCTCCTCATAGGGCATGTCCTCCAGGCTCCTAATCATATGGGTGGCTCTTCTTTGTACCCTCTCAAGCTTATCCACATCCTTCCTGAAGTGCAGTGCCCAGAACTGGATACAGTGCTCCAGCTGTGGCTTTACCAACACCGAATAGGGAGAGAGAAGCACCTCCCTGGATCTGCTGGCGACACACCGGCTGATACATGAAGAGCTCTATTTGCCCTTCTGGCAGCCCCAGCGCGCTGTGGGCTCAGGTTCCTCTTCCAGTTGATTGTGACCCCCAGGTCCCATTCAGATGCTGTGCCAGCCAGTGGACCACCACCCATCATGTAGCTTTGGTGCAGGTTTTTCCTACGCAGATGAAGAAGCCAGCACTTTCCCCTGTTAAACCTCATCTGATTCCATTTCACCCATAAAAGCAGTCTGTCAAGGTCATCCTGGATCCTTACCCTATCCTCTGATGTGCCCTCCTACCTGCACAGCTATGAGTCGCCACTACAGGGTTGGTGAGCCAGGACAGGCTTCTATCCCTGCTGTAGGTCGGGGGCTGAGGGGCTGAGAGAGTTGGGTTGAGGGGTGGAAACATGAAGTTGGGTGGCAGAGAATTAACAGGATGGGGGTGGGTAATTAAATAAATGGGAGGTGGAAAGGAAATGGGGGTGGGGGCAGAATAGTGAAATGAAGGAAGTTAGCCATTGAAAGATAAAATAAAATGTAAAAAAAAAAAAGAATTTAAAAAGAAATAATGAGGAAGTGAATTAAAGAAGGTCTCATGTTTTTAATAAACTGGGATTTAGGATTGGAGTGTGGGGGGCACTGGTCATGCTTCCCTTGGGTGGATGGTAGGTGGGAGCAGTGAGAGAAGGAGCTTCTGGGGGAAGCTACTGCTCCTGCCCTGAGAAAGAAGCCACAGCTCATGGTGAACCAATCTGGCCC
>NW_017729009.1:4497573-4499088 GCF_001723915.1 Gavialis gangeticus | reverse complement strand
AACTGCTCCTGCCCTGAGAAAGAAGCCACAGCTCATGGTGAACCAATCTGGCCCCCTATCTTGTTCCCTTCCCCAAACCCCTAGACCCTACTCCTGGACCCATCTATGCCCTGCAGTCTGGCTAGCTGGCATATGCTATGCAGGCTGCTTGCATGAGGTTGCACCCCTGGGGGAGAGGGGGGAGCTGGCCTGGTGCCAGAACCACCCCCAGGCAGTGGAGTTCAGAGGTGGAAAGTTTGTCCACAAAGAACAGGAGGGTGGGGGGACAGACACTGCATCCTGGGGTCATGAAGGACTGCAACTTTGGCAGTTCATCTGTGGGGAGTGCCCACACATTAATGGAACATGAATCAGAGATAAACCTGCCCTGGAGTAGTGCAACTGTAAGCTGCTTGAAGTGTGCTTGAAGTTAGTTTCAAGTGTAAATGTGCGGACACTCCAAGGGTTAAGAGCTCCAGGATCCACATAAAATTAGTGTGTAACAAGGCCCTAAGAGAAGTATATTCCCTATGAAGAAGTTACAGCAGCCTTGTTTCATTGATCTCTCTTTTCGTATACAAACAGTTTCTGGTTTACATAAGAATCAACAGAAGACAGGATTTTTTTGTCTGCCACTAGTCAGAGCCCTCATACTTTTACTAATAATATCTCAACCAAAATAAATATCCCAAATGTCTTGCTCAGAAAAGGGGAGGTGTTCGTGCCCAAAACTTGCAATTAAAGATTTTTTTTTTTAAATCTTGGTCTAATAAAATATGTCATCTCTCCCATGAGCCAAAAAAAGGCACTTAAACTATACATAAAGCAATGTAATTAAGTTGGTACAAAAGGTCATAGGTTCTTATTCTAGCCTACATAGGCTTAGTTAGGTTACGCCATTCACTAATAATCCAATTCCATCCCGTCTTGGCGGAAAGGCAGCAAAAGGGCACAGCAGCCCCCTTGGCTCTCCAGGGGTCCGGACTTGCAGGGAGCAAACCAGGAAAGCCAGACTGTGATGGAACTCCAGCTAGCTACAAATATCAAGGAAAATAAAAAGTCCTTTTTTAGATATGTGGGGAACCAGAGGAAAAGCAAGGGCAATATTGGACCCCTGCTAAACCAGATGGGGCAACTGACAACTGACGCCCAGGAAAAAGTGAACTTGCTAAATGGATACTTTGTATCAGTTTTTCACCAGTTCCATGAAATAGCCCTGCCCACTATGGGTCAGGGAGGCCCAGGTGAGGGAGATTCCTTGCCCTCCATCGAAGCTCGTGAAGGAACACCTTGAGAGGCTGGATACCTTCAAGTCAGCCGGCCCTGATGGGTTACACCCAAGGGTACTCAGGGAGCTGGCGAGCATCATAGCCCAGCCCCTGGCACGGATCTTTGAGAGCTCTTGGCACTCTGGTGAAGTGCCGAAGATTGGAGGAAGACCAATGTGGTGCCTATCTTAAAGAAAGGAGGAAAGTAGATCTGGCAGACTACAGGCCTATCAGCCTGACCTCTGTCCTGGGGAAGGTCTTGGAAAAG
>NW_017729009.1:4496888-4497181 GCF_001723915.1 Gavialis gangeticus | reverse complement strand
GATGTGGACATTGGTGTCAGAAGTGGACTGGCCAAGTTCCCTGATGTCACCAAACTCTGGGGTAAAGCATCCACCCATAAGGACAGGAGGGTGATCTAGGCGGATCTGGACAGACTCATGAAATGGGCAGACGAGAACCTGATGGTGTTCAACACCGAAAAATGCAAGGTTCTCCACCTTGGGAGGAAAAACCTGCACCATGCTTCTAAGCTTGGTAGTGCTACGCTGGTTAGCACTGCAGATGAAAGGGACTTGGGGGTCATGGTTGACCACAAGATGAACATGAGCCTTCA
>NW_017729009.1:4494693-4496641 GCF_001723915.1 Gavialis gangeticus | reverse complement strand
CTTTTTGAGCCCCCAAGGTTTGGGATAGACTGCTGCCGGAGGCGGTTTAAGCACCCACTTTGAACACCTTGAAGACACATTTGGATGCTTATCTTGCTGGGATCCTATGACCCCTGCTGACTCCCTCCCCCTGGGGCAGGGGGCTGGACTTGATGATCCTCTGGGGTCCCTTTCAGCCCAAATGTCTATGAAATCTATGAAATTCAATATAAACCCAATCAAAATAATTATGATCCAAATAGCCTTTTGCAGTGATTGTTTTTTCCAGCACTATTTTAACTCACCTCACCTAAGCAGAGACTTATGTAACCACACACATGAACCTAACCTATCCTTGTATGCTTTTCTCAACAGTGTTTAACAGTTAAATTAACGTTCAATTACTACTGGTTTCATTGTCACCTGTTTCACTGGTGAAACAGGTGACAATGATGGAACCTCTCCTGTTAGAAGCATGCTTAACTAAAGGAAGTTTGTAAAGCCACCTGAGGAGAGAGGGAATTTGATCTTTATCTCTCATCCTTCCCATTTTTTACAGCACTTTTGCAGAGCCCAGGAAATGCCTGTTAGAAGCCAAAACAAAACTCTTTTCTGATATAATGCTCTGTTTGATTCAATCTGCTTGGTTTGGGAGGTGACTTGCTATTGCAGGGTCCAAACTGAGCATCTGTTCTCCTAACACCATTATTACTAAATAATTTGGAAGCATGGCTTGTGACTTTGACACTCTGCTTTGAATAATGTATTTGGACAGACCAAATAACCCTGAAACTGAGACAGAAGTTGGTGTGCATGACGCTTTCTCAGAGACAAAAATGACACCGTGTTTGCTTCAAAGGGCCTGTAGTCCAGATTAATCTGACATGATGTGACAGAGAGAGAACTGACATCAAGCACAGGGAGGAATACATAAGCTGAGTGATTCTATTAGCTTCTGGTTAGAAGGATAAAATGTGGGAGCGAGTCACTGCTGTAGACTGTGGGAACAGGTGGGCTTGAAAGAGGAATTTAAGGAAGAGAAAGAGGTTATGAGTCAAGGTGGGCTTGAGGGGGAATTTAAATGAGAAAGCAGAAGAATTTAAGCAAAAAGAAAGTGTTAAAGAAGGCATGGAAGCCTTAACCTGAAAAGGAGGTAAATTAAGTGGTTTTGGCAGGTGCTGTGGCTTAGTAAAGGATAAGGTAAAAGTAGGAATGGTACGGTGGAGTTTTAGAAGTATTTAAGCATGTACTAGGGTATTTAAAACCCCTGTGTTCTCTCAGTTCAAGAGAGGTGTCTATCAGCATCATTAGGCTTCTCAGTGCTTTTAAAATCTGGCCCAAGCCAAGTGATGACGAGAAGCTTTGATTTGATACAGGGGGGAGTGAGAACTGGCCTGTAAAATGGAAGAAGAATTTGCATGTGTATGGTATGTATTTGTTTCTTACCGTTAAGTGGAATGTATGAAAAGGAAATGCATCCAAGATAAGATGGATAGAAGCAGGAAGATTAAACAGAGGATTACTAAGGCAAAGAATTTGGTAGTATGACTAGAGTTTGGCTTCTTGAACTATGTTGTCAGTCTTGCTGAACATTCCTGCCATAGGAGGTAGTGGTATAACTAAAGAGAAATAGTTCATCTCTCAAATATGTTATGGAGGAGAAAAGTGACCAGGAACAGTCAGTGTGGATTCACCAAGGGCAAGTCATGCCCGACCAGCCTGATTGTCTTCTACGATAAAAGGACTGGCTGTGTAAACGAAGGGAAAGCAGCGGATGTAATATTCCTTGATTTTTTAACAAGGCTTTTGATACAGTTTCCCACTAGGGCTGTGTGAAGCTTTGGGTAATGATTCGATTTGGAGGAGATTCGGTGGCTGAATCTCTGAATTCGAATCAAATTGGGACTAATTTAAAGGTCCAAATCGATGCCAAAGATTTGGAGAGCTTTGATGATTCGGGCAGTCCCCG
>NW_017729009.1:4494411-4494682 GCF_001723915.1 Gavialis gangeticus | reverse complement strand
AGGGGGCTGGGGGAGCGGCGGGGTTTGGGGGCTCATGCAGAGTCCCCCCATGCAGCGTGGGGCAGCAGGGATCACCCCCCACCCGGCAGCACCTGTTGGCCAGGGCTTTTTTTCCCCCAAGTGCTGGGAGCTGGGGCGGGCAGGGCAGCCATTGCTGGGCCAGGAGAGGGGCGGAGGATGGGCCTGGCCTGGCTGACTCGGAGATTCAGCTGAATCGAATCAGGAGACTGATTCAAATCACCAAATTGAATCACTGTCCCCCAAATTGGCT
>NW_017729009.1:4486772-4493306 GCF_001723915.1 Gavialis gangeticus | reverse complement strand
TCATGCAGAGTCCCCCCATGCAGCGTGGGGCAGCAGGGATCACCCCCCACCCGGCAGCACCTGTTGGCCAGGGCTTTTTTTCCCCCAAGTGCTGGGAGCTGGGGCGGGCAGGGCAGCCATTGCTGGGCCAGGAGAGGGGCGGAGGATGGGCCTGGCCTGGCTGACTCGGAGATTCAGCTGAATCGAATCAGGAGACTGATTCAAATCACCAAATTGAATCACTGTCCCCCAAATTGGCTGAATCCGAAGCAAAGGCCTGTGTGAAGTGGCTAGTATATCTCCCACAGCATTCTTGCAAGCAAGCTAAGGAAGCATGAGTTAGATGAATAGACTGTAAGGTAAATAGAAAGCTGGCTGGATCATCAGGCTCAATGGGTAATGATCAATGGCTTGATGTCTAGTTGGCAGCTGGTATCAAGTGGAGTACTCTAGGGGTCAGTCCTGGGGCTGGTTTTGTTCCATGTCTTCATTAATGATCTGGAAGATGAGATGGAGTGTACCCTCAGCACATTTGCAGATGACACCAAGCAGAGGGGAGTAGTTGATATGCAG
This sequence comes from Gavialis gangeticus, assembly GCF_001723915.1. Lineage (NCBI taxonomy): Eukaryota > Metazoa > Chordata > Crocodylia > Gavialidae > Gavialis > Gavialis gangeticus. The sequence goes on along the minus strand of NW_017729009.1, from coordinate 4,492,754 downwards.
GAGGGTTGGGCTAGTATTCAGACCTTGACAAATTGGAGGATTAGGCCAAAAGGAATCTCATGAGGTTCAACAAGGACAAGTGCAAAGTTCTGCAACTGGGGCAGGAGAATCCCATGCACCACTATAGGCTTGGGACCAACTGGCTAAGCAACAGCTCTGCAGAAAGGGACCTGGGGGTTACAGTAGACAGTAAGCTGAATATGAGTCAACAATGTGCCTTTGTTGCAAAAGCAGCTAACAGCATCCTGGGCTGCATTAGTAGGAGCATTGCCAGCAGATCAAGGGAAGTGATAATTCTCCTCTATTCAGCACTGGTGAGGCCACATCTGGCATAGTGTCCAGTTTTGCACCCCTTTCCGCCCCCCTCCCCCCTGCCCGAACTATAGAAGGGATGTGGACAAGTTGGAAAGAGTATAGTGCAGGGCAATGAAAATGGTTAGGGGCTGGGGCACAGGACTTCTCAAGAGAGGCTGAGGGAACTGACTTTATTTAGTTTGCAGAAAAGAAGACGGAGAAGGGATTTGGTAACAGCCCTCAACTACCTGAAGGGTGGTTCCAAAGAGGATGGAGCTGGACTGCTCTCAGTGGTGGCAGTTGACAGAACAAGGAGCAACAGTCTCAAGTTGCAGCAGGAGAAGTTTAGGTTAGATTTTAGGAAAAAATTTTATGACTTGGAGCATGGTGAAGCACCGGAATGGGTTACCAGAGAGGTGGTGGAATCTCCATCCTTAGAGGTTTTTAAGGCCTGGCTCAACAAAGCCCTGGCTGGAATGATCTAGTTGGGAATGGTCCTGCTTTGAGCAGGGGTTGGATTAAATGACCTCTTGAGGTCCCTTCCAATCCTAACTTTCTATGATTCGATGAATATTTCAGTTAGGCCAACTAGCTGAGTAGGCTGCTTGTAAGGGCTTGTGTGCCACAAACATTTATCCTGATGGACAGGCTTCTTTACAAGCTGCAGAAATGTACCAGTAAATCTGCTGAATTTATTTAGGTTCTTTATACTATGTTCATCACCAGGGCTGCAGAGTGTCTTTAAGATGAATAAGAAATGCACCATGATGAGCATATTTATGACGATTGCCCAGTTTAGGCATAATGTTCTATTCTAAATTGCAGACTCATCTTTTCCACTATAAGAAGATAATACTTTTCTTCAACTGCCTTTTGTTAGGAAAGAAAACATGTCTAAATTTCACTGACATTTTAAACACTTGTGCCATCTGCTGGAAACAACTTAGCTCAGCATTGTCCTTTACACAAGACGCAAACACTGTGCCTTCTTTATATGACAGCAAGCTGTCTTTCATAAAGTACTATTTATATATTTTAATTATTATTGGGGTTAAGTGATCTGGGTGCTAAAGACCCTGAACTTCTGCATTTGTAGCTACAACAGGCTATGCTATGGGCAGCAACGTAACCAACTTCCCATGCACCCATGCCTTTTCCACTCAATGGCTTCCACTCTCCTTTTGAAGCAACTGCCTCCTTCAAGGGTTGTTGAAGTATTGCAGGCATCACAGCTCCCAAAGTAACAGAATCTCTGATCCCCTCAGTTCTCCTGGCGTGCCCTACATAGTGTTCAGTTCTCTTGATGTCTTCTGCCTCTGAGTAGGATCCTGTGATTTGCTCCTTTCAGGCTCAGGTCTTGGGCTGCAGACTTGCTGCAATTGCCTCAGTAGATTTGTCAGGTCAACACCAGGGGTTCTGTTGTCCTGGGGACAATGACAGGATTCACCGCTGACCAGACAGCTCTCACATATCAAAGTACTATTCAGAGCAAAATCACATATGAAAAAATAATGAAGCTTATGTTTGTCTAATTTAACAGGGGGGCAGTCATCTTCCACCTCAAGATTCTGATATTGGGCTCTTATCTTAGGCCACTCTGCTTCCTCCATCAGAGGGTCAAAGACTTTTACCTACCCCATTTCAACACGGAAGATTCCTCTCTGCAGGATTTAAGAAGAACAGAAGTATTCTATATCTCACTTGCTACTGTATAAATGTAATGGTATGAGTGGCTATATTCACTTAAAAATATGAAGGTATATAAAAAAAGGTGCGTGTATATATACCTATAAAGATGTATTTATAAGGTGAATATATTCATTTCTGAATGTGTTATCATTTTGTAGTCTCTGTTGTAACAAGTTTTTAGGTAACTGGAGTACTAATGCTCTATATACAAATACACAAAGAGATTTTTTTTCAGGCTTATAGGCATACAATGTTGAATGATTCTGCTCAAGTACACTGTAATTTAGACAGCATGTAAATTAAAGAATAGCACCTTTCCATCTATACTGCACTACTGATTAAAGTATGTGTGTGGAAGGGGGTGGCTTGTGGGTTGGTTTGTTGCTTTCTTATTTGTTTTGCTTGCTACAAAATACACTAAAGCCCACAAATCCTCATAGATTTTGCAACTATCTAATCCAAACTGGGAATTTTTTCCATTTCTCATATAATACCAGTTTACATTACAATTGTTGAGATAATTGTAAAGAAAAGGTTCTAATGTGTTTTCCCTCTTGCATTAGCTAACCAACTCCTACCCTTTTTTTTTTTTTTTTTTTACCCATCGTCCCTGAATCCTAGGAGTAAAAGTTCAATCTGCTGCTTCAGTTTACACTACTTGGAATAGTTCCCTAACAGGCCCCTCTCCCACTTCAGGATCACCTGAGCAGCGTTCTTCACTCCTGCACCAAGACATATCCCCGACTTGGGAAATGTGAAAGAAAAAATGACGTTAAGCTTGCTATGTTGGCTTTACAACACTGGGAAATTTTGTGGAAGGTTTATGCATACCTTAATAAAATGTGAATACAAGCAGTCCTCAACTTACAACATTTCGCACTTACAACGTTTATAAATTGACACCCCGTTTCAACTTTATGACGTCAGTTTTGACTTTACAATGCTTGATCCGATGCCACGCCACACCATGCCAGTGAACAAGTTGGCTGCGTCACTCATCTCCCTGAAGAACATCTGTCCAAACTTCCTTGGACAGTTTCTTTAAGAAAGAAGACAAGACTCCAGAAAAAGCTGCAGCCAAGACTCCTGAGAAGACTCCAGCCAAGAACCCTTCAAAAAGTCCAGCAAAGTCACCTCAAAGAAGTCCTGCCAAATCAATATGATTGCTACTTACAATATAAATACATTAATGTAGCTATATTACTCATCTATAATTGATCAAGTACAAAATTCTGGGATATTTTTGGTGAAAATAGGGTATGGAGCCTTGGTTCAGGAATCAATCCCTCATTTATAACACTGTTTCTTATGAGAAAATTGGTTCTGAGTTACAACGTTTCAACTTAAAGTTGGTTCCTGAAAACCGCATCTTGTCTAGTCTGAGGACTGCCTGTATCCATAACTGTATTTTGATAACACTGTGAGAGAGAGAACTGTAGCACTGCTTTCGTGGTACCATGTCAGTTTAATGTGATAACTCATGCTACATTATGGTATCTCATGTGAAACAAAAGAGTTTCAAAACAACAAAATAACACTTTTGATTTGGCATGATATTCTAACCTAAAGCTGCACGATGACTGAAAACTAGATGATTCACATTTGATATAGTACTCTCCAGATACCATATTGCTGCAAGATGCTGCCATACCCAGATGTAGGACACAGTATTGCAATTGTATGGTGCCATATTAAGAAGTGCTGATCCTTCATGGAGAGAGCAGGATGTCATTTCTCAGTGGAATTGCATTGATTTTTTGCAGTGACACATCAAACTTTCCAGAATGCAAGAGTGCTGCAGCCTCTTGGTCTGTGTCTGTCTGGCCTTTTTGCCATAAATTTGATCGCTTCTGCGGGCTCTCTGCATTACATAAGAACAGACCTGCCACCCTGGGTCAGACCAAAGGTTCAGCTAGCCCAGTAGCCTGTCTCTTAACAGTGGCTAATTGTGTCCGGCTCTAGCAGCAGCAAGTAATAGAGAAAGGATAATAAGAAATAGGGCAGGTGGAGCAGAATAGTCTGTCAGACCCTCTCAATTAGCAACAGGTGGAGGGATATCTCCCAGCTTTTTTGAACACTGTCAACAGCTCAGGGTAACAAGTACTGGAAGCATTGATTGCCATTCCCTTGCTGCCAAATTTCCAGACCCTGGGGGAGCACGTAGGCTGGATTGTGGGCCTGTGCAGGGGCAGAGCCAGGGGTACACTGGTGTGTTCATACCCCTCTTTGATTCCTGCCACCCGAAGTTTAAAACCAGCAGTGCTAGTGAGTAGGGCTATGCAAAATTTTGCCAAGTGTTTCGTTTTCAAGCCATTTTGATGTGTTTTGAGCTCAAAACAGCTGAATTGAAATGAAACAAAAGGCTCTGAAACAGCAAAATTAAAACGAAACAATGGCACTTGAAACATTTCAAAAGTTTCAAAATGTTTTGAGTTTTGAAGCTGGGCTAACTTGGCTTCAGCGCTGGTCCCAGGCAGCAGCAGCAGCCTCCTTTCATCTAGGGCGCAGATCTGTGCACCTGCCTGCACCCCCAGGAGGAGTCCAGCACAGCCCCGCGGCCCTTCTGGGGTTGCGGGACCCAGATGAGAGGAGGCTACCACTACCGGCAAATGTCACGAGTTTTGCTTTGAACAGTTTGAGGTGGTTTCCCAAAAACCCTTACACCTATCTCCTTGAAACATGGAAGGCTTCATGCCCTGAGAAAGGGCTACCACCCCAACAATTTTCATCCAAATCAGGCAAGAAATGACAAAATTTAGGAATTTTCATGATTCCCCATTATAGCCTATGGGCGAAACGTCAAAGCGCGTTGAAACAGTGAAACAGTTTTGACAAAAGGAAATGGTACAGCGCTTCAAAATGACAAAACAAAACACTGTCCCTTTGAAATGTTGAAATGCGTTGAAACAGCAAAATGGTTTTGATGAAATGAAATGGGACAGTGCTTCGAAACAAACACTGTCCCTTCAAAATGTCGAAACAGTTTCGACAAAATGGAACAGTGCTTCGAAACAGAACTATTAAATGAAACGCTGTCCCTTCGAAACACGTTGAAACAGCAAAACAGTTTTGACGAAACAAAATGGAACAGCACTTCTAAATAAAACGACAAAAGAAACACTTTCTCTTCAGAACGGCGAAATGGGCATCGAAACCATACAGTAGTCAGGCCGTGCAGACCCAGGCCCTTCACTTTGCTCCTCCCCATTTACTGCATCCCTGCCAAACCCCTGCTCCAGGGTGCTCCCCACCCTCCCTCTTCCTCAGGCTCTTGCTCCCCCCCCACCCCCGGGGCCCAGCCTTGGCTCGGGTCCCTCCTCCTGGGGAGGAAGCTGCTATTTCCCAGCTGTTCTGAGCTCATTCTGGGGAAGAGCTGTTGGTTTCTACTTCGGTCAAACTGCAGACCCCCGGCCTGGGCCTGGTTTGTTGTTCACGGGAGAAAAAACGAGTGTTGCTGCATGTGAGAAGGACTCCCCTTCCCCGGCCTGCACCGTGTGCTCCTAGGTCTGACCCAGGGCCGCCACCGGGCGGGGTCGACATGACACACCTCACGGCTGCCAAGCGCTGCAGGGCTGCCTGCAGCGGGGGACAGGGCCCGGGGAGGCCCCACCCACAGGTGGCGGCGGCCAGGTGCGGGGGGCGGGGCAGCGCTGAGGGAGGCCGCTCGCGCGAGGGGGCGGAGTCAGGAAGAAAGGGCGGGGGCGGGGCCAGGCCTCGCCTCTCCTCTCGCCCCCTCCCCTTTCCCCAGTTGCCATGACAGCCGTGAGGTTTCCCTCTCCCCCGCCTCACACCGCGGCCCCAGCGGCCCAATGGGGAGGGGGGGAAGGGGTGGGGACTCGTGGGCACCGGAAGGGGCGTGGCGCGGGCGCCGGAAGTGGGTGGTGGAGCCGCAGGGTGTGTGTGCGTGTGAGGGAGCGCAGCGGCTGCCGCGCTCGGAGCCTTCCGACCCGCCCGGCCCCGTGTTCCCGGTGTGAGCCGCCGCTGCCGCCCGCCGCCAGG
>NW_017729009.1:4477205-4486603 GCF_001723915.1 Gavialis gangeticus | reverse complement strand
GAGGCGCTGCGCTGCCGGGTGGGAGCTGGGAGCGCCGCCTCCCGCGGGAGCGCCCGCCCCACCCGCCTAAGTCACTTCCCCGGGCTCCAGCCCGCGCTCACCTGTGCAGGCGGGGCGGGGCCCGACATCCTCGGGCGGGCGCAGCACCAGCCCTGCCCTCGCCCAGCCCTGCCTTGGCACGGCTTTGGGACATGCCTCCCAGTCAGCTTCCTGGGCTGAGGTCCCCTCGCGTCCTCTGCTAGTGCAGGGGGTGAGGCGCTTTCCATGGCTGCTTCTGCCTTTTTCAAGGAGGATATCCCAGAGAGGTCTCCAGCAGGTGCAGGTGCCTGTCTTGAAGGCTGTATAGAGTGAGATACAAATACAGAAGTGGGGAAAGGTTTCTCTTTTTTTTTCTTTCTGTTTAAAGCAGAGCTGGATTTGGGGAGGCTGCCAGACAGGCAAAGGTACTTCTAGCCCAGGGCCCAATGCTTAATAGTGTCCAGAGCTCATAACAATCCCCAGTGCCTGCTTAGAAGCATTTGTAGTCAGCAGCATCCCAGTGCTCTCGCAAATACACCGCCAGCAAAGTCTCATGTAAGTAATGGTTCCCAGCAAGTGGATAAGTGCTTCCATTTAGTTTCTTTGAAGTTATAGTAACACAGTAGTAGAGGAGCAAAATGAGTGTTGTGTTATGCTTTTAAAGCTAAATTCTATTTAACTTTAACAGCTTGGAAATATGTTAGCTTGTAAAACTCTTACAGCTTTAGGAGAGGTTCAGGTACCTGAGTCAGAAATCTCACATGTGCAGTGCCCTTTAGTTAGAGGATTTCAATATATTTTTTGTTGCTTCTTAAATATTTTTTTTCCTTCAAAGCAGAGTGTATTAAAAATGTATCCTTGTCAGTTTAGGATGCACTTTATCCCTATAATCTAGAGGTGCAGGATAGGGGAAACAGTGTTTTGTTCACTGCTTGCATCCCAAGGTTGTAGGCCTCTTACAAATAGGATTGCAAAGAAAGCATCCTTAACATATAATCATATTTTATGTTTTATCTTTAATAAAGATCTTGTGTTAAGTACCAGTGGGTGAAATATAAAGAATATTTGGAGCCCACTGCAATCCTTCTAACACAGTTATAGCAATATACTATGTTCTGATCTGCAGTAAGCTTGCTTTTCTAGGGCTGACGGTTTTGTAAGCAGATTTGGGCAAGAACATGGCTTTTATGATGTGTGCAAATAAACTAGGATGCAACTGAGTTGTAGCACAAGCACAGATTTGAATTATGAAGCAACAAAAGGCTAGTATTTTTATTCACCTGGTGCCATAATAGCACATTATAATAAAACTAAAGCCCTATAATGGTGTGGTTTCTCATTGCCACAGTTTTATCCCACCTCATAATATAAATGCTCTCACTTTATTGTTGCTGAAGGTGATTTACCTCTGCTATGAATGTTTTGTTTTGGCATAAATTTTACACCTGAGGGAAAAGTATTTTTGTTTTTGGAAAAGTTACTTCTTCCATCTGGATGCTAGCCAAAAACAATTGTGCTAACTGGAACAAAAAAGTGTAACCATATTAAGTGCACTATAGGCAAGAGCTGTATTCCTGTCTCCACCTACAGCTGTCTTTATGCATATATGTGCATATTGACTTCAACAGAACAGCATGGCCCTGCTCCCAGGAACCTACATGACAAAGAGCATTACAAGAGGTGTCAAAGATGGGGAAAGATGACATAGGGGAGGGTGGTGGTTGTCCAGGAAAAGTTCATTAGACGTACTTACTGGTTTTTCTCTTCAGATAATGTGGAAGTATGGGGCAGCATTTGGGTTGAAGGCCAAAGTGGAAGGTTTGTTGGGAAAAAAACAAGTCTGTCATACGTGGGAGGGTAGTGAGGCTTCATGACACAAAGATGAGGAGGGGGGCTGTGCCTGGTGTTGTGCTGCCTCGTTTAAAGCCAGAGAATATGCAGAATACATTTTATTACTCGTAGTGTAATCCTGACTTGTAGTAGTAGAAGGCAGGCAAGCTTTCAGTGCTTATATAAACCTTACAGGGCAAATATATTTGCCTGGGAAGTCATTTTTAGCAATACACGTGCTATTTGGGGGAAGCATTCTATTTCCATTAGCTTCAAGTGATGCATAGGGTATTTTTGTGGAAAGGAAATGAATGAAAAATGTTGATGAATAATTTGTTTAGTTTCCAGTGCTCTCCTTCACCACTCCTAAATTCCTTAAGTCAAGATAAAGAGCACAACTTGGGGCTAAGCAAGAGGTGTGCTATTTTTTCTAAAGGGGGGAGCGCGCAAACAGGACTCCTTGTGTTTTATTTGGAAGGTGCTGAGAAACAAAGTCATTCCAGTTCTATAATAGAGAATCCATCAGCAGTGATGCCAGTGGCATAGTGTATGCCAAGTGGGGCTCAACCTTTTTTTCCCCTGCAGGCTGGATCTGCTTGGTGGTCCCAATCTGGCAGGCATGGTGAGCATCATCTGGCCACATGGAGGAGAGCGGGAACCAGTCCATCCCCAACCTGGCACTGCAGGATTGGGAGGGGGCTTGGCTTGGCCCTGGGGGGAGGGGGTGGGGAAAGAGTCATGGCATAGCTCCAACCCAGCCCCATGGGAAGAGGCAAGGGGTTGCAGCCCAATTCTAACTGGATGTGCAAGGCTTGGAGTTTGGCAGGGGGAGGTGGCCATATTAATAGCCATCATTCCCCCACAACTAAATTTCCTGACTCATGGGGACCCTTGCAGACTAGATTCCAAGGCTCGTTTGGGTGCATTTGCCCTGTGGGCGCAGGGGTTGAGGAGCCCTGGTGTATTATACACGTTATACACTGATGCTGTAAAACTATTGACAGATATGTGACTGTCCTCTGAAGGAACCTTTTTGTTCCTTTCTGTTTTATAGATGGCTGTCTTGGTAATCTGAATCCCCATTTGAGTTTCTGACTTGTAGAACTGATCCTTGAAGTTGCATAAGTACCATTTGCTTCATATATGGATTTTTTCTGTTTGGATGTTTTACCATATTAATGAAGTCCCTAGCTAAAATCCAATGTGAGATAGCCAAATGATGTTATTTTTTAGTATGCAGCCTCCTCCAGTATGGGCCTGTTGTTTGTTCCAGTTGCAGATTGGTGGCCTTGTTCTCAAAGGTATATAGTTTTATCACTTGACCAAGGGTGGATTTAACCGAACTTCTCCAGAGGGAAAAGGTTAAGGTATTAATCCACTCTTCTGCCTGTTGCCTGTGTGTTAAAGTTTTTAAACCAATAATTACATTACTTTCTTTCTCTAATAGAGAGGTGTGTGACTAATTAGTTCAAGTGCTTGCTATACAGAAATACAATTTAAAAAAGGTCCTTGAGAACAGCAGATTTCAGACTGATGGAAATTTATTAGTATTGTCTTCCCAGTTAAGTATATTGCATAAGTCGGATCTCTTCAGTGTCAGTTTTTCATTTGCTTTCCACTGTGTTTAAATGCAGTAACTTCTGATCTGTTTTGACTTGGACTTAAATAGATAATGGAGAGTTGGAAGTAGCAATGCCAGAATGCTGGCATGTTCGCTGCCAGGTAGCTTGAGCTTAAAAAGTGGTTTATTTGAATGTAATGTTTTGGGGAATAGAATGTCTACCCATCTTACTCCTTATCAGTAACTAACACTTTAATTTAATTTCTCCACCTCCTTACTTGCAGTTCTGTGAGTATACTCTGAAGTTAGGTGCCCTTTTTAAGCCGGCCTTGTCCTCCTGTGCTTCTAACTTTTCTTCCTATCTAAAGCAACCAAGGCCATTATAAATACAATTTACAGACCTATTTTACAAACATATTTTTTCTTTGGTCAGATACCATAGTATTTTAAGAAATACAGTCTAGGGCCACTCCTCTAGTGAGCAGTTTCTGCTTAGAACTAGCAAATGTTGCTCTTGATCTTATGTCTTCCATGGCTGTAACTACCCACATACATGGCATGACTTTGTCAGTGCTGTATTAAACAGACCCTGTCAGTCTTCAACTCCAGTTACTGGTATATGTTGATAATTGCTGCAGGTGATTCCCACTAGGTGACTTAAACGTTTGTAGCCTCCAAACAGTTTCAACTATGGGCCTCCCAAAGATGTGTGTTCCAGGCTATGGCACACTAAAGCAGGGATGCTGAACCCCTGGCCCACAGGCCAGATATGGCACCATGTCATCCAGCCCCTGGGGGGAGCCCTGAACCTTGCATACAGGATTGGGTACCCAGTCTCAGCAGGTGGGGGTGGGAGGGAGTGGTGCCAGCCCCAGGGCCCAACCCTGGTGCCAAGGGGCCTGCTCCAGCCTGTGGACTGGACCCTGGCCACTCAACTGGCTCTTGGGGCCAAAAGCTTGAAAGACCACTACACTAATTCATTGTAAACTGGAGCATTGCTTTCAGCTTCTTTATGAGACGGACAGGTTATAGGTGCTGCTTTAGTTTTTTCAAATGTCACTTCTTTCCTTGTATTTTTTCTCTTCTGGTGAACAGTGGAGCACAAGCCAGCATAGTTCTGCAAAAACCTTTCTCCAGGCTTCCAGCAAGGTAAGCAGTGGAGAATAAGATTCTGACCGTATTCCGTTTCTGTTTGACCCTTGTGAAAGTGAGAGTAGGCTTACTGCCAGGTTACGAGTGTTTTGGTTTGGAGGAATGTCTGCCTTTATTGGAAGAACTTTGTAGCATTTAAATCTTGTTAATTTTACTGAACAGTAGTTTGTAGTTCAGTAGCAAACCTGACAAGGCAGATGTTAGCTACTTGACTAGTCAGATCAAGGCGTAACTTGAGGCTTAAACACTGTCCTTAATTTTTGGCAAAAATAGACAAATGCAGTTCTAATTGGAACTCAGACTTTAGTAAGCAGCTTAAAGCTGTATTTAGGACAGGCACATAATTTAGTTGGATAAATAGCTAAGGAAAGAGATATGATGAAAACATGCTTTGTATATTTTGTGCTCGTATTTGACAAATTAACTGCTTAGCCAAAGCTGTTTTCTGGACCTGCACTTTTACCCAGTGGCTTTTGATGCCTGCTGAATTCCCTCTTTGCATCTTCCAGTATGTCCTTAAGTGAACTCAGTAACTGCCGTGGACTTGCGTTTAAAGATAAATATATCAGTAAGCATCATACTAATAGGACTGTGTAGTTCCTAAACTCAGTTCTGTAAAAGTGACTTGTTTCCCAAATTAAAGCACTGCTGGAAAAATACAGATAAAATGTAACACTATCAATTTAATGGTGAAATGGCAACTGCCTCAGAGCAAGTTGCCCTTAACTTTCAGTATATGGAGTATTTCTGTAAAACAAAACATCCAGATCACATGATAATGGTGGTAAACTTTGAGCAATTACAGTCAAAATGTTTCTAGTGGCTATACAGCTTTTTTAGGAAGTAAGAATATCTCACAACTATGTGGGTCCACTGGCTATGGTTGGCTTTCATGTAGTATAAAAAGCACTGTGATATTAACGTCATGTGGTACCCTGCAGATTGGGAAGAAGGTCACTAGAGAGCAAGCACTTACTAGGTGGAGTATATAAATCAGTAATTTGGGAGCTGTCTGGAAGGCAAAGGATGGCTTATTGGCTTGGAATACAGAGCACAGGGTAAAAATTGAGTTGGTTCATGTGGTGGAAATAGTATTCAAAAGCTGCTGCCATTTGACTGGTCTCTCATATTAAGTTAATGCACTTCCTAGTAGAAAGTTCCCTTTGTATTAAGAATAACTTCCTCCCCCCATCAGTTGGTACCGTTGTAGTCTGCAAAAGCTAGTGTGTAATGTAAACCAACTACTGTGTGCCCTTAGAGGAGATCCATCCTGAGAGAGATGGAGCCATTAACGAAGCATTAAAAGCTAAATTGCAGTGTTCCTGTCCATACATCATCTGTCTTGGAGGGAGAGGTTCAATACAAAGACTAACAGTTTGGCACCTTAAAGTGCTAAATGCTGCTGGTTTGGAAGTACTTCTTGGCACAGAACTGGACAACTATGAAACTTTGTGTGCAAAAGCACTGTCTCTTCCAGGAAACATCTTTTAGCAACAAGTTTGTTTTGAGCACGTGTCTCAATGCTAGATCCACAATCAGAGTTAGCTTAGTAAACAAGATTAAGCATGGTTTGCTAACCTAATGGTTGGTGTGCCTGCCTGGGTACTGGTCCTGGTACAAGAGCTATCATGTAAAATGGTCTGTAAAGTGGGACAGCTTCTATAGGAAGGAGCTATATCTCCCTGGTATAGCCAATAGCCTGGTAGTTGGGGAACTGTCCTGTGACTTAGGAAACGGAGAAGCCAGGGCAAGGAGCAAAAAGCAGAGCATCTGCTTGGCCTGGGGGAAGGGGATCAGAGATGCTCTTGTGGAGGGTGCGTGGGTAATTTGTGGCATGCCTGCCATTGCAGTCCTCCATACTCTTACAGCAGGGGTAGTCAACCGGGGGTACCCCCCTGCTCTGTGTCTGGCTGCTTACTTCCTCCCCCCCCCCCCCCCCCCCCCCCCCCCCCCCCCCCCCCCCCCCCCCCCCCCCCCCCCCCCCCCCCCCCCCGTGGGGTACATTTACTAAAAATGGGGCTGCCGGGGGTATACTTATTAAAAAAAGGTTGAAAACCCCTGCTTTACAGCATTAGCTTAAGCATCAGGCTTCACACTTTGAAGACAAACTTATGTAGAGAAATACCTGAGTAATGTTCCTGGCAGAGCAGTGTAAAACATCTTTTGTTTCCAGGTATTACAGATTCAGGTCTTTAATCATGTACAAAAGTATTACACATATTCAGTGTGTTCAATAAAGGTGTAGGATGACAACAGGAGCTGTCCAGTGTTTCAGATTCTTAGATTGTAGCAACATTGTTCCTGTTACAGAAGGGCATAAGAACTGGCTTTCTTCTGAGTTTGAAAGTGTACCCTCTCCTCTGGGACTTCTTGTAGTGAAGTCATGATGAGAAAGATGTACAGGAGTGATCTGTGTGGGGATCAGGTTGATATATGAAATCATGTATTTTGTTGTATTTGAAGGGATTGTGTTAGAGTTCTTTCAAGACTGATTTGGCTGGCTGCAGCATTTGAAACATAATGGAAGAGGTTTCTTTATGTGAAGTAATAATCAAAACAAAAACTTAATAACCCTTCTAGCAAGTCATTGTTGTGGGGGGCAGGGAGATGAAAGTCACACTTACTAAAGACTTGTGACTCAGATTGTTCTTTTTTAACTTCACCATCCAGTTTCAACAACCTGTGCTCTCAGAAGATATTATTTTAATTTTCTCCTTTTTCAGGAATAACAATGGATAAAAGTGAGCTGGTACAGAAAGCCAAACTGGCTGAACAGGCCGAGCGCTATGATGATATGGCTGCTGCAATGAAGGCTGTTACTGAGCAAGGACATGAACTCTCCAATGAGGAAAGGAATCTACTGTCTGTTGCCTATAAGAACGTGGTTGGTGCCCGTCGGTCTTCTTGGCGTGTCATTTCCAGCATTGAACAGAAAACAGAGAGGAATGAGAAGAAACAGCAGATGGGAAGAGAGTATCGTGAGAAAATCGAGGCTGAATTGCAGGATATCTGCAATGATGTTCTGGTAATAGTCCAATAGCAAAAATAACAGCACAAAATACTGCAGCATTTACCAGAGAGGCTCCAGGAGTCTCAGTTTCTGTGACATTACAAGCTTTAGCAGGAAGAAACGTTCTGTCCCATGGCCCTGAACAAAGAACTTGGGTTGAGTTTAGTCACTGAACCTTTTAATTTATTTCATGTACTTCTTTAAAGTCTTAAAGTGCTATATGTCCTGCCAAGTATAAAAAAGGAAGTGAAGGCATAGGGAAACAACACACTGAATACTTCTAATCTAACAGCCATGAGTTGATTTGGAAATGATTTTGGATGGGGGGTACCAGAATGATTCATGGACGAATGTGATGGGATTCTGCCAAGACTTTTTCTTGGTATTTTGGCTAGTGAATATTTGAAATCTACCAATATCCCTTTTCTAGAAGGAAAAAGGGTACTTTCTTTTTTCCCAAAGCAGTGTCCTCGCTTCTTGTGAGTTACAGGAAAAGGATGCTCTTTGCTGCTCTGCAGTTGCACAGCCAGGGCACTGCTGCATGTGATAAGGGGAGGGTACTTGTCTTTTTAGAATCCTTTTTCTCTGTATACACCAGTGCTGTCTGTGCTACTATTCATAGCTCTTTGGCAGGAGTAGCAGATGAAGCTGACATTGTTTTAGATAACTTTGCTGCTACCCTTAGGGTTCAGAGCAGCAACAGCAAAAGTCAGCAGACTCTTGCTAATGTCATGATGCTGTTATTTGGCAAAATTGTGAGTATCAGCAAAAGTGCTAGAACTCAGTGTGTGCAAATTCACACACACTGTGCTGCATCATTGTACCTTGTGAAGGCTATCTTCACAAACACATGCTTCCAAAGTATAGTTAGCCATTACATTCTGAAGAAAATACTCTCAGGCCTCAGTTAGCGAGTTTCTCCCTCCTCTGGAAGAAGGAAAGTGCTTATTTTTTCTTTTTCCTCTGAGTTTTGGCAGTATTTCTAAACTTTGCATGCATACACTTATGAAGTTTCATAGATTTCATAGACATTAGGGCTGGAAGGGACCTTGGAAGTTCATTGAGTCCAGCCCCCTGCCTCAGGGGCAGGAAGTCAGCTGGGATCATAGGATCCCAGCCAAAAAAAATCCAGATTTCTCTTGAAGGTGTTCAAAGTAGGTGCTTGAGCCACCTCCAGTGGCAGGCTATTCCAGACCTTGGGGGCTCGGACAGTAAAGAAGTTCTTTCTTATGTCCAGCCTGAAACGATCTTGCAGGAATTTATAACCATTTGACCTTGTCATCCCTTGGGGCGCTCTGGTGAACAAACATTCCCCCAGGTACTGGTGGTCACCTGTTAAAACTTATAGGTGGCCATCAGGTTACCCCTGAGCCTGTGCATTTCCAGGCTGAAGAGTCCCATGACTCTCAGCCTGTCGTCGTAAGGTCTGTTTTCCTGACCTCTGATCATGTGCATGGCTCTTGTCTGGATTCTCTCAAGCTTCTCCACATCCTTTTTGAATTGTGGAGCCCAAAACTGGCTGCAGCACTCCAGCTGCAGCCTCACCAAGGCCGAGTACAGTGGGAGAATGATGTCCTGGGATTTGCTTGAGAAGCATGTATGGATGCAAGCCAGGGTTTTGCTTGCTTTACTAGCCGCAGCATCACACTGACGGCTCATGTTCATCTTGTGGTCAGTTCTGACCTCCAAGTCCCTCTTGTCCATAGTGCTAGCCATTGTAGCACTGCCAAGCCTATAAACGTGCTGCAGGTTTTTCCTTCCAAGGTGGAGAACCTTGCATTTTTCAGTGTTAAACACCATCAGGTTCTTATCCGCCCATTTCCTGAG
>NW_017729009.1:4460412-4476824 GCF_001723915.1 Gavialis gangeticus | reverse complement strand
GTGATAGGTCATCTGGTCGTAAAAGGAAATGAGATTGGTTAAGCATGACCTACCCACAACAAACCTGTGCTGGCAGTTGCTCAGGATGTTGCCATTGGCGAGTCAGTTAAGAGTGGCCTCTTTGATAATCTTTTCTAAGACCTTCCCTGGGATAGAGGTCAGGCTGATGGGCCTGTAGTTTGCCGGATCCACTTTCTTCCCTTTCTTGATGATAGGCACCACATTGGCCTTCTTCCAATCTTCACGCACTACACCAGAGCACCAGGAGCTTTTGAAGATCCATGCCAGGGGCTGAGCTATGATGCTGGCCAGCTCCTTGAGTACTCTCAGGTGTAAATTGTCAGGGCTGGCTGACTTGAAGGTGTGCAGGCTCTCCAGGTGTTCCTTCGCAAGGTCATCATTGATGGAGGGCAAGGATTCACCCTCACTCAGGTGTCCCTGTCCCATAATGGGCAGGGGCATCCCATGGGATTGATGAAAGACCAACACAAAGTACCCATTTAGTAAGTTGGCTTTTTTCTGGGCGTCGGTTGTCAGTTGTCTCTTCTGGTTTAGGAGGGGTCCAATGTTGCCCTTGCTTTTCCTCCGGCTCCCCACATATCTAAAAAAGGACTTTTTATTCTTCTTGATTCTTGTAGCCAGTTGGAGTTCCATTGCAGCCTTGGCTTTTCTGGTTTGCTCCCTGCAGCTCTGGACCAGTGCAGAATTCCTCCTTGGATGTGGATCCAGTCCTCCATCCTTTTTAGGTCTTTCTTTTTAGACACAGGAGGTTCACTAGTTCCTTGTTGAGCCAGGGGGGCCGCTGCGCCCTTTTGCTGCCTTTCCTCCAAGACGGAATAGCCTTAGCTTGTGCATCTAGGATCAGTCCCTTGAGGAGCAACCACTCTTCCTGGACTCCCCTCCCCTTGGGGTTGTGGTCCCTTAGGGCCTCATTGACAAGCCTCCTGAGCTTGTCAAAGTCAGCCCTCCTGAAGTCGAGGACCTCTACTGCTGACTGACTTGCCAGCTTTTTGGTGGATGTTGAAGATGATCAGCTTGTGGTCGCTGTCACCCAGCTTCCCTTCTATTGTTAGGTTGCTAATTATGTTGTCCCCAGTTGCCAGTACCAGGTTGAGCAGCGCTTTACCTCTCATTGGCACGTAGACTTCTCGAGTCAGATAGACCTCATCCATGCACGTGAGGAAGCTTTGCGACTGTTCAGATTTGGCTGAGCGCTCTTCCCACAAGATGCCCGGGTAGTTGCATTAGCATTTTAAAAATATGTACTTCTAATAGTAGTAAAAGTTATGTTTCTACTACAGCTGGAACTTTTATGACACAAACAGTAATTCTGCAATTCTTTTTTTCAGGAACTGCTTGATAAGTATCTTATTGTTAATGCCACACAGCCAGAAAGCAAGGTTTTCTATTTGAAAATGAAAGGTGATTACTACAGATACCTTTCAGAGGTGGCATCTGGGGACAATAAGCAAAGTAAGTGGAAATAAAATCTTGTGTTTAAAAATGCATAAAACTAGCAGATCAGAATGTAAACAGGATAAGAAATAAAGTGTGAGAAGAGTTTGTAGCTTCTCAGTAAGGAGTACTTATTTCAGTTTTCAACATCTTCCTGCAATATTGAAAAATATTGCCTGGCTGCTTTTATTAAAATAAATATGCCAAAAAACCCCACAGTGTCTAAACAATATCCAACCAACTGTGTTGCTGTCCCTGCTTCATGCCAAAAACTGCTTTGTAGTATGCCTGGAAGTTTAACAAACCTAAGTTCTGGTGGAAAAGGATGGGAATGCATCATCTCGGAGTCAAGGGCCCACCTTATGTAAAGTGCCCTGCCAGAGCCTACTTCTTGTTTAAACCAGGGCACCTAGCTCAGGTGCCACTACCAATTTCATGTGTATCCCATAGCAAATTTGGGTTCCCAAATAAGCAGGTAGTTTAACAGTTAGAAACGTTCTATTAAAATTGTCAGCTTGAATTCTGTTTGGAAGACATCAGATGGACATTGCTAGTAGGTCACTGACATAGAACTGGGCTGTCGTTTTGGAGCTCATTGTGTGACCTATCAATCAACCTGGAGAAGATGGTGTTCTTGTTTCCTCTATACTCCTAACCTCTGATGGAGGAAGTGTGTGACAGGGGATTGCCTCTTGGATGTGCCCTTCCTTCTCAGGAGCATTACTGACTTATGAGGGTGTTCCAACCCCAGGCCTTACCTCTAATTTTCACCTTACAAAACTATTTCTTGTACATGTAACTTGGTAGGTTTTTAATGACTTTGCAGTTCGGGTACTCTTCAATGGCAGTAAAACAGCTGTTTCCGTTGGCTTTTATTTCTGTATAAACTGTTGCATTTTAAATCTTAAGAATACTCCTAAACAAAACTTTAAGCCCTACAAGAAGTGTATAATTGAAAATACTTCTGCATTAATAATTCAGTTACTGGTAAGTTTCTTAGTGTTAAAAATATTGAGGGAAATCTTCCATATACGTATTGAAAAAACAACCAAATATTTATTGGTATCTGTGTCAGAAGCTCCACTTACAGTGCCTAGGTCTAGAAGTTAATTACTAGTGCTCGCTTTAGACACAAAGCAATATTACAGAACACAGTGGTTTACTATGTATTAATGTTACTGCGATCACTTTTTTTTTTCCAGCAACAGTTGCAAATTCTCAGCAGGCTTACCAGGAAGCATTTGAAATTAGCAAGAAAGAGATGCAGCCAACACATCCCATTCGACTTGGTTTGGCTCTTAATTTCTCTGTCTTTTACTATGAGATATTAAATTCTCCTGAAAAAGCCTGTAGTTTAGCAAAAACGGTAAGTATACTCTTCGTCTCCTCAATTTGACAGAGGGATGGGGTCAAGGTGTATGGTAATGAACATGGCTTAGTCTGAGAATGAATACCTTCTTTCAGAGATGTGTGCATCCTTTTAAGATCTTCCGTGGTTTCATGTAAGTTAGCAGAATCAGAACAGTTAATGGGCACATCTACATGTGCACTTTAATGCGCAGTAGCCTATTTTACCGTGCATTAAAGCATGTACAAAACTTAAAGTACACTAATGCGCAGTAAAATAGGTTACTGTGCATTAAGCTTTACTTAAACATGTGCTTTTGGTACTGCACATTAGGGCAGCCTAATATGCATTTATTTAGTACCTCACATGGGGTTCCTAATGCACATTAGGAAAAGTGTATTAATGCATGTGTAGACATGCCCACTGACTGTTAAAGTTGAGCTTCTGTGGAATAAGACAAGCTGCTTCCTTCACCTGTTTTAGGGTTTTTACCAAATGTGTTTGTGTAAGAAATTTAAATAGCATCTGCATTAATCTGGTATTTCTATAGCTATAGATTAATAAAAAAAAGCTTGCAACACCACGTTGAGGTGAGCATAGAGCAAGTCTTTGTTGTAGCATCACCAATAATACTTTACCAAAAAAACTTCAGGCATGACCTGCATTATTCAAGTTTTTCTGTTTAGAAACCCAAGACAGTTTGAGAATGATTAGCTGTATTATTAAGCTATCAAGTAGTTTGTCCCAATCAAAGAGGTCACGAAGGAATGAGGGTTGGTTTGTTCTTCTCCTTAAACTGAAATTTGACTCTTCCTCAGAAGTGAGAGGATTCATGTAGTATCTTTTAAATAGTCTCTGCTTGCTTCCAAGGAAAAACAGTCAAGTAACTGTTTGAATAATGATAGCATTAAGAATGAGTCAGCATGTACTTACAATGCACTTCTATAGCATCCTAATGCTGTTTGTATCAAGAAATTATTTTTTCTTGTTCTGCACTGGCTACTTCTAGTTATGCCTTTCTTTTTTAATTAAAGGAACCTAAATTGGGTTTGGAAATATAGCTACATCTGTGTTTCATATCCAGGTAGAAACAAAGGATCAAATTCATGGCAGTTATCAAACCTGCATACAGGTCGATAGTAAGAGTTGCTATATTAATTGGTCCTTAGTGGAAAATGCTGTTTCCTCTGAAAATACCTTGGGCTCCTATATATATGCAGGGAGGTTGCTCTAGTGTGCTGTAATTCCAGCACATCAGAGCAGACTCGATTAATTGGTTCTGCTGGTGTGTAGTAATTACCGCGATCCAGCAGCTTCCAGTGTTATGCGTATCAGCTTACCCTTGCTGAAAAATGGCGGTGGGGTGCTTTAAAACCCGTTGAACGAGCTTTAGTTCAAAGGACCCTGCCACCATTTTTCAGTGCAGGGATGCTGATGCATGTGACTCTTCAGGTGATTTTAATTAGCGTGGTGCTAATTTAAGGGCCCCCCCCCCCTCTTTCTGGAGTACATCTGTAAACATCCCTTGTTTCCTGTTTCCTTGTTTTATTTCCTCCATGTTAAATCAAAAACAACTCTCAGGATCTCTCCAGTTTTTCAGCCTGATCTCTCTCTCTTCCTCCCCCTTTTCATGACTCTTAAATGGTTGAGACCTTTTTTTTTTTAGTGATGAAGGCACTCTGGGAAATATCTAAGCATGCCCTCTTTAATCCACTGACTAGTTTGCCCTTGAGCCATCTGAAGCACTAGATATGGAAGCAAGCACACCTGCCACTTGTGCTCAGCTTCAGCCTGGAAAGTTTAGAGTATGTAGGGATTTACACTTGAATCTCCTATCATGAAATGGTATTTTTCCAGTTTGATAATAGACTGTCCTTCACTTTGTTGTAGCCTGGCTTGAATTTTTTCTTACGTTGCTGAGCCTTCAAATGTAGTCTGGGGGTGGGAAATTAAGATTCAAACCAAACTTAATTCAGATGAGCACAGAATTTAAAAATCAGATGTTGTACGTTGAATTGTCTTGCGCGTTCCAGGCATTTGATGAAGCGATAGCTGAGCTGGACACATTGAATGAAGAGTCTTACAAAGACAGCACTCTGATCATGCAACTACTTAGGGACAACCTTACTGTAAGTATCATTAGGGTAAACTACTATATATTGCACTGTTGTTTTTGTGGACTCTCTGACTCCACTAAGTAGGATTTGGCATCAGAAGTTTTGTACAGTCCTTTTCTCTGCTTTACAAACCATCTCTTCTTGGGTAACTGTACCAACTGGATGTAACTGGACCTATTTGAGAGCCATTTGCTTTGCATGTTAAATCAAAGGGTGATTGTTAACTAGTGCAATTGAGCCTTTCTGCAGTAAATTGTCATTGAAAAGTGCACTTCATCATCAGCTTCCCAACAGCTAACTTTCCTCCAGTATGTGCTGCCTGCAAGCTTTGCTGGTTTTATTAATCCACCATCCAACTTTCTGTTTAGTTCATTATTCTGCAGCTTTAGTAGTAAGCTCAATCATGTTTTGCTCTTTAATTAAGAAAATAGCACAACTACAGTTAATTATCCCATCTCCCCTCTTCTGACAATTGTAATTAACTGCATGCTTTCAGCATAAACATATGTTTGTATTTTCTTACAGCTATGGACATCGGAAAACCAGGGAGATGAAGGGGATGCTGGGGAGGGAGAGAACTAATGGCTGTCACGCTTCACTATATGTTCAATGTCACTCTGTATCCTACACATATATCCCTTTGTGCGACAAGCAAAAAGAATAGTACATCGACTTTCACAACCTCAACGTAGCAAAAACTGTCTGTGGGGTAAAAACAGTTGGTTGGTGTTTTGTGTGTTTTAAAATGAAGACCAGTTATACAATGGCATTCTGAACTTTCCTATAATGAACATTTGCAGTTATGATTACCGTGTTTATATTTTTAACTGAACACTGTGATTATGGGTTTTGTGACTGCAGTTGACTTTACAAAACTCTTACTGGTAGAAAAGTAGACATTTAATTATGTAACTCTGGAAACTTAATCTGGCACTAAAATAGTCGAAGTACAATTCTGTTGTAAAGTTGTACAGAAAGTTATAGAGATTATATTGTGACACTGGGGCATGGAAGGAAAACAATCCATTGTATGGCATTCCAGTTCAGCAACACCGCTACGAATTAGTTTAACAGGCACACTCTCTAGATATTTTTAACCAAGTTTGAGGCACTGCTTTCAGTCAATAGCTTGCTTTAAGTGAACCTTACTTTTTCTGGGGCTTTGATTTTTGGAGGAGGAGGGAGTAGAACACCTTGATTTCCAAATTCTTTACACTGGCAAATAACTGGGGTTTGAACAACTGTTTAGTGCTCAGACAATGTGCATTACTAAGCCCCTTCCTAGAGCAATAATTTACCTATTTACAATGTAGATTATTCTTTAGTAGTGAGATTTCTCGGTTCACTACCATGGAATTCGAAAAGGCAAAGATTCAATTTTATGCATGGCCATATTAGTTTGAATAATACCATTAAGTGAAATGCAATCTTTAATTCTCAGAAGAGAAAAGTAATGCAAAGTCCCTTTGGGTAGTCCCATTCTGAACTTTATCTAGAAAAATTTCTAAATATTCCACTCTGCCATCTTTTGAGTTGATACTTTAGAAATCTTCCTCCCACTGATCTGTTTGTCCTCACTTTTCACCTGCTTAAACTTCACTTAAAAAAACCCGGATTTCTATGTGTTCTATTATTTTTCAATTATGGGTGACATCAGAGAGCTGGGAGAGACTAAAGTATGTTAATGGACAGGTCTCTTAGTGAGATTTTTGAGAGCTGCCAGTGCTGCTGTGGTCTTCAGCTCTTAGTGTCTGCCACTTTCTAGGTGAGCCAGATCCTGACATTATTAAATATTCAAGAATTCCCATTATTTCTTACTGGAATGCAGACCTTACACATTTATAATGCTTGTTATTAACTTGTAATATTTGAACTCCAAATGTTTTCATATAGTTTTATTCCCAAACATGTCCTATTAAATAAGACCTCATAAGAGTTGCATGAATAATGCAGTGGAAAAGATTAGGAATAGTCACTTATCAGTCTCGCAGTATCATCCTTTTACCTTAACATTCCACTTAGTTATAGAATCCATCTGTTTGTCTGTCCATCTATCTGCTGAAGAGAGAATTTCATGCACTGATTTTAAAACTCCCCTCTACTAGCTGAACAAATCGTGCAGTTAATACTTGGCGCTTGATAAATGCAGTAGTGAATGTGGAACCGAGCCTGTCTGTATATCTGGTAGCTCTTTCGCTTTGTTTTTACTGACCAGTATTCTGCCTAAAGTTTGCTTCTGTGACGGTTATATTGCCTAGTGCACACGTGGTTGTGAGAATAGTATAGCAAAAAGAAATACCTGGTTATTGATGTACTAGATTTGTGTATGTCTTTTAAACAGTTCTAGTTTCACCTTACACAAAATAATCAGGAAAGTGTAAAAGAATTCAAAAGTGAATAATAAAAAAAAATTTTATCAGTTCCTTGTGGTCTGTTGTCTTTGCCAAACTAGTGGCAAAAGGAAGTCATGGTGGAGAAACACCACCTCCTTATTTTGCATTTGGATTGTGTAACTTGTTAACTCATGGTATTAAGTAGTACTAATATTTTATTTTATTAATAACAATCTTTGTCTGTAACAAAACTTAAACTCTACTACAACACTCATTTTGTAGTAGAGGACACGGATTCTGTTCCTTCATGTCCATTCTATTTGGGGTCATGCATATAAATCTATTTTCATTGCAGGGCTGAGGAGAAAGAAATAGAACTATAAATACTTTCTTTTTAACTTGCTATGAGTCATTGAGTATGGTAATGGTTGAATGCACAGTATGTGAACCAGGTCTGTTGCAGTGCTTTCTGCTGATGGCTAATATACAAAAGATTGATGCTTGGAGTCCTACAGCATTTGTACACATGCTTGCACTGCAGTGCTGGGTACTTTTAAAAGTACCCGATGCTGTGGCACATACAGTTCTGTAAGTGGCAAAATGCGCTGAGAAAATGGTGGCGATGCGCTTTTGAACTAAAACACATCAGAGGTGTTTTTAGTTCAAAAGTGCTCCGCTGATATTTTCTGCACACTAATGCACATTTTGCCACTTGCATAACTGCATGCCATGCAGTACAGTGTGTGTCAGCTCACGTGCAGAGCAGACTTGATTAATCAAGTTTGCCTGGCACAAAAATGTATGTGTATATATGCCCCTAGTGAGTTCGTACCTGGCTTGAAATGCTCCTTGTATAGGAGTTATTGAGAGCACTGTGTGCACCTGTAAATCTGTGTTAGTAAAATTCAACAAATATTTCTGACTCTAGGAACAGGGTAAAATTACAGCTCTTAATAGTTTTTTTTGGGGGGAGGGCTGGTTAGTGGCAGGGTTATAAACAAATATGCCAGATTAGTGGTCATTTGTCTTTAGTTTCTCAGCAGAGCTTTTCTGACAAAATTCTTGTGTAGTGTTTAATTTTCCCAAATAATACTTTCTGCAGTACATTGCAGTAAAAGGCAGCTGATCATGTACTGTGACACAGTGCATATGTATGATGTCAAATCCCTTGTTTCAAACAGTTTTTAGCAGGTGGCTAATGCCTGTGCATCACAACTGATTTTTTTCATACGAATAAAAACTCTTGATTGCAAAGGTGTGCCTTAACAAGGATCTCTTATCTCCAGTCTACTGTATACACATCTGTGGTGTGATCAATAAGCATTTTAGGAATGTTTGCCAACTATTCTCATTTTTAGAAGCAAGTTTCAATGACAGGTTCCCCTGTGTGCATGTCCATGAGGCAGTCTGTGGGGAGGAGGGGGAATCTATCCAGAGTCTGGAAATAACATTTGACAGCTTCTTAAATGAAAATGAAGGCTTCCAACTTGGCAGGCTGCAGGGAGAGCCATCTCATCCAATCAGGCCTATGCACCTCTCCTATTTGGGTGAGAGTGTAATACTTAGAAATGTAGGGCCAGCTTTCAAAATGGCCTCAACTGGGCCTTTAGCTGCCTACCAGTTTGTACTTTGTGCATTATCATTTGCATACAGGTTAACTTGTCCACACCCTACTTCTCAAAAGGGTGATTCATGAAAAGTGAACATGCAAAAGCACCTGTAGCACTGGGTGACACTTTTGGAAAACCTGGTGCCTTGAGTCATGAATTATAAAAGATTCCTCTGTGTGTGTCATCTTACATTCTACAAACAGGTTAGTTGGGGCCAAAAAGGTCATCCTACCTATTCTAGCTTTCTAATCATAACGACCTTTCTGTTTTGGAAAGGATTAATCTGGTATCTGGGAAATACCTGAGGAATTCAAAAAGAACTGAGAGATGTTGCTAACTTCCTTTCCAGCAAAATGATTACTATTCTAACTTTTACAAAGTTGTGCAGTACAATAGCAACTTAATCTTTAGAGATTTTCTGCTGCTTGATCCCTTTACTACTTTGGGAAGAAGTCCCCATTTTAACACTTACTTGTCATACAAATGAACATGCCTCCTAACTATTCAGCTGCTCTAGCTTTTCTACCTAAAAACCCAAGCAGTTGGGATTCAAGCATTAATCTGTCCCACTTGCATGGCTTCAGAGAGTTGCTGGTATTTTGCCACTTTTTCTTGAACCTCTGCATATCTTGGCTTAATTCCCAGACTCCATTAGAGCATTCCTACCTCTCACCCCTATTTATCATATTTAGGTGACTCTTCTTAAACAAGTGGATAGCACTGTCACGTCTGGCTAGCTGTTGCTGTTTTCTGATGGTGCTCAGCTTGACTTACTTCCTTATTGCGTGTGGGGAACTTCAGACTCAGGCTGGCCAGCAGAGGTGGTGGGGAATACACTGGAGATGGTGTGAAAAAAGAGAACAGGAGAAGTTTCCTTGATTTCTCAAGCCAGTGGGTCAGCTGTGGCTTGCTTGTAAAGGGAAATCCTGTACACAGGTTAACTGTGACAGAGGGCTGGCTACCTGTGCCCTGCTGCTCCTCGTCCCCTACTACAGCACTCCAAGCAGTCTGAAACCTCAGCTCTTGCATGCTGTCTGGCAAGAGAAGCTTAAATCCTATAGTTTGTGCTGGGGGAGTTCCACGGCAGGTCTTGCATTTCAAGCTCTGCATAGGAATTACCTTGCTTGGTGAGATTCAACAGATCCACTTGGGTGGAAAATGTAAGAAAGGGCTAATGCTAGTCTGCCTTCTCTTACGCCTCTCCCCCTCCTTGTCACCTTCACTCACGCCCCCAGTGAAATGTGGGAGAGCAGAAACAGCATTGCTGTGGGAGGAGAATGTGTGTCAAGGTACAGCCATTTCAAGCATCCTCTACAGAGCTGTGAAATACACCTCCAAGCAGTCAGCTGTATTTCTGTTTCATGCAGTAACTAGCAACTTCCCAGAACTGTAGGGAAGTCACTGCCATACCCACCCCACCCTTAGCTCTTGTGCTATCCTGCAAACACCCAGACAAATTCTTCAGTTTTGCAGCAAACTGTTCAATTAAAAATATATATTAAACTATACATCCAATTTCTTGCTATCACAAGTATAGTATGAATTGTGAAGTCACCTTTAAACTGAATGGTTTATAGATGAAAACAGTGCTAAGTGTTTATTATGCGGTTGCCCAAGGAAAAAGACTGTTAAAATGGGTGATGGGTTGTGAGGAATGATCATGTTCATTGTGACTGAGGAACGGGTTGAAAAGAGTTTGGTAAGGAGCCGAGGTGTTACAGACTTAGTGATGAAGTGTATGCACTGAGAGTTGTGAATGTCTTGCTGACTGCTAGACTTGTATTGCTATATTTTATTTAAAAATAGGTTTTAGTTTAGTTGAAATCCTCTGCAAGGAAACCACATTTAGGTTGAAATGCAGCACCACTGCCTTGCAACTTTCAACTTTAAGAAAAAAGTACTTGCATAAAATTGCATCTGAAAAAGTTACACTTCTCTGGGGGACAGAATTGGCTCATTGACTTTAATATACCTCGACTCTTCTGGGAAAGCTTACTGGATCTGTGTACAAAAGAGGTAATGAAACGTTAACGATGTTTGTACCCAAAAGCTTGCAAAGAACAAGTTTTTCAATGGTGTAGTGGTCTAAAAGATATCACATTTATCCAAAGAAGCTTGCGTGCTCAAAGAAGCAAGGTACTTCTCACTAGCGCCATATTAGGCAGGTATTGGCCTGGTGCTGCTGCAATGGTGAATGCCACAGCTTTCTGAAGAGTCTTTCTCATGTATTTTCCTTGTGAGATGTTTTCCAAAATCGCAGGTTGAGGCAAAAATAAGCAGTAACACGTAACTTTGAACAACTATATTAAAAACCAGTTCCTTCAAGATGGCTTAGCTGAAGGACGATCTGACATTTCAAGTGAACTGGGCATCTCGTGTGGTGCCAAATGAGTGGAGGAAGGGAATGCAAGGAGTAAAGAGCAGAATCTTCTGTTTTAATTCGCTTGTCTTCATGTTGCTGTAAGCCGGTAGGAGCCCTAGCGGTGGACTGGGGCCTCCTTTCACCTTATGAAGAAACAGCACACAGAGAAGGATTCTTGTTGAAGAGCGTACAGTCTCAGCAGTGGACATAACATCTACACGTCTCCTCCTGTACAGGCACAGGAGTGACATAAAACCAACACGTGGGTTTAGCAAACTAGGGTTTATTGCATAGTAATGAGCAACTGAGTCAGACTATTGAGCAGCACACCACACACTCCTATCGTACACTTGTCATGTACACCATTTACACCAAGTCACCTGAAGCAGATGCACTCAACCGAGGGAGCTGCAAGCACCGGCTCCTGTCTAACCAGCCCTGCTCTGCTCCGCCCACGACCCGCTCTATTTTCCTACCCGCCTTTGTGGGTTTTTTTTTTTTAAACCTCTATCCCTGCTGTTCCTCCCCGCCTCTAGGATTTCCACCCCCTCGAGCTCCGTGCGCGGAGCGGCGCTCCCACCGACCCAACCGCTGCGACGCGGCCCGGCTAGGGCAGGAAGAGAAGGAAAGGGGCGGGGTCCGCGGCCGTCTGAGCCAGAGCTGCGGCTGCGCGTGAGTGCGCGGGGATCCCGGGGATGGCTCCGCCCCGGGAAGGGGCGGGGCTTCTGGCAGCCCTCACTGCTGACGCTTCTCGCCCCTTCGCCTGCCCTTCACTGGTGCTGCTTCCCGTTGTCTCCTGTGCTCCGTCCCCACTCCGCTTCCCGCTCCCTGCCCGCTCGGCTCCCTCCCCAGGCTGCCAGTGCCACCGTGCCCCAGGTTGGCCACCTCTTGTTTGAGATGCGGGGGCAGTTCCTTGCGGGGGGCGGGTTGAGCGCGCGGGCAGCTCTGCCAAGCCTGGGGGTGGGCGCGCATCGCAGGGGCCGAGCGAGGTTCACTCGGATCCTAAGACCTTTTGAAAACAACCGTCCATAAGGCTTGTAATACTAAAGCAGGTAGATTGGGAGGCATTCACGGACTGAAATGGGGATGTAGTATTTTTGCAAGTGGGAAACAGCTGTGAAAAGCTGCCGCAGCCTCCCTCGAAAAAAGGGATGTGCTGAAGGGAATGGGGCCGTCTATCAAAGTGCACGACGCCTCAGCGTGCCTGCAGGTGGTAGAAATGCCTGACCTCAAAATGTGGCCGTCTAACTATGTATAGTCTTGGCCACCCGTGCTAGGAAGCCGTGCGACTGCAATGCAAGGCTTCTGCAGCAGCGCCAGAGTGACTAATGGGAGAACCAGATGTTGAGAGTACAGTGTGTGCAAGCTGGGTGCGCAAGCCTGGGTCCTGCAGCAGATGTGGAACGACCTGCGGAGATGACCAGCTTATCCTAGCTCCCTGGAAGGAGGGGTTAGGCTTTTACTGCTACACGCTACCTCTCTGCTGTGCTCTGCCCAATTCCTTATGCCGCTGGAAATGCTCTAGAGTTGTTAATGAGGTTTTGAATTCTTCCCTGCCTGACTCACTACTTCGGACTATAATCTCCATGGAGAGAGTGACTTATTCTAGGCATTCCTTCCTGGGCGAGGGAAAGTGGCCCAGTGCACTGGGAACTGGGGCTTCCTAGTTGCGTTTCCAGCTCCGCCAGTGAGTCAGTCTGTGGCTGTGGGCAAATCCTTTCCCATTCCCCACCAGGCAAGGATGCTAGAGAGGAGGGCCGTGAGATTAATTTGTGCTTCTGTTGAGTGCGTTGAGATTCCTACATCAAAGAAGCTAGAGAAATGTTGGAGACAACCCTTTCTCCTCCCTGTTAGATTTGTATTTACAACTTGCTTCTTGTAGGCTGACTTGACTTGAGAAAAAGGACAGGAGGCTTGTGATGGGTCAGTGGATAGGTCAAGTCTGAGAGAAGTCCAGATATCTGTAGCAGCCAAGGGTTGGACTATAGATGGAGACTAGAGGTAGTATGAATCCAGAACTTTTGATTGTCTGATTCTTCTCTCTGACTTTCTAGTGCCCTCCCAATGTAGTATTTTTAGTGATTGCATTTCCATTAAGTTTTTAGTTTTCTACAAAAAGAAACCTCTGCTGATGGCCTCAGTATGGCTGTTGGCAGAATTTAAAGATTGTTTGGGGGTTTTTTTAAATACCCTTTGGGCAACTTCAGTTGTGTAGTGTCTGGTCAAGTTTATGAATGAGAGTTCCATTTATTAGGCTTCTGTAATGCAGTTTCTCTGTCCTCTCCATTATTCCCCTTCCTTCAATCCCAAAACAGCAGTTCACCGTTTGGCTACAGGATGTGGCTTGTTCCTGAGCCTTCCGTTGTGGGGCTGGGAGTATTTGTATAGGACCCTTGGGGAGATGTCTCAGTCAGTTGAGAAGTTAGGATCTCAGCCAAGGAGATGGAAGTAGTTTGGAACCTCCCCCCCCCAAGTTCAGCATTGGGCTCTGACTCCAAGCTGGTATGTGTATTTTAGAAAATATTTAAAGAATATCAGCCACCTGCTGTACTGTGTATTGGTTTATTTTGAGCTCTGATTTGGAACCGTCACTGTATTATCTGGTGGCTTTGTAAGATTTAAAATGAGCTTTTAAAATTAAAACCTGGATTGTGCAGCAGAGACCCTTTTTGTTCTTTATTTGTACAGCACCTGCCACAGTGAGGTCCTGGCCAGTGACTGGGGCTCCTTGGTGCTATGAGAAGATATAGAAGTCATGTTAGCAAGGGGGACCAAACGTCTCTCCTCCTGTTTCCCCAAGTCTTAGCAGCCAGATAAGAAACTAGGATTTAACTGGTTTGGAAGTGCTGCCTTTTTTTTTTGCAGTTCATTCTGGAAGTGGCTACACTAGTACTTTTCTCAGGAGTGAATGCCAGGGGCCAGGCCTGCTACCAAGAAGGACCTGCTAGGATTAGTGCTAGGCTTACTTTTGAAACCTCAGGTTCTGGTGTTTTGTGGTTAATGTAGATGTGGCATATTGGAAATGAAATGATGTTTGCAGCTGATAATCTCCACTGGCATCGTGGTCCCACAGTAACAATTACTACCAGTTCTTCCCTGCAGTGTTTGTTTAAGTTGGTTTTCCTTGTTCTCCCTGATGGCCCTCATTTCCTTTGCTGCTGCTGTTTGAATGGTACATGGTAGGTCTGTAGGTTAATCCTTAGATATGAAGGGCTGATTTATCATGGGATTGCTCAAATGTGGTGAAAGTAGCATGCTTTTCTAGCATCTTCATTGGTGGGCCCTCTCAGGTAGAGAAGTGTTATCATAATCATCTCCATCTTGCAGATGTGGGGAGTGTGACATTTGCCAGAATCTTTGTGTCCTTGGGTGAAGCAGCCAACATTTTGACTGAGCCCTGTACTTAACCCTACTCCTGCCCAGCCCTTTAGCATTCTCTCACGAGGTTGCTCATCTCAAACTTCTGCACTGCAGATCTCCATGCCTTGTCCTTCTCCACCCATGACAAAATGACTGGATCCCTGATGGCCTTTTTTTAACAGGGGCAGTAACAACTTTGAATTTTTGCTAACTTGCAACAGATTGATATTAAGGATATTGGAGGTTGGGATATCATCCTGAGAGTGGTGATTTCCTTGTGGGGGATTTCTCTTGCAGCAAAATACCCTCCATTGTCCTTGGATTTGCCTTTCTCTCTGAAGAGCAAGGGTATGGTGAATCGTGAGGGATTAAAATCCTTCAGCAGGATAGAGCTGTTTGTTTACCAGGGAATGAAACTCCAGTTGGTTCTCTTAACTGGTGCATGTAAATTGAAAATAGTGAGTCACACCTCATCTGAGTGTCCTATTGTCTGCATAATTTCCATGGAGTAGGGGTTTATTTAAGATATCAGTGTGCAATAAACAATTCAGTTTTTGCTGTTCAAATGATATTGATTAGTTTCAGCTTGTGATCTACGAGGTGTGCATATGAGGCTTGTGATGTACCAGAGGTACAAATAATCCAAATGCCGCTGGTAAGAATTTATGATTTCTGTTTGCTGCACCATACAACTTCATGGGCAACAGGAAGGTTTGGGATCACATTTTTCTTGGTTGCTTCATATGATTCATGCTGTATTATCTTAGCACAAAAGGTATTTTCTGTGCTGCAGTGTGTAACTGGATCTTGCTTCACTTTAAAGTTAAGCTTTGTGGTTGACCATGAATGCTAGTGGCCCCGGATATCCATTAGCCTCTCTTTATGTGGGAGATCTACATCCAGATGTGACAGAAGCCATGTTATACGAGAAGTTCTCACCTGCTGGGCCGATAATGTCCATCAGAGTTTGTCGGGATGTTGCCACACGCCGATCGCTGGGCTATGCCTACATAAATTTTCAGCAGCCTGCAGATGGTAAGTTTGATAAAAGTTAACCTCCCTCGAACTTTTTTTTGTGTATAGCTGGAGGTAGTTTGGGGATCTGCTTAAATGGGGTGTATAAATTCTAGGAGCATTTTAAAAAGTAGTACTGGCTTAAAACTGGGGTTTTCTTCATATCTACTATAGTCTTGCTTAGGGTTCTTTAGTAACCACTGGTAGGATTGAGCATCTAATCACATCTCTGTCCTTGTATAAAGCAAGGTACATCGTTAGCCCCTATGCTTTTAATTTGCTAACTGACTTTCTGACCTGTGTACAACAACAATCTTCCTCAAAGCTCTGGCACATAGAATCATAGTTTCATAGTTTCTAGGGTTGGAAGGGACCTGAGTAGATCATCTAGTCCGACCCCGTGCCGTGGCAGGAAAGAGTACTGGGGTCAAACGACCCCAGCAAGGGTTCTAGCCTCCTCTTAAAGACCCCCAGGGTAGGAGCCAGCACCACTTCCCTTGGAAGTTGGTTCCAGATCCTAGCTGCCCTAACTGTGAAGTAGTTCTTATGGATGTCTAATCTAAACCTACTCTCCAACACCTTGTGGCCATTATTCCTTGTCATGCCAGGGAGCGCTAGGGGAAACAAGGTCTCTCCCAAAGCCTTCTGGTCCCCCCTAGTGAGTTTATAGATGGTCACTAGGTCCCCCCTCAGCCTTCTCTTGTGAAGGCTGAACAGGTTCAGGTCCTGCAGTCTCTCATTGTAGGGTCTGCCCTGCTGTCCCCAGATCATGCGGGTGGCCCTCCTCTGGACCCTCTCAATGTTGTCCACATC
>NW_017729009.1:4451003-4455412 GCF_001723915.1 Gavialis gangeticus | reverse complement strand
GGACCGGGTCCAACAGGGCATTTCCTCTGGTGAGACTGTGCACCTCCTGGGTTAAGTGGAGGTCCTGTATCTCAGCCAGGAACCTCCTGGAACGGTCTGACCTGGCTGACTGTTCCTCCCAGCAGATGTCATAGGTGATTTAAATTACCCAGACAACTACATCCCTTTATCTTAAGTGCCTGTGCAAGTTGGCCCAAAAATTCCCGGTCCAGCTCCTCCCCTTGGTTGTGGGGTCTGTAGTAGACCCCCACCATTAAATCCTTCTCCCCACAGCCCCCTTTTATCTTGACCCAGAGCACTTGCCCCTCCTCTGACCCCATTTTGCTGGCAGAGGATGTGTATTGCTCGTTGACACAGAGCGCCACACCCCGGCCTTTCCTTCCTTCTCTATCCCACCTGTAAAGCCTATAGCCCCTAATGCTAACTGCCCAGTCATGGGATGAATCCCACCATGTTTCTGTAAGCCCTATTATGTTTGGGTCTGAACGGGCTATTCTGAGGGCGAGTTCCTCTTGTTTGTTCCCCATACTACGAGCATTAGTATATAGGCTTTTAAGGCCTTGCCTAGCTGCATGTGCCACCCCCTGATTTGGGAGACTGTCTGGACCCCTGTTTCTTACCTGGGCACTCCTTGCATTTGTCACCTGTCTTGCTCGGCTGGCGTCTCCTCATCTTCCTGTGGCCCCCTCCCATGAGGTACCTGTGTTCCATGCTGTATCTGTATCCCATTCACCATCTCGGGGGCGGGCAAGGTCTGGCCCGTGGACCAGATTGGGCCCACGGCGGACTGTTTCCCAGCAGCCCCTGCCCACATCGCTGCGTCCAGTTTTCATGGAGACCCTGGGAGTCATGAAGCCATGACAGTGTAGGGCCAGGGTTTCCACGGAGACTGGCCCCAGCAGTGCTTGCAGGGCAAGGAGCTGCTTTGGGCTGGGATCTTGCAGTGGAGACAACATGGTCCAGAGCTGGGGCAGAGCTGTGATCTGCTGCCCACACGCCCCGGGTAGGCTCATTGAGGAATCGGTCATTCTCATTCAGTATGCCTTGGCCAGGGGGGACTCTCAGGTGCTTCATTTTCCACAGTGGACTAACGGATCAGTGTAGGCAGTTACATGAACCGAGCCCTTTGCCTGACAGTTTCTCCATAAGGTGTTACAGGAGGACTTATTCTCCTCCACAGCCTCTGCTGTCTTGGGATCTGGTTTGCAAAGTAACTTAGGCTGCGTCTCCGGTCTTTATTTCAAAATTTTCCCCCTCACAATGATGAGGCTTGGAAATAAAACCTCTCCACTTCTTGTAACCATCTGATCACTCAAACAGCTGGTGTCCTTTCGAAGGAGAAGGGGCCAAGGTTGTGTTGCAGTTCCCTCTGCCTGTTTTGTAATCAAATGTGCATGTTTCCTGCCAGCTGAGCGAGCCTTGGACACCATGAATTTTGAAGTCATCAAAGGTCGCCCAATTCGAATCATGTGGTCCCAGCGAGACCCGGGTCTCAGGAAATCGGGGGTTGGGAACGTCTTTATCAAGAATCTGGATGACTCCATTGACAACAAAGCCTTATACGACACATTCTCAGCCTTTGGGAATATCCTTTCTTGCAAGGTAGGAACTTTTTTACTCAGTGCAAGAATGGGATTTATCACAGGACTTGCCTGGGACTAGTTGCCAGGAATAGTTAACAGGTTGAAGTCTGAATTCTGTTTGTATCACTTCTAGTCGTATTTCCTTTTTGTTGGTACCTGCTGAATTAATGGAACTCAGTGCTGCCCAGAAGCTGAGCCTGTGACCCAGACTCCCACCACCCCACTGGGTAGCATGTCATGAGCCTGCAAGTCTAGATACTATTGCTTGGGTAAAACAAGATACCAATGGGGTCGATGTTCCCTGAGGGTGAAGTTGCGGTGGGCTTTGGGGGGAATTCTGCCTAGGCTAAGGGATGGGAGGATCCTTGCTTATGTAGGGCTCTTGGGCTCTGCTTTTTGTGCTTGGTTGGTAGGTGGTTTGTGATGAAAATGGATCACGTGGTTACGGCTTTGTTCACTTTGAGACTCACGAGGCAGCAAATCGGGCCATTGAAACCATGAACGGGATGCTGCTCAATGACCGCAAGGTGTAAGTGGGGAAAGAGCTTCCTTGGGTGATGCTTTGGTAGCCCTCTCTGCCTAGCCTTTATGTGCTAGCTAAATGCCTGCTTAGCCTGACTCCTTCAGTGCACAGTCAGCATTTTAATGGGAGACTGCTTCCTGTTCAGGCTATTTCTTCCCTTTTATTTGTTTCCCATCCTCTTATTCCCTCCGCCCCACCCCTCTTTTCTTTTCTTTCATTCCTTCCTTCAGCAGCGGTCAGCTCCTACATATGTTATACCCTCCAAAATGAGTATCATTTAAGTAGTTGATGCTGACGTAAGTGTCATTGTTGGGGATTACAGTTATATGGATGATCCTTGCGAGGTTGCAACACAAAGGGAGCCTGGTACAAACATGAGCTGAGTGTGTCCTATTATGTATCTCTCCCTGGTTCCTCACTGGACCTGACTGCCTGAAATTCTGCAGATAATTGGGGTAGGGGCAAAGGAGGGGGTAGGGTTTAGACTTCTCCTGTCCTGAGCTGGTCCTCTCCTCCTAGGACACACCATAGCATTCTGGCACCTAGTGAGCTTTCCCTCCCTCAGTCTCTGGTATTAATCTGCAGTAATACCACTGCAGCTTTGCAGCAGTGGTGTTAAGGCAAGTGGACCCAAAGTTTGAGTTGGGGAAGAGAACAAATGATGTAATTTGTCTAGGATCAATTTGAGAATGAGATTCCCCAGCAGTGTTTGGGCCCTTGGACTGTCAGCTCTGTTGGGCAGGGAGCGCTGGGTGCTGCCACTATGCGAGTGGTCAGGAACAATATCCAGTTTCTGCGAGGAGATGGACACATGCAAGGAGGGTCTATTCAAATTGCTGAGCTGCCACACAGACTGGACCTATGGGCAATCAAGCTACCTTTAGGAGGAACTCTGCTAGCCTCATTTCCAGGGGACATACCTGTCTCTCTTTCTTGTCCAGTGCAGGTATGTCATCATTACAAGAGGGTTCATGTTTCTCTGTTTCTTCTCTGCAGCTTTGTTGGTCACTTTAAGTCCCGCAAAGAGCGTGAGGCTGAATTTGGGGCTAGAGCAATGGAATTTACCAATGTTTATATAAAAAATTTTGGAGATGACATGGATGACGACAAGCTGCGGGAAGTATTCTCCAGGTTTGGTGAGTGAAGTGTCAAATGCAAAATCTTTCTAGTGGAAGGGTTGGCAATGTTTTTAGGCTGAGTGCCAAAAAACTCTGCATCCTGGACTTACGGGATGTTGGCGTGCCAGGGGTGGATGGTGGGGAAGCTGTGAGGGGCCTAATCCTTGTTGTGGCAACACAGCCCCAGCTTCTTCCCCTGTGCTCCCCAAGGTGTGCTTGCAGCCTCATGGTTACCTGCTATAAGCAGCCCCTATGGAAGGGGAGAGAGATGCGCACACACTTGCTCCCTGCCATATCGTCGATTTAAAAGGTCTGGAGGGGACTTGTGGTGCCCACAGCAGCAGCTAGGCAGCTGCTGGGGCATCCTGGATGGCTGGAGGAGTCTTCCCTGGGGGTTTCTGCTTGGCAGGGTGGTGCCACTGTGGCGGCAGTGCCTCTCTCGGTACCTGCTGCTCATGGTGCGCAGGTCTGTGGGTACACGCTGCCTCTGGAGCTCCCAGAGGCACGGCACTCCCAGGCAGGAGGCCAACCCCCACCAGGCAGCTGCAATAGACTGGGCAGGATGGTGAGTGGCTGCTACCTGCCCCTTCCCTCCTGGCCATCTCCTGGCTGCATCCTGCTTTACTGGCAGCTTCTGGTTTCACTCTGAGGGTGTTGAGAGAGCCCCGGGGTAGGCAGCTGGGATAAAAAGGGTGCAGGTGAGTCAGTGAGGTGGCAGCAGTACGGTGGTGATGCAACACCTGGGTGAGCAGTGTTGGGGGGTGGGCATGGCCGGTGGATCCCAGCGGGCAGTGGGGAGCGCAGCAGCATGCAGTCCAGGTTCTGTGCATATGGGGGGTTAGGGGGAAGGCAGGTGCTTACCATAGGACATGGTCTGCAGGGGCAGGTGCGGGGAGCTGGCAGCCCCTGGTAGCCCATGGCTCCCTCCCATGGGGCAGCTGGCCTGCGTGTCGCTTCACAGTGACGGTGGAGTTGCGTCAGGTGAGCGCTTCAGTGGCTGCTCGTGGCGGGGCTTGTTCTGCCTGGCTCGGCAGTGCCTGACCCTTCCCATGGGACTCCCAGCCATCTGTGCTGCTTCTTTTTGCTTTTTGGCCTGGGCAGAGATGCAGGTGGCTTCACAGCATGGCCCCTGACCCCGGGGGCAGCAGGTGTGGAAGTAGCCAGCCCCATGGTCTCTGCAGCTGG
>NW_017729009.1:4444967-4446003 GCF_001723915.1 Gavialis gangeticus | reverse complement strand
CCTCCCATGGGGTAGCTGGCCTGCGTGTCGCTTCACAGTGACGGTGGAGTTGCGTCAGGTGAGCGCTTCAGTGGCTGCTCGTGGCGGGGCTTGTTCTGCCTGGCTCGGCAGTGCCTGACCCTTCCCATGGGACTCCCAGCCATCTGTGCTGCTTCTTTTTGCTTTTTGGCCTGGGCAGAGATGCAGGTGGCTTCACAGCATGGCCCCTGACCCCGGGGGCAGCAGGTGTGGAAGTAGCCAGCCCCATGGTCTCTGCAGCTGGGGGAGTCTGCAGCCTGACCTGACCCTGGGCCACTGCCCCCAGCCACCCTGCAGGCACTGCTAGTGAGGGTCCCTGTCTCCACTAAATGGGGGAGGAAGAGGTGGGATCAGAGATGTCTCCCAACTGCCTACTGTAAGCACCTTGGACTCCGTGGCCAGCAGTGGTGTGCCCAGGAAAATGGCCTCGTGTGCCATGCTCTGGCACGTGTCAAGGGTTGCTGACCCCTGTTCTACAGAATGATGAATTTGGCAAAGGAGAGAACTTGCGTGAATAGTTGGGCCTCTTCTTATTTTTATAAACTCTTAGCTTTAGCATTAAAGAGGAAGTGTACTGAGGCTTGAGGAAGGCTACTGTGATACCCAAACACTGGTCTATGAGTTGGTCCAATAAAAGATATCACCCACAAGAATTCTTGCCTCTTAAGTACTAATGAAGTCCAGAGGACTCAGATTACCAAATCAGCTGCAGACCTAGCCAGACATTCCACAAGATTGTAATGGTGTACCTTGCAACCTTGAAAATTATGCATTCAATAACTATGTCATCCATCCCTTACCTGGAAGGTGGAGAATAACTGATAGCATGCCTGCCAGTTTAAAAAAAAAATAAAGCCCCGCACTCACTGGATGTAGCAGGGGCTCAGGGGGCTCTGGGACCATGTGGCAGAGACCTCAGCACAGCTTCCACTCTCCAATCTCCTCCCCCTCACCCCTCTCCCTGATGGCCCCCCTGCCTGACCCCAGCATCCTGGCACTTAAAAATAAAAAAAGAAAA
>NW_017729009.1:4428021-4439967 GCF_001723915.1 Gavialis gangeticus | reverse complement strand
TGAAAATTATGCATTCAATAACTATGTCATCCATCCCTTACCTGGAAGGTGGAGAATAACTGATAGCATGCCTGCCAGTTTAAAAAAAAAAAAGCCCATCGAGCAAATAGGGATGAAAAATGCCTTAGAACTGTGCAAAGACATAGAAGCCAGTTACAAAAATGTAACTATCCAACCTAGATATGAAAGCAAACGTTACACTTTCTACTGAGCCTTGCAGTGGATCATGTCCCTAAGTTTTTGCAATGACAATGAGGTTTGTTGCTGTTTTGTTTTTTATTTCAAGCACTCAGCTTGCTGTTGGTTCTTGATTAAACACTAAATCATTTAACAGCTATAGAAAACCTTGCAATTGTGCCTCTGCAAGGCAGCATTTCTGTAACTGGATTCCCCATGTGAATATAGATAAGGATATTTAGCTCAGTTTTATAGATGCAGAAACGGGGTGCCAGAAGTTGTGACTTGCCCAGAATTAAGCTGTAGTCTTCTGCCAAGAATACAACCTGAGGCTCCTGCGCTAGCTGTTGGAGAGTGCCTTCTTGATTCTTCCAGCTCTGTCATTCCTCTACTGCCCTCAAGCCTTTTCACAGCACTGGCTGGGTGCCTGTACCCAGCTGCTTCTGCCATTGTCATGCTCCTGTTGGCCTGAAAGGTAGGGTAGATGGTAGGGCTCCCCTGCAACATGCACCTGTCTCCCTTTTTGCACCAAACAAGAACTGTAGGAGAGGTGTAAGAATTGCCTAAGTATCTGAATCTTGTATGCTGCTGCCATTGCACTTACTTCACTCTCTTCTAATGACATCTGATCATTAGCCAAAGAGATGGTGTAGACATCAGTGATTTGCTAATGTTGTGAGCTGAGATTCCATGGACACTATCATTGTACCCCAAGCGGTTCTCATGCCTAACACTTTTCTATTGCAGGGAAGACGCTAAGTGTCAAAGTTATGATGGATGATTCTGGCCACTCAAAAGGCTTTGGGTTTGTCAATTTTGAGAAGCACGAGGAAGCCCAGAAGGCAAGTGAATCCCTGCTTTATAGATTTAATTGGACCAAGGATGTCTGATTGTACCTGCTCGTCAGTGTAAAGAGCCTGACATGCATCAACTGTTGAAACATGAAAAACTGCTAATATTCCAGGAAGAAAGAGTCCATAATACACAAGTTCTTTAACTTCTTGGTAATACTGAATCCCAGAGGAGCAATATGTGTCTGGGGGACCAAGGTTTCCCTGCGCAAAATAGAAGAGAGATCCGTGCTGTAACCTATGTTCGGAAGCAAAGCTCCTGCTTCTTCTTGAGAAGCCCTATAGCTGTTGGGAAGTGTGTGACAAGCGTGGGTGCTGTTGTTTCTCTCTGTGCTTAGATTTGGCTCCTTTTTCTGGCAGGCTGTGGCAGACATGAATGGGAAGGAAATCAATGGCCGGATGGTGTACGTTGGCCGAGCTCAGAAGAGGCTGGAGCGTCA
Organism: Gavialis gangeticus; assembly: GCF_001723915.1. NCBI lineage: Eukaryota > Metazoa > Chordata > Crocodylia > Gavialidae > Gavialis > Gavialis gangeticus. Next base: position 4,438,499 of record NW_017729009.1, on the reverse strand, counting down.
GAGTGAACTGAAGCGTAAATTTGAACAGATCAAGCAGGAAAGAGCAAGCAGGTACCAGGTAATGGTGTAAGCAGCAGCATTTTGTGCCTTATGCTGCAAGGCTAGCTACCTGTTTTGCTCTCTGACATGGTTGTCCAGAAGACTAACTGCATGGGGTTTGGCCTTGCTGGATCTCCCAGCCTCTGAAGGAAACCTTCAGGCATCTGGTACTTGGAATGGGATCATTTTTATCATTTTTTTTCCAGAAGGGCCACGCACTGGCCTAATTGTTCCCTCTGGGCTCTTACTTAAATGCTTTGAGGCTTCAGTGGGCCGCTGCTCAGTGCTCTTTAAAACTCCACCTGGTTCTAGCAGCTCTCCTAGGGAAGAAAGTCTCCCTCCTTGCTACATGGGTCGGACCTTCATACCCAGGGTAACACCAATCAATCGCATGTCCGATCAACCCCATTGTTTCTATAGGCAGTTTCTTTCCTCCTTTTAAGGTTCTATAAAGAGTTTTTGCTCCTCTATGATCAGGAAATCTCCTGCTATTGTGAGAGCTAGAAAAAATGCCTTTTCAAATCCCCTTGCTGTTCTTTGCAGTCTCCTGTATTTTTTTTTCAGTCGTGTTTTGGGAGTTTACCAGTCAACCAAGTTTTCATACCCATGCAGGGGTTGGCTTCAATTGTTGCAGCTGTTTGGTGTATCCTATTGCATCTGAGTCTCTGGAGCTGGATCCTTCCAGAGGCTATCTCAGTTTAGAGAAGCATATGATGTTGGAGTGAAAGGGAATGAGTCTGGTCCGTTGCTATTGAAACCAGCTACACCATAATTCCCTTCACAAGCTTATTAAGTCCTATTGTAAAATGAGGTTCTTTGCAAAACAGCCTCGTAGTAGACAGAAATGCTGTCTATAAACACCAGCGAAGCTTGAAGGATGATATTGGCATTAGAAGAAATGGATATAAACTGACCACAAATAAACTGAAGGCTGGCAGTTAAAGACCTCTAACCATCAGAGAAAGGATGGGCTCCCAGTGACTGCTTGTGTTATAAACACCTCCAGGGTGTGTCTTACCTTCAGGTGAGGAAGATGCACAGCTAGCCCCATCCTAAACCACTGTGGGCATCAGGGACTTTGCTGTATCTCCAGAATTCTTTCCGTAGCCAGAAAAAAGGTGAATTTTGTATTAACAATTAATAGTCAAAAACAATCCAGGCTTTTCTACAGATGGAAGAAATCTGTATGGCACAGTAAAATGAGTTCCTAATGGCATAACGTATATTGTGGGTCCTGTGAAGCCATCCTGAGTTTTTAGAAGCCTGTTGTGTCTTTAGGAAGAAACTGACCTGTTGCCCTATTTGTTTTTAGGGGGTAAACTTGTATGTGAAGAACCTGGACGATGGTATCGATGATGAGCGACTAAGGAAGGAGTTCTCTCCATATGGTACCATTACTAGTGCCAAGGTGAGGGATGTAGGCAACCACCTGGGTTTTTAAAAGTTTCTCCTCCCTAGAGAGTTAGTCTTGTGTATTCAGCACAGCTGAAGTAAATGGTTCTGCCTGTTTGTATTTTGTATTCTGAACCAAATACCAAGAATCACCTTTCTTTCATGTCAGCACCAAGCCTTTAAAAAGATGTACAAGTTTTGGAAGTGTTTTGTAATCTTGCTGGATTATCCAAACCCTGACAAATCAGAGTACTGGACCTCAGTGGCATTGTTCTCGTGTCCGCACTTTGCATCCCCTTCAGTTCAGATCTGACATGTCTTCACTGCAAATGAAGATGTGTAGCCAGCGTTAGCTTCAGAGATGCTAGAGCTCTTAAAGCTAGGTGAAAGTCTGGCACCTTGCAGTTCAGATGGCATGAAGTATTAACTGGGGGGCCTGCTGTGTTCTGTTGTTCTTGTGTTTGCCCTGAAGGTTGTGCATGCCTGGGGGAAGCATTGTGCTCATATGAATGGCATCACTTTACATTTAATTACCTTGTAACCTGTCAGTTGCTGGTGGGGGCTGTTTCACTAGACAGCTGCAAGTCTCGGCTCTCAGCCAGGGCATGGCATTTGTTTGGAGCCTTTGTAAATCACGAGTAGGGACCTACTCAATTCACAGTTTCACAGATTTTGCAAAAACCACGAAACCTGGAATTATCTGTGAAATCAATAAAAAAAAAAAAACAAAAAAAAAAACAAACTTGATAAAAATAAAATGCTGCTGGGAGGGGAAGGCGCTGGCTGGCAGGATGGCGCAAAGGGCAGAAGACAGGATGGCAGTTGCCCCCTTGCCTCTTCTCCCCCTCCACCCCTCTGCCAATCAGTGCCAGGGGGTGTTGCTGCCCCAAAATACACATATAATCAACTCTGTGCTCTGTGAACAGGCCACGAAAACCCCTTTTTCTCATTGTGATTTTAAGTAGATCCATATTCATGAGGCAAGCTGTTGATGATTCCTAGGTTTAGTACTGCTTTAGTTGGCATTGGACTGGGACTGAATGAATCCCAGACATCTGATTAGTGTTCTTGATACCACTAGGACAGTGGTTTTCAACCTGTAGTCCACAGACCCCTAGGGGTCTGCAGACTATGTCTAAGGGGTCCATGAAAGATGACTAAGATCAATCAAAAGTATGTGAATGCCCACGCTTATAATTCTGCACCTCTGTTCAAAATTTTTTAGGAGTCTGCAAATGAAAAGAAGTTGAAAACCACTGTACTAGTATGTGCAGTATCTAAACAGATCAGTGCTGATTCTCCCCACTTCTATCATTGCTTTTGCAGTGGTTGCTAGTGCAGGGTAATTGGGTCATGAACCCAGCTCCTGTGCATCCCACTTACCACCCCACCATGTATATCACATGGAGAAGCATGTTGCACTACAGCCAAGTTGTCTGATGTGCCTGTTCCTGGTAACCCTAAAATTCAGTATTAAGGTGAGGTGGAAAGTCACCCTCAGCTATTGTCATTTACAGTTGCATAGCATTAAAATGCAGGGCTCCTACTTCCTGCCTGATCTGAAAGAAATACCAATTCTGCATATAGTCCCTAGGCACCCAGGTCAGAGCATCAATTTTTCTTGATGGCTGGCTTCTGCCCATCCTGCCAGTCCTCCACTTGTTTGCATGCCCACCTGTGACGGCCCTGTGTGATATGAATGTGGGATGCATGGCATTCAGTGGACTCAGTTGTGTTGTTCTAATCTAATTATAGGTGATGACAGAAGGTGGACACAGCAAAGGGTTTGGCTTTGTATGTTTTTCCTCCCCAGAAGAGGCTACCAAGGCCGTGACAGAAATGAATGGGCGGATTGTCAGCACCAAGCCTTTGTATGTTGCCCTTGCTCAAAGGAAGGAAGAAAGGAAAGCAATTCTCACCAACCAGTATATGCAGAGGTTGGCTACCATGCGGACCCTGCCTGGCCCTCTCCTTGGCTCCTTCCAGCCACCTACAGGGTACTTCCTGCCTCCCATCCCACAGGTGAGTTTGACTAACTCCTCTTTCTGCAACTTTTCAGCAGACTGCCAGGAAGCCTGAGTTGGAGTGCCAGAGCAGCCCCAAGCCTTTTGCATGGCAGGGGTGTGTGCATGCAAACTCCTGAACTAACAACAAGTGGAGAAAAACAGTTTTTATTTTTGGGTTCTGGTGGTAACAGCCAAAAAAATCTTAAGTCTGGAAATGTCAGAGCTAATGAAGCCATTCCGAGTGATGCTGCAGTCTGAGCACTTGTCCTTTCACCACCACAAAACCCAAATCTGACAATGGGGTACTACTAGAATCTGTCCTGGTCATGTGACAAAGATGTGAGACCTCTGTGCCGTGCTGCATCTGGCTCTTGTCTACTCTGTTAGTCTGTATTATTCATTGAATATCCTCTGGGCCCTCTACTATATTGTGACATACGCACACAAGGACAGAAACTAGCTTCTTGGTAGTGCCCATGTGACAGTGCAGACTATGAGCAAGACCTTCAAACCTGGCTACTTAAAGCTGGCTCTGAAGTCCATAGGCAGATGGCTAAATAGGTGGTATGACTTTCAGAAATCCTGGTAGCAGGTGCATTGTCAATGCTTCTGAAAATTAGGCCACATATTTAGGGGCACCTATACATAAGCCCAACACCTACTCCAATGTGTTCTAATTACAGAATGCATCCAAGCAGACTTGATTAATCTAACCTAAGTTGGCACACTCCAGCAGCCTTGGCATCGTGTATTCAGCATACTCATGCTTCAAAATGGTGGCGGAGGCACTTTAAATCTCGTCAAACAAGCTTTAGTTGAAGCACCCCTGCTGCTGTTTTGAAGTGTGGGATGATGAATACACAAGACTTTGCAGGCACTTTAATTTAGAGCAGCTCCTGAGAGCTGCTTTAATTAAAGTGCCCTCCAACCCCTACCCCAGAGCACATGTAAAGATGCCCTAAGTGCCTAAATAGGCATGCCTTGATTTTAAATTTTAGCTGGTATGCACAGCTCCTGAACCTGAGTATCTTTCTCATGGGTGGGAGATGGGTTACGGTTGGAAGACCTCCAAGAATTGGTCCAGGTCAGGGTTCTGAATGTGGAGAAGGGATCTGCTGGTTGGACTAGAAGGACTGAGGTCATATGCTGGGATGTTGTAGAAGATGCAGAGTGAGTGGGAGGAGATGAGTAAGGAAGCTGAAAAGGATACAGGGAACAGGAGTGAAGGGGAAGGAGCAGAAATGGGTCTGTTTTAGGTGCAGTATAAATGCCAAGAGTGCTGGGGTGCATGTATCAGTTTGTAGAGATCCCTGGAACACTTACACCCCCAACATTTCAAAGACTTGGGCCTACTTTCCCATTTTGTGGTCTGTCACTGCTGTGGGTGCTGATGCAGTAACTCTGGCTTGCAAATCACTCTGGATAACATGTTCTCCCCCCATAGCCACAAACCAGAGCTACTTTCTACAGTCCCAGCCCAGTTGCCTCAGTCCGTCCTGCTGCTCGCTGGAGTGCACAGCCCTCCAGGCCTCCCCGTGAGTGAGTCTATCTGTCTCTCCCTGTGAACAACTTGTGAGTGGGGGAGCAGGAGTGCACTTTGGTGGCTGCTTGTCATTCTGTGTTTTCCCTCTGGTTCTCTGGTGCTGGTATAGGTTTAAGGATTGAAGGTTCAATCAATTCAAGCCTGGCTTGGAGAGCTGTATGGCACTTCTGGTTTGTGGGGCACCTGTAGGTAATGAGGGGGAAGCTCTTGGCACTTACTCTGTGGCAAAGCAAAGGCCTCCCTCTTTCAGCAGTGACTGTTCTTGATCATTTTCTTCTGCACCTGTACTTTCAGGAAGTGTTTTCTAATACAAAGTGGTCATTCCCTGCAGCCTTCCCATCAGCTACCCCGATCCTGAGGACCACAGCTCCACCCAGGCGCCTGTTGTCCAACATCAGCACCATGAGGCAGGCCTCAACCCAAGTGCCCCGAGTGCCACCACAGACCCAGAGAGTGGGTAAGCTGAGGAAGAATGGATGTGGGAGTTGCTATAGTGAGGGCATGGTGATGAGGGCATTTGCTACTTGTGCTCCCTCTGCTTCTGTGAAGACCAGTCTATTTGTGGTGCTGGAGGAGAACTTGAAAGTCTTTCCCTCTCTTTCTTTCCTGTTGGAGGGTTGGTGGAGATCAGCTTTAAAGAGTTTGCATTGCAGTAGTAAAGTGTCTTCTATCCCAAATGATGCTCTCCATCCCAAATAGACTTGAGCAGTCTAAGCAGATAATTGATTTACAGTTTTCAGGGAAGATATCTATCTATGGGACAGTGCTTAGCACAACAGGATCTTGATGTTGCTTAGTCCTGCTGGATGCTGTGTGCACTATATAGACATTAAAACAGTCACATGGAGTCCTTGCTTATGTGTATATTCTGCCTTTGTATCTGATTGCTTGACTGCTCCCAGGATTGACTCAACTGTGTGTTGCCTGCTTGACTGCATCTTGTTCATCCCTTCTCTACTCACCTGCTGACCTCCTATTCTGACTTCTGCAGGACCTGGAAGCGGGGCTTTGACATGAGCTGACCTTTCACCATAAGTATTCAGGTCAAAAGATGCTCACCCAGCTTCCTGGGAGAGAAGTTTGGTTGCTTGTCAGTTCAGTTAGTTTACCTTGTCACTCTTTGTCAGCATAAGTGACACGGTGGAGGAAACTGGAGCAGCCTACAGCTGGATCCAGAGGTGATCTGTAAGCAGGACTCTTGGCTACTTTTCTTGCTGGTCTCCTCTCTCCTCTTCAGCCCTCAGTATGTGGGTGGCACCAAGTTAGACTCCTTCACACTCAAGCTTAGGAGGCTAGGTTGTAGGAGGTGGGTAATATGGGTCAGGGGGATGTTGTGCCTTGGTAATAGGGTGTATGTTTGAGGTCACCTTGTGTGCATAATGAACCAGCTGCTGCTGCTCCCAGAAAAAAGTATAAATTGCTCAAATTTAGATTCCCTCCCTTGGCACTTGTGGTGCTTGGCCCTTCTTCTGTATTTGGCACTCGCATCTCCTGTTCTTGAAGAGAGCAGGAAATGAAAGGCAGTTGGTGTTGGAGATGCTTTGATTCTGTGGGGTCCATTCTTGTGAGCCAGCAAGCTGAATGGTTGCTTGAGGAGAAGGGAGCGTCTCTTCAATGAGCGGTGGAGCAGGAGGCATTGAGAAGCAGCTTCCATGTCACCCAGGGAGAATTATGGGAGCCCATATGAAATTGGTGCAGCACAGTAACGTGTGTGGAGGGCATGTCTGAGGCCCCTTGGTGGTTCTTGTTCTCATCCCTTTTACTTTTTCCTCAGCTGTCACCTCCTTTCTGCAGTCAGCCCAGCAGTGGAGGAGGGCAGCGTTATGCTCCCATAAAACACTTCCCTTTACTCTCAGTCCCTGGTTGCTCTCGCAGCAGGCCACCCTAGTCAGTACAATCAGCGGGGTCTAGGCGAGTCCCTTTATACTGGGCTCCGGTGCTTCCTTTCAGCTGCTGAACTTGACTGACTTCTCCTCTAGGCGGAGAATAGGTGGATCTGTTTGTGACCCACTGATTAGAGCAGGCTGCATCCAGCCCTCAGAGCTGCTGTCTCTGGTCTGCCAGGCTCCCGGTGGCAGAAGCTGGGGGCATGGCCAGGTGGAGTGGCCTGCGGCAGAATCCACAACCTCTGGGTCCCGGTGGGCATGGTGATTAGCAGCAAGATACAGCCCCAGTTGCTCTGCAGCCAGTTGGCCCATCACCACCGCTGTGGTAAACAGTTGCTTGACTCATGCTTCCCGTTTCTCCTCTGTTGGCTCTGCCACTGCCTCATGTCAGAGCTGGTACCGCTTTGAGCCCTTGGGCCAGAGGCAGAGCCAGAGCCACCACATGCCCTGGGCTGGAGTCAGTGACACCACTGTGAGCCCTGAGCTGCCATGTACCCCTGGCCAGAGTCAGAGCTGCTGCTGTGTGCCCCAGATTGGAGGCACCAGATGCCCCAAGCTGGATCTGGCTTGCAAGGAGTCCTGCGGGCTGCACCCAGCCCATGGCATGAGGTGAATTTGACCACCTTGAATTACCAGATGCGTCTTTTGTCTTCATGTTCTCTTCTCTAAGATGCAGATTGCTTTGAACCTATGAGGGGAATATTTTTGCTGTCCTGCGGAAAGTGCTACCACCAAGCTGTTCGGTGTGTGCAAGCAGATGGTGAGATGACTCTTCCTTGCAGATCCTTTTGTCTCTGTTTCAGCTAACATAGGGACCCAGACAGTCAGCGTTCGAGCACTCCCCACAGCTTCCCTGCCCCGGAGCACTTCACAGTACAAGTACTCCTCCGCAGTGCGGAACGTCCAGCCAGTGGGAAGTGTGATGCCTATGCCAGTACAGCAGGTAATTGGTTCACATGCTCTTATCCCAGATGTGGTGCTCTCAGGACTCAGCAATTTGCTGTAGTCATAGGGAGAGAAACATTGAATAGAAGGCTGAATGATGGCATTCCAAAAACAGCCCTGGTTTCCTGAGCTCTTGGAGGATCTGGCAGGTCTTGTGTTGTTTCCATTTGAACTTAATGAGACACATGAAGCTGCTGGAATTCCTGAAGATGCAGGAAGGATGGACTGTTTCTCTCACGGTGTATGCTTGGGGCTGTTAAAGGAGGAAGATCTGAGATATAGGCCACAGAGCACTGCAGTCTGCTGTAACCATGACACCGGTGAGACTCCAAGTGCCTAGATGTGCAGTGCTGCATCCTGCCTCCCTCAGCCAGGCTACTTGAATCAGTGTGGAGCACTGCCTGCTAAGTCCTGTGCACTTGGTGGAGGCCAGGCCTCATGTGCAGATCCCATGATCTGAAACACTCAGCCAGCCCTGATGCAGAGGTCTCCTGTCAGGAGGAGGAGAGAGGATTCAGTCTCACTCCTGAAGCTTGCAGATTCCCCCAGAACTGTGACTTCCTGCCTTATCACCTGCCTGGTGAAAAACTGTTAGAAATCTGTCACTTACCAGAGTTGGTTCTTAATGCTGGTAGCAAATTAGGAATTGGATAACTTTTTCTGAGAATGGAAAGGCTCTTCCTCTGGTACCAGAAGGGTGACTCTTCAGATGCTTGCAGTCATGTCAAACCTGATTCTGTTGTGGCCTGGTCAGGCAACCTGCCTTCAATTACCCTGTACCTAGATAGTCCTGAGTGAAGCTAGTTGTCAAACTGAACCATCATCTAGTAATCACAGCAGGGAGACAATAAGGACTTGTGTTTTAAGCTTTCAAAAAAATCTGGAAAGCATGAACCAAATATAACCATTGTAGCAAGGTCAGATTCTGAAACAGTAGCTCTGGGATGTATGCATTGCCTTATGCAGTGGAGTGTTAATACGGAAACCCACTGCTCAGGGGTGCTCAAGGGTGTTGCCCGTACCTTTGCAGCAGAGAGGTGTATAGCACAAGGGTAGAGCAGGTTCAGTCCCCTATCCTCCCACTGAGATGATACACTTTGGCTGTTGGGGTAAATAATGGGTGCCACCTGCTGCCATCCTCTCAAAGGGGTCTCTGCCCCGGTAGGGTAGAAGAGGACCTCTTAACCCCTACCCCCCTGTATCTCTAGGGGAGGGGAAAGGGATTGGGAAAGGTCAAAGAGCACCGTAGGTGGCAGGGCTATGGTATACCTAGTTTCCCAGCTTACCTGAATTCAGCCCTGGTTTGACTTCTTGGCAGGATGCTTAAGGATTGAGATTTCCCCAGTTAAAAGGGTTCTGTAATTGCTGGGACGTATCCTTCTTTCCAGAATCTTCATTTCTAAAACCTCTCTGGCGCACCCTGCTCACTCTAAGTCTTGTTCCCCACCTCTTCTGACCAGTCCTGTTCCTTGTGTGTTGCGTAGGGTGGAGAACCTGCCGTTCATGTCCAGGGGCAGGAGCCACTGACAGCATCTATGTTGGCTGCAGCCCCTCCTCAGGAGCAGAAGCAAATGATAGGTAAGTGCCAATGTAGCCTTGCAGGTTTATTCCTCCAAGAGGCAGGTATTAACTTGCTGAAGCAATTCCAGCTGTAACTGGCTGCAGTTGCACATTGTGTTTGTACATGAGAGGCCTGCAGGATGTTTAGGCTTGCATGTGCCAAGGAAAATCTAAGGGTATATCTATATAATATAGCTAATTATCTGGGGAACACTGCCATGCTACTGCAGTTTTACTGCTTCTGTTTCTCTAGCCAATGTGCACAGAGCAAGCTCTAATATCTCAGCACAGCGCAGCCCAGTGCTGCTCCTCCCACCCCAGTCCTTTGTGGAATAGCTTCCATTATGTGGTGCCAAAGCTAGGCAGTAGCTGTCTCATGCATGAGAACCTGTCACCAATGGGAATTGTGCCATGGGTCATGGATAGAGGCCCAATTGAAAGGAAATCCAGTGAGCATTGAATGCCATGTAGAGCTCCATATTGCCAGGTTGCAGCAGGGGCAGTTGTTCACTGTCTGCTGAAGTCAAAACTCTGCTTTACTGCTGCTCTTGGGTTTTTCATTTAAAAAAAAATCCCTTTCCTTGAAGGTTTGGGCCCTGTCAGTCAACTAGACCTCACCCAGACTCTCACAGGCACAGGACTTTGCTAATGGGCTTGGGTTTCATGTAGCACCTAGGACTTCCTGCTGATTGAGCAGCTGGTACGTGCCACAGGAGCATGCGCTGGGCAGAGATGTTAGTTCTGAATGTCTATTAAGCACTAAGAACTTGGCGACGGAGACTTGCCTTGCTGTGCCTTCCCTGGGTTGTGCACTTGCCAAGTGTACCCTGCCCAGGCCAATATATAATGAAGCAGAGCCCAGTCCTTCCTCCCTCCACAGAGGTTGATATGCCAGTGAGCCCCCACCCCCTCAATCTGTGCCTTTACAAACAAATATGTTTTCCCATGCTTCCTGCTGGGGGAGCCCTTCCTCGTGGGTCTAAAATGGACTGTCCTCCCTACCTCACTGCTAGTAGCACTCAATACAGCCCAGCAGCAACAGGTGGCTGCCACTATCTGATTTCAGCCAGCAGCTTCAGTCTCCTGTGTTGGGGGGGGGGGGGGGGG
>NW_017729009.1:4412372-4427990 GCF_001723915.1 Gavialis gangeticus | reverse complement strand
GAGAGAGAGAGATTTGCAGTCCCTGGTCAAGGAATGGAAAAACTGTTGGTAGGCACATGCTCTGTTCAGGACTGGGGTGCTTTGGTACAGCTCTCTGTGTGGGGATTTCAGCCTTGAAATAGCAGCAGGTGTTACAAGTTGGGATGGAAGAGCGGCAGGGGAGTAGCCCGCACAGCTCCTGCCTAGTGTAAGCCATTGTTTCCATCCCAGATTCTCTCACCTGTTATTTAATGAACAGGAAAATGTCAGTTTTGTATAACAGAATGGGAGGTGGGGGGAAAAGAGATCTTTCACCCAGGCTGCCTCTATACTGAGAGGTCAGGGCTGGAAGTCCCAGCTGGGGGAGGAGGGACATAATGGGGAAGAGGTTGTTGACAAATCTAAATGATTTGATATCACTTGGGAGTTTTCCCTAATATATAAAGTTGCTGTTGATGTTAATGTGAGCAGGTGAACGCCTCTATCCCCTCATTCATGCAATGCACACCTCGCTTGCTGGAAAGATCACAGGGATGCTGCTAGAGATTGATAATTCTGAGCTGCTGCTGCTGCTGGAATCGCCAGAATCCCTCCGCTCCAAGGTATGATGTGTCAGCAGTCTACATGTGAATGTGTGCACAGAGAAGTAACAGGGCAGGAGGATGGGCCAGCGCGGTAAATGCCTGCTGTAGACAAAAGCAAGCAGTAGTGTCCTAAGAGGAGAGTGGGGAGAGAGGAAGCAGAAATGACCCAAAATTAAATACATGGCACGAGTAATTGTGCTGCCCCTTCTCCTGCCTCCCCATAGCAATGGAGAAAGGAGAGGGTGGAGCAGCTCTTTTGAAGTTGAGAGCAGAGGTGTTTTTCAAGGGAAAAAAAATAGTTTGAGAGGATGTTGTGCCCTTGTTGCCAAGAAGGCTAACAGCATACTGAGCTGCATTGGTAGAAGCTGGGGGAGATTGAGGGGAGTAATTATTCCCCTCTATTCAGCACTGGTGAGGCCACATCTGGAGTACTGTGTCCAGTTTTGAGCCCCCACTACAGAAAGGATGCAGAAAAGTTGGAGAGAGTTCAGTGGAAGGCAATGAAAATGGTTATGGGACTGGGGGACATGACTTATGAGGAGAGACTGAGGGAACTAGGCTTATTTAATCTGTAGAACAGAAGACTGAAGGGTGTTTCCAAAGAGGATGGAGCTAGATTGTTTTCAGTGGTGGAAGATGATAGAACAAGAAGTTATGGTCTCAAGTTGCAGCAGGGAGGTTTAGATTAGATATTAGGAAAAACTTTCTCCCTTGAAGGATGGTGAAGCACTGGAATGGGTTACCAGAGAGGTGGTGGAACCTCCATCCTTGGAGGTTTTTAAGGCCCAGCCTGACAAAGCCTTGGCTGGAATGATCAAGTTGGAGATGGTCCTGCTTTGAGCAGGGGATTGAACTCAATGCCTTCCTGAGGTCCCTTCCAACCCTACTTTTCTATGATTCTGTGCTGCAGAAACAGGCTGGAATTGAGACAGAGCAAGGTCAGCAATGACTTGTCCTTTCTGAGTGTCCTTGCCCTAGGATACTGTTCCTTCATTTAGCTCAGAATACCTAACAAACCAGTGAGGACAGTCCCGAGCCAGTGCTCGCAAGTGGCTTAAATGTGCTAATCGTTTAGAAACAAGCGAACTAAAGGTTAGAGAAAAAAAAATCCCTCTAGTGAAGATATAATTCTATGTGAACAAAAGCAGAGAAGAGGGGGTAATAGTTTAGCTTACTTCTTGTATAAAGAGATCATTGGTTTGTAGTCCTTTTTGCAGGGAAAAGGTGCATGGAGTTGGACTTGGCACATAGGACTGGTGTTTCCAGGAGCTGGCAAAGCTGACAGGCAGATAAATGAGGGACTGGGAAAAGTTGGGACCCAGATCCAGCATGTGGCTTGCAGGAATGGGATGTCCCATAGTAAGGAGAGCACAGGTGTGTTCAGAGGAAGAAGATGCAGACTAGCCTGTCTGACTGTTTGGCCTAAGAGGGACTGAGACATGGTGTGTGCAAAGCCTTTTTAATATTTGAAATCCTTAATTCCCTGACTGACTAACTAATGAAGAGTGTGGGTAGGCGCTGGCCTGGCTTTCCCTGCCTATCAATCCTGACTGACATCCCCAGCTATTCCAGCTCATTTTAGTCTGACAAACGGAGCACGAATGGCTGTTGGTTCATTTTGTTCTCAGACAGTTGGAGGTCACCTGAACAGAGCCTGCTTGTGGAAAATTGGCTGCTGACTTTTTAGCAAAGCACAGAAAGCAGAAGGGATCCAACTGTTTAGATAGGAGATGGGCACAGGATGGGCTGATTCTTCCTGATGGAGGCAACTTTCTTGCCAGAAAATGACTTTTTTTTCACTACTGTGATCTCTTTTTGGGGATTACAGAATCGGTGCTGGTTTATAAGGTTCTTGTTCACAGAGACTTGGATTTCTGGAGATTCTGTAGGGACCTATTTGTGCTAACCAGTCAAAAGCAGCATCTCCCCAGTCTTCATCCCCCAAATCACTTGGCAATAACATACAATCCTGGTGACTTTGTTAGCTGTCACTGAGCAACATACTTTGAGGCAGTAGATCCTGCTGTGAGCAGTTTCTTTTCATGCATGTCAGAAACCATAGGTCTGGATCTATGCTCTGAGCCTTCACCTGTCCTGTACAATACCTCCTGTAAAAGGGAGTTCTTAAAGGAGCCTGGACAATAGTGAACATGTTAAATCTCTCAGGCTGATGAAGGATCCACTTTTATCTGACAAGTGTAAGCTCTGAGGAATGACCTCTCTTCTAAATGTCCAGACATTAAAATGCTGTCTCTGTGCAGAATCTGCTTTTCCTCATGCTTGGCTGCTCAGACCCACTGAGAACTGATCAGTTTTATTCCTGCTTCCAGTAGTGACAGAATATTATTAAAAATAATATTATTTGCTTGTGCCATCTCCCTTTTTAAAACAAGCAGCTTGCCTTTGCCAGGTGGAATCAGACTACTGGCTCAGCTACAAAGGAGTCTGGACTCTTGGTACCTAAGTAGTGCTTCTGAAGAAGGCAAAAGGCCCCACAGTGAATGTGGCCAGCTGTGCAGGGCTATATGAAGAAGAGGCTGAGCTGTTCCTTGTAAAGTAAATCATCAGAAGCTTCTGGGACAAATATCCTGATAGCAGTTGTGTGGGATGTGGGTTTTCTGTACTATAACAAGTTAGTGGAGGGAATACCTCCCACCCCAGGTTATATGCTTTGGCATATTGCAGAATTGCCCAGTATCTGAAAGACTTTCTGGATCAGAAGACAGTGGAGTTTTTGAATAAAATTAACCTAATCCAGGGCCACTGTTATAATATAGCAACTCTGATAACTAATTCATTTCTTGAAAGAGCATCTATACTGGGGTCCAGTTAGGAGCCTCGGATATCATGTTACTTGTGCGGAGAGCTGCCGATATCAGACTGACTAAAGTCTCTACCTTTTGTTTTGTTTTGTGAGATTGAGGAAGCGGTTGCAGTGCTCCAAGCACACCAAGCTACTGAGTCGACACATAAGAGTGGCACTGCCACGTTCCTTCAATGAGATGCAGGTAGGTGGGGAGGGGTACATAGACTCTAACCTTGTGTAAAATGAGACCAGGCTACCTAGTGGAGTGGTTTCTGGTTCAAGTGTGTTTTTCAGGAGGGGATTGAAGGTCAACCAATCTAGCCTGGAGAGAATTTTCTTGGACCCACTTGAACAAATGCTGTCTACTGTCTTCCAGAGTCTGAGCAGTTTATCACTGAGAAATGAATAAGTGACTTCTGCCCAATTACATAGGGGCAAGCAGATGTTGAAACCAGTTCCAATGGGATTTGATGTGATCAGCCGTGAAGCCTCCCCACCAGTGTTGTTGTGGAATTGTTTAACGCCATGGTTTCCAAGCTTTTTGGAGCCATGGATACTGTCTATCCTCAGACATTTGTATGGTTCACCATGGCCCCTTATCAAACTTTGAATTGAAAGCTCTATAATGGTGAATGGGGTCTAGAGAGGAGCATTTATTTGGGCTTCTTGGACCACCACTTATGGACCACAGTAATCCTTGTAGAAGCATGGAGTCAGTGGCAGTGCCGTGCTCCCTCCCAATTACACCTTCAGTAGAAGCTTGCAACCTTCCTGATCAATTGTAAAAAGTGAGCATCTGGACCTGTAAAGGGTTCCCATTCTGAGAGCACCTTTCGCATAATTTCCTTGCTATCACAGGTCACTTAATCTGGATTTGGCATTAATCTGTGAATCCCAGACTGACTTGGATTGTGTTTCTACTTCTAATATGTTTACAATTTGTTTTTTGTAGAAGAGTGAAATATGAAAGACGCGCTCTTTTCCACTCTGAGCAACACCTGTCTCTGAAGAAAAAACAGCAACCTTGTGTATCACCATGTCCAGCTGAAGCGTGTGTTCTACACACAGTGACTCTGACTTGCATTAAGGCCCAGTCCTATTGCATTACCTTTTCTTGGTGCATTTAAAAACTCTGCAAAATGATTTTTTTTTTCCCCAGAAATGAACTGCACTTGTGTAACAGTTGCCCATGTGAGCTCTCTTTTTGCAACCCTAGCAGCTGGGAGCATGTTGTGAAAACGTAACATGGGGAATATGCAATAGAATGGAAAACTCTCCTCTTTAATGGTGAGGAGAGAAACACAATTGGTTCAGTTGTAGCATTTCAGGAGGTGACAAGTACTGACAATTCACCATTTTTACTAAGTTCACTGGGTTCTGTAATTTTATTTGTTCTTGTAGTTGACACGATAAAGAGTTGCTTTTTCCACCCTCACCTTGTACTAGTCACTGTCTTTCTTCTTAAAAAAAAAAAAAAAATACTGCTTCATCTGCAAAACTTGCTGTCCAAGTATAAGTCACAAAGATTATCCTTATGCTCCAGAGGGTCAAGGATGGAGTTGGAGGCCTGAGAACTTACTAGGGACAGAAAATAGAGTGAATAGTCAATGTACAGAGCTAGCAGGAGATTACCTCAAGGTTCTGTAATGGCTCTCATGTATTTATACGTTAAAAAGAAACTTAAGAAAGTGAGGACAGCAGCAAAGTAGCCAATTTTGCAGAGGTGTTAAACAAGAACTAAGAGGAGCAAGGAACTTCAGACAGATGTAACTGAAGTATGTGAATGGGCAACACAATTGTATTTGTTCTCGTGGAATTTCTGTTGGAATGGAAAGTGTTATCCCACTCTATTTTACCAGGCAGTAAGCTAGCTAGGCCTGGTAGTTAGGCCATAGACGTGTTGTTGCAGACCGCTCCAATGAAGACTTCTACTTTATGTGTAGTTGCAATCAAACGAGCAAACTCATGCCAGGAAGCCTTATGCGTAGCTGGTAGCCTATAAGGAAGGTTGCCCGATTACATCTAAGACCTTGTGTTTGATGGCTAAAACTTTCTGAAACCAATCACTTTAAATTCTAAAATGTTTGGCATCTGCCTCAAGCTGAATTTTGCCTATAGGAAAAAATATGACTGATATTTGTAAACTGATAAATAAGGGACTGTATTAAAGTTGCCTAGGTCTCCTGAACTGTGGCATTTTCTGAGTATTTAAATGTAGCACTGATGTTCCTTTAATATTCTTGACTTTGGCTGTAAGAGATCACGGGTGCAGGCTCAGCTGGAGTAATTTGCAGTACTTACGTAGTTGGATAGCGCAGGGGTATTTGGAGAAAGACCACTATTAATGGTGGAACTGGAAAAATACTATTAGGAGTGACAAGATTAGGATTAAGAGATGAACACAGACTGAAGCCTGTAACATGAATTTGGTTGGGGGGCAGGAAAGTAGAGTGGCAGCTTCTTGATCATTTGCTTTCTCTCTCCTCCCTCCTTTTTCCCTCCAATCCCCTTCTATCACAGGGAATAGTTTTTTATATAAATATTTCCATGCTGAAATACGAGGTGGGCACTGGGCAGCATGACTAAGTGATACACAGTGATGGTCCTATATTAATTAGGCCACAGTTAATGGCCACATGCTGTAGAATGCAGTGATAGCATTTTACTTTGTTGTCCTGAAATACTCTTCCACATGGCTCAGCTGGAAACACTGACACAAGTCCTCAGTGAATGCTTCTGAGTAATGGTGGCAGTGTGTGGGAGTGTTTATTTGCTGACCTAATTCTGCTTCCTGGGCCTCTTTTCCAAAGCTGTTCAGGTAGCTTGGCTCAAATTTCTCCCTGCAGTATGTAATGAGGAAGGGGGGAGAATGTCACCAGCTTCAGCATTTTAATTCCTTGAGCCTTAGTGCTGTTTTGCTACTGAGGAAGTCCAGCTACTCAATCTAAACTCTTTGATCCCTAAGCACTAGCTGTTGGGCTCCATGTGAAGCAGAGGAACCATGGACTCTTAATTCACTTTTCCTCTCTGGCTTTCAGCCCAACCAGGACCCAGCAGTGCATAGAAACAAAACCAGATTCTGATGTTCTGCAGCATGGTGGTAGTGTCCAATACTGTAGTTATGGAGCCATAGCTCTCACACTTTTTGGAGCTGTTCTTTCAGACAGTATGTACGATGGCTGCAGGGAACCTCAAACATAATGTTGAGAAATTATTTTAAAATGAGAGAAAGTACTGAAGCACTGTGAAATGCACAGATCTCTGCTTACAGCTCGGATGGGATAGCAGGAGCTGCTCTATGTCAAGACTGTGATGTCTATGCAAATACTATTCCAGCCTCACAAGAGCATTTTCTAATTCCTGAATGTAGTCCAAGTAGTGACAAACAGAACCCAAACCCTGACCCTATCTGAGAAGAAGTGATAATTCCACACTGACCCAGCAAAGGTTTAGGACTACAAATGAAGATATTCCAGCTACAGTTTACATTACATCTGTACATTCTGTCTATATCCTGATATAAATAAACCAATTTCTGTTTAGTGTATCTCACCTTTCTCTAGTTTGGTAATCTTGGTACTAAACACTATACAGCTGCAAAGCTTCACTTATTAAGTAATATAACTGTCTTCAATAGGCTGGGCATAAGCTAGAACTTTGGCAGTATTTTCATTGTTGTATAAATGATGGATTTCAGACTGTGGCTCTGTGTAATCAGGCAAATGAATAAAATAGTGCTTTTTATGTCAAGAATGTTACCATTATTTTATTCTGTGATGGAAGACTGCACAGTCCCAGTCCCAATCTGCTATGCAGTGAGAACATAAAGTGCACAATTACAATAAAAATAGACGATCTCAAAATAGTTTGGGTTTTAATGAAAGTTGTATTGTTCATACAGTACATTACCAAACAAATCCTACCTATTTAATTTTTAAGACAACTCCATCACCAGTCCAGAATAGTTATCTTTAATCCACCATCTATGTCACTGCTGCCTGTGCCACATGGGAAGAATCAAACAGCATAACATGCATATAGGTTGGAAGCTGCAAGGTAGATTTTTTACAGTACAGGCCTCATATAGGATACTCCTGTACCCCTCTTCCCTGTCAAATTCTTAATAGCAGCTGGTCAGAAAGGCACAAAACAAGCTAAACTTTAGAGAGGAAGAAGTTGTGAAACCTCAAAGTAGCAGCTAAAATCCAAACTTGAGCAGTGCATTGAAGACAGCCCACAAATACAGCAACAAGGCTATTGCAGTGCTTGATGGCTGCTTTATGAGGTAAATGCCATGAGTTGCTGCAAACAGCACAAGTTTAAGTAGAGGCCAGCAGGCATCACCTAAGCCAGGAAATGCACCAGATGCAACTTTAGTGGTAATCAGGTGTCAGGATAATTGTAATAAGTCTGCTGCCTGCTGAGGAGGCCCTGCCTTTTGTTCCTCTACTGTCAACCCTTCCAGGTGGCTTGCTGAAACAACCAGAGGCAGTAAGCATAGCAGCTCTGTATCACCTGTTTCTCTCCAGCCTATGAGTGTGTATTGACAAAACTCATCTTACAGCTATTGAAAATATCCCCCACTCTGGTAAAAGCAAGAGAAGCAACAGCCCTACAAGACTCTTTGCAGACTAACTTAGATTATGAGGAAATATCCTAGGTTTAGGAAAGTAGCCTGCAACTCTCAGAGAGAGAGGGTCATTTAAAACTAATGATCTTACAGGGAAATAATCTGTTTTGGCATAGATAGTATGCATCTTCCAATATACATTTAACCAAGTGGCAGAGAACCAGTTGATCCTCAGCAAGTCTTAGGGGCGTCTTTCAGTGCTACTCCTGCATTAAGATTGGTCCCTGTAACTATTAAAAGGAAAGCCCATCTTCTGCAGCATAAAACAGACTAATTCTATACTTCCTGTGTTATATTAAACTCTGTTCAGTTCTTTCAGTAGCTTCTGTGCAGCTGTGTTCTTTGGTTCAATTTTCAGAAGGCTGCTAACATCAGCAATACTTGACTTGTAATCCTAGGAGCAAAACAAAATTGCATTGAAAAAACAGGCATGTCTGTAGACCTTTAAGGCTCACACACTGAAGAGCCTTTAGTGGTAAAGTCATTGCCTCTACTGGGCAAAAGCCATTCAACCGGACCTGTTACAGCCCATGTTAATTCACATGTACTTATCCTAAGGGGTTGATGGAATGTTTTTTGACATACTTAAACTAGGGAGTAAAAAGGCAATCACTTTAGTAGCTTAGGTGGATGTGAAACAACTGCATTAGCCTTCCTCTGGTTTCAGATGTTCTAATGTTGCAGAATTTCAGTTACAGCAGCTCCTATAAAGTGGCATTAAGCATATTATAAATCCCACAACAGTTAGCTGGGTGTCATAACTACAGTCATCTTCAGTAATCCAATCAACCTGTACCTTGGTATTTCCAGACACTTACCAAGCAACTGAGGATGTCGAAAGGTCTGAAGCTAATGAAAACATCCAAGCAGCAGCCAGTGAAATGAGTAGTTGTCCCCTTACCACATACCAAAGCTTAGTCTAATCAGGTAGCAGAATTATTATTCCACAGATAAAAATCTTTAGTTTTACTTCTACTGTTATAGAGTCAAAACTCAGTTTTCTGCTTGAACATGACTAGGTATTTGTTCTTACCCTAAAAATAGTACCAAGCTCTATTAATATAGTTACCTTTAGTTCCTTAAATGCCTGAGCACGTCTGTAGAATGCTTTAATATTCCTAGCATCTAACTTCAGAGCTTCTGTGCAGTCTTGGATTGTTTCCTTGTATTGCTTCAGAGACAGGTAACAAAGAGCTCTGGACAGATAACAGATAACGGAGGTTAGAGGTCTGGATCCACGTGCAACAATTCCTATTTGGGCACTTACAATCAATTGTAATCAGGCTTCTTTCTTGGAAAGAGTTGCTAGAGAAAGGTGACCTTGACTACACAAAGATTAGCAGGCACTTTCAGGATAAGGTTAGGAATGCCATCTGTCTCTCTGCAGTGCATACACCCATCAAAAGACCCCCATCTTGCCCTCACCTAATCAGAAACTGCCTTTTAATAAAACTAATATAGGGAAAGAGATACTAAAAAGTGGAGGGATCTTACTCTCAAGTTTAAAATATGCTTTGGTTAAAGAGGGAGAAAAATATATTCTCTTAACAACAATAAATTAATATTTTTTTCCAAGGATAGCTTACGATTCCTAGCTTTAAGAAGTCCTAAAATTATAGTTTTCTATGTGTATTCTCCTGACAGATTCTCTGTACACTGCAACTGTCTTCAGTGTCCCACATGTGGTAAAGGTCTTAGATATGTCTGTGCAGTTATTTGTAGTCAGCAGGGCACCAGACATCATCAGAACAGGGTGTTCTTAGCTGATAAACGGTTAAAAGGAAAAAACCCCTAATGGTTTCAAGTCAAGAATTTCCACATGGGCTCCACATGGCCACTTTGAAAAAGAAAGGGACCTTCATCTAAAAAACTAGTCTCTTACAAAAAGAAAATGCATCTGTCCTCTCTCTCTCAAACATGCAGAACCCTGTCTAGTCTGGTCATATGTTAAAAACATGCTGTTTCCATTCATTTAAACAGGCTGGTTGAGCATCTGATAACAGGATTTGGCCCTAGCTGATTAAGAGTTATGATGATAGCTTTAGGATGCACCCCAAAGGGCAAAGGTCCATTGTTCTGCTTGAATGTTACCTGTTGGTATAAGTAGAAGATTCCTGGTTTAGTCTGAGACTCTCTCTGTACTTTTCAATAGCTTTCTTATGGTTTCCTTTCCGCACAAGTTCATTTCCTTCTTCCTTCAAAGTTTTTGCTCTTTCAGTGGCAGCAGCTGTAGGCACTGGAAGTTGTGTTGAAGAGAACACAGTACTATGTGAAATAAAGAGCTTGGCAGTCTCATTTATTACTACAGGAATCAGCATCATTAATTAACTTCACCATTAAGTACAACAAAGTAAGGCACTGTAGGAAACCTGATTCCTCTCACAGAACTCCATCCTAGGGTCAAGTGAGCCCTGGACAGACCCCATCTGTGTATTGTCTCCTCTTGGCATCACAACTCTGGTGGCCATCTGAACGGCAAAGTGCTCACCCTCTTTTCCTACAGGTGCAGTCTCATTTAGTTTGGTTCTCAGGGCAGCCTTTTGGCTTTCTGCACGAGGAAAGTCCCATCTTCTCTGAGCAGAAACAGGAACTGAAGGGATTCGTGGGAGCTTCTGGCGCCACTCAGGGCCATCCTTCTCCAATAGAGCTTTTGTCATTCTGCAAACAGATACAGATTGTGCAGCTACTAACTCTACTGAGAACAGGCCTGTAGTCTACCAGCAGGCCTTTTAACTAACCACTTACAAACAGTTACTAGCACTGCTGTGCATCCAGCCCCATGTGTGAGATTCAGCTGGAAGAATGGGTTTTTAATAGAGTTGCTTCTTTTTAGTGCCTGCCATTTGAGTAGTTCAAACATTTAATTAAGTATGCAGTCATGCCTGCT
This sequence comes from Gavialis gangeticus, assembly GCF_001723915.1. Classification (NCBI taxonomy): domain Eukaryota; kingdom Metazoa; phylum Chordata; order Crocodylia; family Gavialidae; genus Gavialis; species Gavialis gangeticus. Next base: position 4,417,104 of record NW_017729009.1, on the reverse strand, counting down.
ACTACAGGAGTCAGCACAACTAGAGAGCTGATACCCAAGTCATTCCAGGGAAGCCTGACTTCTCCCAAAGAACTCTGTCCTACAACAAAGTGATCTATGGACAGAACACACTGATGTATCCAAGTGCTGTTGCTGAGCACATGAGAAACATCATTTTACATATGGGAAAAAATCAAGGAGTTAGGTGTCTTGTCCAAGGTCACAAACCAAGTCAGGAACAGGACTGGAACCCAGATCTCCCATTGCCCTATTCTTGAATCATGAGGCTATGTATCTTCATGAGAAGAACGAGATAGGGAAGTAAGTACAGGACATCTGTACCTGCCATTCAGAAAGGATGCTTAATAAGACTGCTTGACTGGAACAATTTCTAATCTAACCCTATTCCCTCCTTCACATTTCACAAGATGCTTACAGAGAGAAGTTTGTTTTACAGAATCTTCTCATTCTCCTTGTTCAGGGCCTCTTTTGGCAACTTAAGTACTGTGGAATTTGTCCCCACATCTCACATCCGCCCCCTTATGCAAAGCTGAGAGAGGCTCTTCCTACTAACCAGATTTCAGAAAAAGGACTTTTTTTTCTCAGCAGAAACAAAACCAAAAGCAGGAACATATGCTGGGATTGGGGTTGTGGAGTGTACTGAAGAACAAATGAAGATGTAGAGCTGTGGAAAGGTTTAGGTACCTGTCATTAACCATGGAACCTGTTGAGTCAAGCCTACTGCAGTCATATTTACTCATATTTATCCTAGTAGAATGGGGAGGGGGCACATATTGAATCATGACCACTTATCATTCATTAGCTGCTCAAGAATAAACAGTGTGCAAAATGCTTGAAAGTGTGAACAGTCAAGTGTATCACTTGCCATCTAGAGGAAAGTAGCATAAACGGCACAGAGAGCTGCAGGGCTGACAGCAAATAACACTAAAGAATTCACAGCGTAGGGGTAGAAGATGAATGGGTTTCTGCTATTTAACCAGGACCCAAAGTCACCCAACCTGTCCATGGGCAACCATCCTAAAAGCAGGGCTGTGAGTGACCCAGGCTGCTGCCTGTATTGTCAAGCCTCCATTTTGGATTGTGTAACAGTATAAACTTACAAGTTACCTGTTGACACCATCATGTGCAGCCTGTACAGTGCAGTCAATCTGCAATACAGTCTTGTAGTCCACATAGGCTAGCTGGTATCTCTCAAGAGCCTCATAGGCTGCTGCCCGCCTCAACAGAGGTTTGATTCCAAAAGGAACAAGGTCCAGTGCTCTGTATCAGGGGAGGAAGCAAGAGAGGTCACTGGGCCACCTGAGTTAAGTCCAGCAGAGAGGAGAAGGTTGGTGCGCTTGATGGACTGGGGGTTTGTCAAGTATCAGCTTTTCATGACTAAGTTTTAAAGGCACAGTCTTGAAAGTACAGAATTGCACCTTAGAAATATTTGCTTGGCAGGGAACGATCCTGCAGGAGTAAGTGGGGAACTTCTGCATCTCTCAGGTGTGCAGTTGTAGCCAGGGGACAAAGGAAGAAAGATATTAATTCCATCTCCCAGTGACAGTCACTTTTTTCTCAGAATAAACAAAACCAAGAGCAGATAAGTATGCTGGGACAGGAGCTATGGACACAGGCTGCAGTTCAGCTGTGCTGCAGAACAACTAAAGATGTAGAGCTATGGAAAGGTTTAGGTAGGGAATCACCCTGCAGCAGTGAGTAGGGAATGGAAGGACAATTCAACAGTATTCAAAAATTAAAAAATAAAAGTAACGTATGCATGATTAGCAAGGAAGAGAGGCCTACTCAAGCAAATGAACATGACATCTTCTCCTCCCCGTTTAAATGACAACAACTACAAAAGGCCAGACAAAATCCTTGGCCCATATGTGTTTTGCTATGGGTGGTTGACCAATGCCAGTGTTTGGGAATGGAGGCTGCTATGTGGTTCCCTAAAGGTGCTTAACTCTTCGTCCAAATAGTCTTAAATGAAGGGCCCAGTCAGTAACCACACTATCTTATTTCATTCACAACAAAAACACAGTTTAGGTTTTTAACTGGGTAACAGCTACTTACACAGTACAGTCCTTAACACAGAGGCTACAATTCCCATCCTTCAGATAGCAGGCAGCTCGATTTGAATGGAGGACACTCATTTCCTCAGCATCCTTCTCCTCTAGGAGCAGAAACAAAAACAGAAGATAAATTCAAGGTGGGAAATGTGGGACAATACATTCAGTGCATGCTATGGCCAATTCCTGTATTAGCTGTTTCTACTTACAACAGCAAAGGGGTACTAAAAATAAGATGGATCTCACAGATGCTGAAGTATGGCTCAAGAGAGCCATTTGGAAGCTTAACTGCTAAAGTAACTGATCAGTACCAGCAGTAAAGCTCATCTTTCATCTTCAAAGCATCAGGTACTTAATTGTCAGTCTCCTCAAAGAAGCAAACAATGATCATCTCGATGTGGATCAGATCTAGGCTTAAGAGTTCAGAAGATCCCAGTCTCTAGTTTCCTGGTTCATAATTCTGTCTTTTCCATTGCTGCAGCTGGTAGTGACAGCACTCAGCAACAGAACACCTGAGCCTGCAGAAGATTTAAAAAGAAAAGCCCCTAGCAACTTTATGATGGAACCAGTTTCGGACCTTGGCAGCCACATCTGGATTTACATTGTGCTGTGGGGCCACGGCTGGATTGTGCTTTTTTTTTTTTTTATTATTATTATAATTTTCTAAATTTTTTTATAATTTTTATAATTCCAAGCCAAATTTGCCAAAACAAATTCCAAATCCAAGAGTCAGCCCAGAACCATATGTGGCCTTACTACTGGCAAACATCCTCCACCCCCATCTGAGGCTTCAGATGTTCCCAAATCCTTTGGTGGGCATCCTACTTGCAGACCCAAGCACAGAGTTTGGATGCCCCCAAGTTTTGCTTGCCCTTAGCCATAAGGCCCCAGGAGCAAGCTAGGGAGGAGTCTCCCATTTCCATAAAGTGGGCATAAAGCCAGGGTTAACTATGCATTACCTATGCAGGTACTATTCCATGCTAGCAGAGCAGTCTTCCCCAGGTGCAACTAGGAAGCCACCATGGTGATCATTAGGGCTGTGTGAAGCTTCGGGTGGTGATTCAATTCGGAGATTTGACCCGATTCAGCGGCCGAATCTCAGAATTCGAATCAAATCAGGGCAACAATTTAAAGGTCTGAATTGATTCAAAGCTCTCTGAATCTTCGGAAAAGATTTGGAAAGCTTTGATGATTTGGGCAGTCCCCAGTGGCTGCAGCAGGGAGCTGCAGTTGACTCCAAACTGGGAAGTACTAGGGGCAGGGAGGCTGAGGGAGGGGATCATGGGGGGGATTCCTGCCAGCCCCCCTACTCTCCCCATGGCTACTCCTGCCCACCCCAGTGCCCAGTACTTAAAAAAACAAAAAAAAAAAGCCCCAGTGCTCACTGGGTGCTCCGGAGCAGGGGGTCCAAACCTGCTGCCCCCCACTGCCCTATGCCACATGGGGGGGGATTCCGCACAAGCCACCCAACCCCCCCCACAGATGCCCCACCTGGGCCAGCTCCAGCCCTTTAAAAAAAACAAAACAAAAACGGAGAAAAGCCCCAGAGACTCACTGTTCCTGCAGCAACCTTGGGGGTCTCATGCAGAACCCCCCCAGGTGGTGTGGGGATCACCCCCTGCCAGCAGGAGCAGGAATCTCAGGGTTTTTTCCATTTTTTTTTCCTTAAAGGGCCAGAGCTGGTCCATGCAGTGCACACATGGTGGGGGGCTGGGGGAGCGAGGGGGGACGGTCGGGGGGCATGCAGAGACCCCCCATGCAGTGCGGGGCAGCAGGGATCACCCCCCACCCGGCAACACCTGGTGATCCAGGGCTTTTTGTTTATTCATTTATTTTTACCAGTGCTGGGAGCTAGGGCAGCCATTGCCGCCTGGGACAGCGGTGGGCGATGAGCTCTGCCTGGCTGATTTGGAGATTTGGCTGCTGCCGAATCTCTGAATCAGATTTGGCCGAATCGAATCGGGACAGTGATTCAAAACAACCAATCGAATCACTGTCCCCCAAATCAGCCAAATCCGAAGCGAACACCAGCCACTTTGCACAGGCCTAGTGATCATGGTATTTCCCCTGCCAGGCAAGCGTAGGACTGCGCTTGATCTGAGCCGACAAGAGGCCGAGGAGCCTGGACTGTGCATATAAGGCAACAACCAGCTCTGTGGCAAGGGGGCTGCTGCTCCCGGCGGGTCCAACCGGCCAAACGCGCGTTACCTCAGCAGTTATGGGAGCAGATCACCCGCTGGCTGCCCTCCACCACGCGGCACTATTTTTAAACTGGGCCACCGAAGGCGGGGAGGAGTCGACAGAGCCGCGCTGCTGCGAGGGGCCCTGCTGTAGCAGCTCTGCCGCGCCCCGCCCTGGGGCGCCCCGGGAGGATGGACGGGCCAGGGGGCCGCATCCCGCAGGAACGGGCGGGGAGGAGGAGGCTACTTCACCGCGGCGCTGGGGAGGCTCACAGCCCCGCGGAGGGGTCCCTCGGAGGGAGGCGGAGGGCGAGCCGGGCCCTCCTTTCGCCCCTACCTGCTGCCTCGAGCAGCGCCAGCGCGCGGCTGTAGAGCGCGGCCGCCTGCCCGTACTGCCCGCTGCGGAACTGCTCGTTGCCGGCGCTGCGCAGCGCCGCGGCCTGCGGCTCAGGGGCCATGGGGCTGGAAGGCGGAGCCGCGCGTCGGCTGCTCCCCGTGTGC
>NW_017729009.1:4400811-4412018 GCF_001723915.1 Gavialis gangeticus | reverse complement strand
CGCATTCTGGGAAACTGCCTCGGGCTGGGGGGCGGTCCTGCGGCCTGGCCACGCCCCTCTGCCGCAGGAGGCGCGGAGCCCCGCCCCCGGGAGGCCACGTGACCGCCGCTCGGCCCCGCCCCGCGCTTCCGACGTGTGGGGGCGCAGGAGGCGGAAGCGGAGCGGAAGCCGCGCGGGGCCGGAGGAGCTGGAGGTACCGGAGGCAGCGGGGCCATGGCGGAGTGAGCGCGTCTGCTGCCGCCCACACGGGCCCGCCGCGCCATGGAGACAGTGCAGCTGCGCAACCCGCGCCGGTGAGAGGAGAGGAGAGGCGAGGCGGGGGCGGGCCGGCAGACCCGGTTGCCATGGGGACTCGCGGCTCTGAGCGCCCGGGTTGGCAGCGCGTCTGCCCGGGCCGAGGGCGGCACCTCGCCCCACCGCGGGGTAGTTGCAGCTGTTGTGATTTAGTTGCGTATTGACGCGAATCCGATTTCGCCCGAATTAATCAGCCCCGAATTAAACAGGTCGTTTGTTTGTAGCTGGGGGAGTCGCTCCCCTCCTGGCTGGAGTGTTTGGTCGTCGGTTCCACCTTCCTTCAAACCATCCTCGCAGGTGTATTGTTGCATGGGGTTAGGGGAGTCAGGCTTGTCACGCTGGAGCCGTGTCCAGCCTGTAACTGGACTTTGTTTCAGAAAGCAAGGAGCGAGATGAAGCAAGAAAGGCCTTGAGGCCCTTGAGTAACAACACCGAGTCACCGTTACCGAATGCAAGTATGGCAAGGAACGGGAGTCCTGGCAACGTAATTGCCAATCATGGAAATGAGAGCTGTGCTTTTGCAGTCGTGATGTTTAAGACACCTCTGCCTTAGCGTGATCAAAGAGTCATTGTTGAAGTGCTGAATTCCCTCAGCTCTTCACAGAATAAGAGTCATTTACCTCTGAGGGTTGGCAGTCTAAATAGGTATCAGAAAGCACAGGGGGAAACTCAAAGAAATGTTCCAGCTTAACCTGCCTTTTTATGTAAGGTGACAGGAAAATCCAAATCCTTTGGTATTCAAGGCATTGAAAAAAATGGGATTAAAGGGGTGGGGGGGAAATCTGGTCATTACTGTAAGTCCAAATAGATGTAATGTTGTCATCTTAATAATACCCTTTTTCTCTGGAACCCAGTAGGTACAGCTAAGATGACTGAGGTAGTTTCTTCAAAATATTCCTTTCTTTGCAAGGAGCATCAGTTAGTTGATAGAATATATTGCTTAGAGTTGCAACTAAAATATTTCAAGGAGGAAAGCAAAACTTGTGGGATTTCCCTGTTGCTGATGCACTTATTCCATGTATATGGTGCGGAATATATTTGTTAGTCATAAGTAACTCCGTCTGGAGTTCTGGATGCCCTATAATTACTTCTAGGTCTCCAAACACTAAGTCTGGCAAGTGATGATAGCTAAGGGAACTCGCATCTTTTTATAGCAGAATATTTGGAGGGCTTTATCTTCATCTGTGCACATGCACTGTATCATAGATCCTATAACAGTTATGTTTTCTTTGACATTTGGGAAAGTTCACTTCCCAGTGATTTAGAAGTCAAGCTGGTGACCCTTTAAAATACCTTAGAAATATTTTGAAGGTATTTTGGCATGGTAGTTGCTAGCACTTGTTGTGATAACCTTGTGTGTCTCTTGCAACACTGCACAAAATTTTTTTTAGGTGAGATCTGTCATGTTCTTTTTGCATTCTGCCAGTGTTCCTGTCTATTTTAAGGTTCGGTGATCTCTGACTATGGATGAGAGCAGTGGAGCCTAGACGGAGCAATTCACAACCAGATGATTTAAGTAGCCAAGGGGAAGAAATGGATCAACTGATGTGTAATTTATTCCGTTGCAACCTTTGGCTCATATTGTTCACAAGCAAAACCAGAAGCTGATGGGAAATAATGGGGGATGTCAAACCTCCTCCAAAGAACCCCAGAAAGTGTAGAAGTATGAAACCTTGCCAGCAATATGAATCTGTTCATTTTTTTCCCTCTAATTTTAGACTGAGTTAATATTGGGAGTTAATCTTAAAAGTCTAATTAAGAGGACTTTTGAATGAAAGACAACACGCTAGTATAACCAAGTCTGAAACCTTCAAGGAAACCTTGTTAGATCATGAAAAACTAATGACTTACAAGCTTCCATTTTTCAATAGGAGATTCATTCTGTACTCTTAAAAAAACCCCTGAAAAACAACTTTTCCTTTTAGGACTGACTGAGACATGTCAAATCAGATGTTAAATTTCTTTTTAATTAGTTTGGGAAAGGCCTAGGGCATATTTAATCTAAGGAAGTAGAATTTTGATTTTTGGAAGTCACTTGTGTCTTCCCTTTTAATTAAAGTTACTCATCAACAAAGGCCGCTATTTATTACATGTGTATTAAGAGTGGGGGAATGAAATGACTTATTTACTAATGTCCTAGTTAGTCCTTTTAACAGTTAAAAGTGCAAGCTAGCAGTGACAGGATGCTTATCCTCTGAAGCTCAGTTCAATGCCTTGTATATTGTTGCTAATATTCCTTAGTGTTTGCTCTCACTTTTTTCTGATAAGTAACATCTGTTGGGTGTGTGGGCAGTGTCAGTTTGGGATTTCAGAGACGTGAATCAAGCTGTTAGTAGCCTATCATTTCACTGCAGAGTGTTGTTGAACAACTCTGGACAGAGGATAATTTGGAAGCACTTCAGCAACTGAATAAAGTTTCAGTCTGTCAGAACACTATCAGTGGTGTGCAGCTGTTTCTAACTGTATGTTTGAGAGATGAGCAGAAGAGGCAGTTTCCTTTGTTTTGGGACAGATAGCAGCTGGCTTTCTTTTCTTTTTTTTTTCGTTCTCATTTAACTGACAAGGGAGCAAAATATCTGCTGTTAGTAATGTGTTTAGTTTACCTATAATTTAGTATATAATTGTCTGTATGGAAGTTTAACTATACCTGACCCAGATTAGATGTGAACACTCCAGAAAGCAAAATTGGTTTTGTTTCCATCTTAACCCTCTATAGAAATGTATGCTGTAAAAGACAGGGTGTCCTAGATAAATTGGATCACTCCTGACTCAGGCTCATTAGATGCTGAAAGAATACCACTGAATTTCTGAATATGTTCAGGAACAAGGAATCTTAGCGTCACTTGAAGTAGGCAATAAATTGGCTCCTGAAGAGCTCAGGATGTTTAGATGTTTAGTGATGTTTGGATCTTCTAAAATCATGTAGAATTGGTGTGTGCCTGGATCTAATTCTACACATTTTATTCTATAGTATCTGCCCTTTAGATTACTACATTTCAAGCTATTTGGTAATGGTGACGAGGTATTGTTATTCAGGCAAGAACAAGTAACCTTCTTTTGGTCTAATGCTTATCATTGCAAAGAAGCTAGTGACTTTCAGTATTTCGCCACTTCCTGAGTTTGCTTGCTTGTATGTTTCCTTCATTTCAGGAAGCCATTGTATGTAAAGCCCATGTGTATCTTGCTTCTCCTATATGGCTTCTGCATATTGATGTAATAGCAGATGCACACTGAGTGCTTTCCAGTCCTAGCTTCAGCAACTTCACAAAAGCTTTTTACATTTTTAGTATCTTAGATACAAACTGTACCTGTTTTCTTCATGTTTAGTGACAACAGCTCGTGTTATTTATAAACAGCAGGCAGCCATGTGTATTTCATTTTTTTATATAATTCAAATGTGGAGACTTAAGAATTGCTTGATAAAGAGCTACAAAAGTCCATTTGTCTTCTGTAACCATAGTATAACTGTTTTTAGTTCAGAGGCAATGCACTTTTTCTTATGACATGTGTTGGCTACTTAATGGATCATAAAAGATGTGGGTTTGGGTGTTTGTGTCCTTAAGAGCTGTTTAGAACTTGATAGTGATTTATATGTAGCTTCTTGGTCAGTAATTCTGAAGTATGTTAAAGATGATATGCAAAAGAGAAAAGAAATTTGCATTTTTCTTGTTGGTTTGTGATGCATAAAATTGGCATGGTTCTTTCCTCTCTTCTTCCCTCCCCCGCAACTGAAGGGACTAAAGAAGTTTTGGAATCTCTAACCAAGTCATCTTTCCTCATAAGAGTTTCAACTCCAGGTGTTAGGTCACTTTTTAATTTACTGTTAACATCACTTTCCACCTTGACTGATTGCATTATACTTTCATTGATTTCCTTTCCTTACCTCCCCCTTCACTCTGTCATACCAGCTCACCAGTCGCTCTGTCTTTCAAGGATAAACAAGTTCTGAATTTCTAGTGAAAAAAATGAGCAAGAAAAAGAACAACCCCCATCCTACAAAAGCGTAGTCTTTAATGGTCTAAATCTATAAGCTAGCAGAAGGTTTGTTCAGGAAGCAGTAGACACGATGTTGTTAATTATGGAATCTGTAAAGTGCACCCCGACATGATCCCTCATATTCTGGTGCCTTGGATATATAACTGTTTCCTGCAGCACAGAGGAAATGTAGATCTATGTGTTTGATAAAACTCTGCTCCCTGTAAGACTCAAAGCTGTTTTTAGTGTTTGGTGTTCTGATTTGCATCTAGTGAACTGTATTTTACTTCTTAGGTAGATGAAATCTTAAATGATTATGACAAAATACATTTTTTGTCAAACTTTCTCAATGCTGTATGATTTAAAACCTTTGTCTCACACTTCTGTTCTCAGAAATACCCAAATTATAGTACCTTAACCTTTGTTTCTATGCCCTTGTGTATACAGGCAGCTGAAGAAGTTGGATGAAGATAGTTTAACCAAGCAACCTGAAGAAGTATTTGATGTACTGGAGAAGCTGGGGGAAGGGTAAGTATGTTATAAAAATGGGTATAACATTTCTCTTAACCATGTAATGTTCTCTCTTTTTACCAGAGGTGGGGGGTGGTAGTGTGACTGGTTCCTGGCGTTGGATCAGTTACAACAGAGGTGTCAAAGATGCTGCTCACAGGCTAGATAGAGCCTGCGCAGCACTATCATTCAGCCTCCAGTGCTGCTCATGGTCTTGAGTGTACCCATAGGTAGCTTGTATGGTGTGCCAGGTGGTCCTATGTGCCGTATGCAGTACCTGCTCCAGCCATTCAGGGGTACATGTGACATCTGCTCCAGAACACACGTTGGATCTGGCATGCAGCAGACGCCATGTGCAGCATGATCCTGGAGCAACTCATCCAGGACATGTGGGGCTGGTCTGCATGCCTAATCCAGCTCGCAAATTGGCTCCACATCACTCGTCCAGCCCACAAACCAAATAAGTTTGGCCTCCCTGATCTACCATGTATTCTACATCATCTAACCACTGTGAGTTGTCAGAATTCCATTTTTAAATGGAAGAAGTGTAAAAACATGACAGAGTACTGCCAGAAAAGTTTAAGTAATCAGATATGGATTATTTTGTTTTGTCTTTTAATGATGAAACTTCACATTAAGAAGTGAATTAACAGGGGAGGGGGAATCCAGTTACTTGAAGAAGGTTACATAAGAAGTCTCTCCTCGTTAATGCAGTTGGGCTCAAGCTGGTATTTAGGTGCCTCATTGTTACTGAGGTTAGTAGTGATTTATGTTGTTTGAGTATGAGATACTGTAGTTTATCAGGAGTCATTAGGAAAGAAGTAGAGAGAGGATCAGCACCAGCAATGCTCCTGGAGAAGTACAGCTTGCTAGAAAAAGGAGCTTACAGAAGAGAAAAAATATAACTTCCTAAAACTTTGGGAAGAATGATTTCACTAAATGAACATACAAAATGGTTTCAAGATTGTTTGTAGGTTGGTCCTTCATTTCTGGTGAATAAGACTACTATTTTGGGGTTTGCATTTTTAAGGTTACTTCCACTACAGGGTCTTGTAAATCAAATAGTTCTTAGTTGGTCAAAAGAATCAGCTTTTCTAACAGAAAATACTGGGAATAACATTTGTATATGTGTTAATCCAACTGGTAAGGATGCAGAATTGGAATTATTAGAGTAAAAGTTTTAAATTACTGAAAGTGTTAGCATAAATTGTGATCTTGGGCAGCTATGAACAGTAAGCCTGTAGATTTTTCTTTAATGTACAAACTGTAGTTAGAAAATGTCACCTCTGTATTTGAGGTATAAAACCCAGAATTAAATTGGAAACCAAAACGCATGGTCAAGCAAGAAAGGGAAAGTTGGAATACAAAGAGTAGATAAAAATATCTGTTCACACTGTATGTGGAGAACTTTAAGCATTCTATTAATGCTGAAGACTGAAGACTGAAAACTGAAATTAAACCTTTCCTCTTTATCTTGGAGTCTCCAGTAGTCCTTTTGGGAAATTGTTGTGCGTGGGATGAGGGTACCAAGTAAGAGAGGCATGGGAGCTGTTCTTCTGTTTGTGAGCTATTATTTTCTGTTCTCTTCACTGGCCCTTGTTTTTAGTCTTGTGCTGAATAAGCTGCATTCAGCAAATTTAAAACGCAGACTACTTCCCTAAACTGATAGTCCTTTAAGATGAGCCCGAAGATCATTAAATTGACATTGGATATGCAAACAGGATATCAGGAATTCTTGCAAAATAGGTGGACTGTAAACTTTTAGTAACTGGCATCCAATTAAACATTCAGTGATTTTTGAGAACCTCAAATCTTGGACTCGGAGCACAAACACATCAATTGCAAATTAATACACTGCATGTTAAAAATGGTGTCCCTAGCTGCATGCTTTAAATCAGATTCTTGGATATGTGCATGCTCAGAGCACACGTCTAGGATTAACTCAGAGATTATTCTCACTTCCTATTCATTTTTCTTTTCTTGGCCTTTCTGTTGTCACCAAGGTTGGTGGTTATTACCAACAGTATTGAAAAGCACCTTATTTCAGACAGGCTACAGAACATACAACTAGGAACTACTTTTGATTATTTTGACCTAGTCTGGTTATAATTAAGGCCATAAAGGTGAGAGAGAGGTACTGTATCCTGTTGCAGAGCCATGAGCCAACCAGTGGTTTGTACACCTATGTTCTGAATACAGTGCTGAAACCTTAAAATGAGCTAACCTACATATTTTTGTTGGAAATACTTTTCTTTGAAACAGTTGGGGCAGATTTGGTCTATTTAAATGACAGTGTCAGTTTTCTGATTGTGAGGTGTAGAAGGCAAGATTTGAAAATATCTGCAGTAGGCACTTCTCCAGTTTATCTGTAGAGTAGAAGGAAAAAAACCCAGGAAACCCCAGAAAACTAACATACAGGAAAGTATGTTAATTTCTGTATCTTTTGTTTAGAGTTTTGGAAGAAATAAGAATTTAAAAACCTCTTTCTCCAAAGAAGTTTCTTGTTCACATCCTTGCCTTTTGAAGTAATAACATTTTTGGGAATAGGAAGGAGATACTCAAACATTTTGATTTAATAGAAAAACATTTGAAAGTAGGGCCTGATGCATCTTGTTTCCATTTTTTTTTTTTTTGTTTGCTCATCTCAAATCATAGCTTATACGGTATTTACTCTGTGCTAAGTATCAAGAGCTCATCTGCAGAACACAGAGTCTCTGCTGGTTGCATCTGTCCTCAGCCCTGAAGTCTCCCCATGTTAGATCAGAAAACTTCTGGCTTTTGGCATCTGTGGGTGAAATGTACTATCTTAGAGCAAAATCCTAACTTGACCTTTTTTGTATCTGTGCACCCACAGGTAGCTAGTATTGCATTGGTGACACAAGGTTGTCTCGCCCCCTGCCAGGCTTCTGTGTTGACAGCAGAGCATGGGGCTGCAACCTGGCTGGAGCCAGAGCCCAGCAGCAGTGGGGGTAGTGGTGGTGGTACAATTTCTGTGCAGACAACAGGGCCTGGGGCTGCAGCCTGGCTGGACCCAACATCCAGCAGCAGCAGGGGCAATGGCAGGGGCATGCATTTGTGCCATCCATCCCGTCCCCCACCAGCACTTACTTGTGGCCTATGTAGTATTGCAGTGATTTTGTATCAGTGGGACAGAATCTGTGCATTGTAACTGAGTGTAAAAAATTGGGTGAATGCAGGTAATAAATTTAGTTCATACTTTCCTTTTGCCTACCAGTTGTTGACTTGATTTACCCAGGCTGAGGAAATCTTCATTCTTTACCCTCATGGTCATTTCATATGTCTGTATGAGATATGTGCTCAACTTCCTTTGCAAATGGGTGAAAAGATAATTTTTTAAGCATCCAGAATGTGGCTCTTGCATTATTTCTGTTGATGGCAGGATAGCCCACCAGGAGCAGTATGCTAACCTACAGGCAACTTTGAGTCTGATAGTATGCTTAGATTGGGCTGGCTCTCCCTTTTGCAGTGATCTTTTCACTAAAACAGCGTGCCAGTTTCTAACCTCTGGCAGTGTTTGTGTTCAGTATTTCAAATTGTCTATTACAGATCCTATGGCAGTGTATTCAAAGCTATTCATAAAGAGACGGGTCAGGTTGTTGCAATTAAGCAAGTCCCTGTTGAATCTGACCTACAGGAGATTATAAAGGAAATATCCATAATGCAGCAATGTGACAGGTAAGTGCATGCAGTGAAACCCATATGCATTGATGAAAGAAGAGTAGTGTATGTAACCTGCTATTTACTAATTGGATCTAAGAGTTGCTATGCTGTCTTAAACACTTTTTTAGAGGTTAGACCGGCAATTATACTGTCCGAGGTGGACCAGGAAATACTGACAAAGTAAGTGTGATGTAAACTGGGTTCTTCTTTGCAAAAGTCTTCTGCTGTCCTCTTCTCAGTCTAATTTAGAAACATCGTACTATAACAGTATCATTTACAGAAACTAAAAGGCAGCAGAGATTTTGGCCTTGATTGATTTATTTAAAGTGGAGCTCTGGTGGAGGTCCAGTGACAGAACATAACACACAGAGATGCAAATACACTATTGTCTGCAAAGATGACAGAATTTTCACTTGTAAATCCTCAGCATACATAGATTTTCATGCACTAACTCAGTGGGGGCCATCCTTTTTGACAGGCGTGCCACAAACTAAGCCCCATGCCCTCCTCGAGTACCACTCCAGTCTGCTGCACCGCTTTCGGCTCTGTGCTGTGTTCCTTGCCTGCTTCATCACTCTGCTTTCTTTCCCGTGCTCTGTGCCCCCTGCAGTATCTGTTGTTGTGTTCACTGTTTCCTCCCCAGTCTGTGGCAGAGGCTCTCTATGACACTTGTGGCACATGTGCAGCAGTCTGGCCACCCTTACACTAACATATGCCTGTAGGTCAGTGCACATTCAGTGTTACTTTTGCACAATTGTTGGGAGATTGGAAATCAGGGTCTTCAGGTTTTGTATTAATAACACCAGTCATTACTTATGGGAAAATTGTTTGATTAGAAAAGATTACAGAGAGATCCGCTGCACAGAAGTCCTTATACCAAAGTGTTTCCCCGAATGAAAAATGTAAACTCTACTCTTTTTTTTTTTTTTTTTATATGCTGATATTCCACATCTAGATAAATTAATTGCTGTTTTCTCAGACTGCAAGCTTAAATGAAATACCATTTACTGTACTTAAAAAAATAGGATTCCGAATAGAATTGTACTGCTATTCACTCTTTGTGCAAACTTATCACCCAAATAATAAAATGCTCACAATTTTTTTCCCCAAATAACTTACAATGGTCTGTGAACATTTCTCCTTCTTGAAACCAAAATGTCCAGACTGACTGGAATCAAGCCTTTCATTTGTCTGTCTACTCCACACTTGTGAATACCATGGATAGAAAATCATGTGACTCTTATGTTCTGCACAGACATTAAAGAAATCTCCTTTATTAGCATTTAATTCTGCCTTAATTACTTAGTCATTTGCAGATTAAAACCAGTTTTGTTCCTTTCTTTAGCTCTATATTTCTGTCTAGTCAGCCTTTAGCTTTTTTCCAAAGGACAGCTGTTTTGTTCTGATTTTGGGTTATTTGCTAGGTAACCAGACAATGACGGTAGATGAGATAAAATGACCTAACTCTATTAAGTTTCTAAAAAGCATTAAGATCCAGAACTGAACTGTAGAACTAAGAAGGGTGTTTGTGTTCAAGGGGAGTTTCCTTTTAATGGAGGATATGAGCACTTCCTGTGAACTCTTCACTTTGTAATATGCTCAGTATTTAAATTTGGGATCCTGAATTTGACCTTGAATTTTCAGTAGATTTTGCAGGGTGGAGGTGTGTGTGTGTATGTGAAGGATGGAGGCGGGCGTTGGTTGTGCTTTGTATTGTGCTGCCACATATAGAGTTACTTTAGTCAATAACATGATGCTCTCTCTTTTCATCTTGCTCCCCACCCCCTTATTTTTTTGTAGTGCCCATGTAGTCAAATACTACGGCAGCTATTTTAAGAACACGGACCTGTGGATAGTCATGGAGTACTGTGGAGCTGGATCTGTATCTGACATTATTCGGTTACGAAATAAAACGGTATGTTCTTTCTCCTTAACTCTTGGTATTTTATAAATCTTAACACGTTATGAAAATCACTTACAAGTATGCAACCTAAATGTTACAAATGATAGTGAGAAGGTGGCTAGTGGTCTGTGCATCATTCACTGGCTGGATTCTTTTCTTTTTATAGTTGCTCAGCAACCAGAGCTTCCATTGGTTGCTGTGTGAGTAGCAAGTGCCTGACATTTCTGAAATTGAGGGTGGCTATCGCCACATAGCTAGCTAGATCAAGTTAGCTAATTAGTTAATGTAATTATGGATTTAGTAGCTATTCAGATTAGATGAACTACAATGCTTCCAAAAACAGAATGAGTCTCTAGTTATTTTGTAACAGCATAAATATCTGCTTGTGAAAGGGCATACAACACTGTGTGAAACTGTAAAACCATACCTTCTGTATATTTCTAACTGAAACTATAATTTTCTGTTAGTTGATATGGCAAGGAAATGTCAGTCTTTCACATCAGATGCTTTATAGTCTCGGTGAATCATGGTTGGCTATAACTTTTGTCTTCTGTAGTTGACAGAAGAGGAAATTGCTACAATAGTACAGTCAACCCTCAAAGGACTAGAATATCTGCATTTTATGAGGAAAATACACCGAGATATCAAAGCTGGGAATATATTACTAAATACAGAAGGACATGCTAAACTTGCAGATTTTGGGGTAGCAGGACAACTTACAGTAAGTAAAAAATATCATTGTGTGTGTTCAATTTCTTTCAAGCTACAGCTACTAACATTAAATGTTTGTAGGCTTTTTTTTGTGTGTGTGTGTGTGTGTGTGTGTTTTTTTTTTTTTTTTTTT